>NC_069793.1:15163930-15466960 GCF_027406575.1 Nycticebus coucang
TAGATGCTTGCTGGAAGAATAAAGGAATTTCTGAAGTTCTGGATGTCTCAAAGATTGAGGTTAGTGTTGGCCTCAGGATTCCTCCTGCTGACTTTGACCTTTCCAAATTCTCCCAGTTCTATAGGTAGAGCTAACAAAAAGTGACAGCAACAGGTTTTTTTCTCTACCAAACAGAAAACATTTAGATCAGGCAGCTGGCTGGGTGGAAAACCAGGTGCTCTTGGTGGGAGCAGGCCCTGTACAGGGGGAACCGGTACAGAGTAGTAAAATAATATACACGGGGCCCTTATTCCTACCGAGCACCAAGCTGGAGGCCCACACCCGTTATTTCATTCAGGCCTCAGAGCAACAGCTCAGTGGGATAGCTGGTGGCTTAGGGACTTTGAAATGAGACAGTTCTCAGATTTGCCACCTGAATCAGTTTATTTATATGACCTTGGGCAAATGACCCAAGTCTCAGTTTTCTCTGTCTGTAAAATGGAGATAATAGCAGTAGTGGCAGGCTTAGAGCACAGTACCTATCCACAGCTTTTAATTCCTATTATCTACTGGCCATCAGGTAACTGTCCTGATTTTATGGACTAGAGAAAAGTCCAGCCATTCTCAGGATATGGGGCCTGCAAGGGGCACAACTGGGGTCTGAACTTGGGCCACTTGAACGCAGAGCACCAGCCTACCCCTGCTGCTTTCCTATGAGAGGAGCTGAAAAGGGGAGATTGTTGCAGCCTCAGTGGGCAGGGAGCTTGTTAAGCTGGTGCCTGTGAAAACACCTCAGCTGTGGAGGGAAGCGGAGTGTGGCTGTGACTCTGCTGATGCCATAAGTATCAGAGCAGAGAACAGATTCTGGACACCTGCTAGCCCTGAGCTGGGAAAGGAAAAAGAAGCCCCTAGGGCACAGTCAAGACTGGAGTTGTCGGGGCCAGGATATTTTCTGATGGAAGGGCCACCTAAGGCCAGGTACCAGCAGGATAGCAGGGATGGTTCCCCTAGACCTGCCTCTGGTCTTGGGAGCCCTGCAGGCTGACCTCTACAGGCCACGTTCCCTGACTCTCTCCCTCAGGTTTCTACCCTGTTTCCCCCAAAATAAGACAGTGTCTTATTTTAAGGTGTGCTCCCAAAGATGCGCTCGGTCTTATTTTCAGGGGACGTCTTATCGGTCCTGTAAGTAGGTCTTATTTTCAGAGGATGTCTTATTTTCGAGAAAACAGGGTAGTGGGGCTTGGCCAACGGGCAGGGGACCAGAGGCAGGAATAAGAGAGGTGGAGGTTATGAGCCTGCTCTCTGCGTCCCTGCTTTGCCCTGGCGTTGCCATGGCTGTGTCACTGGGACAAACCCATTCCCTCCACTGGCTGCAGGCCTGGGGTGCTAACAGCTTCCCACTTTGTTCCCCTTTGAGCGCCTCAGCTTCCATGCTGGTTTCTGTTGTGTAAGTTTCTTCACAAAGAAAGCATGCTCTTTCCTGCTGGGACCTTCGCTGAGACACCTGTTCTGTGGCCAGAAAGGACAGTCCGAACACAGGACCACCCTGAATAATGCTGAGGCCTAACAGTACTGAGACCTGGTATGTTTGTGTCTGTGCTTCCTTGCGCCATTAGCAGCAATAGATAAAGAATGAGTAAGTACAGACGTCAATTACCATCATAAATCATTTGTCAGATGTGTTTCTGCAGGGCAGGGCTGAAGTTCCATTCCAATGTGATAGGTCTATAAATAACAGTGAATGCTTCAGCAGCCCAAGTTTCCAAAGCCAGACACCCACACACGCTGATTCAGACTTGGAGAGCTTGAAAGGGTCTTAAAGATTATCATGTTTAATGAGCCCATTTCACAGAGGAGGAAATTGAGGCCCATGGGGGGATGCTAGTGTCTTAAAATCATACTGAGCATTCATGACAAGGCCCAAACCCTCGTCCGCAGCCTGGGCTCTTCTCTGCTTCATCTCAGCTTGCTCCAGAACAAAAAAATTTGTGTGTGTGTGTGTAAACATTTTTGTTGTTTGGTTCAGGCTTATTTATCATTTCCAGTAATGAAAACTCCCTTGATTCTAGGAACTGGTCTTGTTCACTTCTGTATCAGCCACAAAACCTAGCACAGGACATAATCAGGAAACTGACAGGGGTTTCCCTGCTGATGCCTAAATACCTCCAGCGCAAGGAAAGTCACCACCTGTAGGAATGGCCCAATTTTAGTTTTGGATAGCTCCAGCTGTTAGAGGAGCTTCCTCACGCTGAGCTGACATTTTCAGCTATCAATAAACATTTGCTGGAGAAGGGTTTTCATCACGAAATCCCTTGGAAGCTCTCACTGTTTAGAAATTATCCATCCTCCCATAGAGCAGTGGAAATTCCTTCCTAAAGCAAGGATACGTAACTGTTGTAGCAGCAGGAAAAATGGCAACAAACTGGCGGGAGCCTGGTTTGACTTGCTAGGGAAAACTTGGGCCTGGCATTTGGGTTTCTTGGTGAACGAGGTGTGTTCTCAGCAAAGCTTTGCCTGGTGAAAAGTCAATTTGCCAGCTGAAAGACACTTTTACAGTTGACTTTATGCTGATAGAAAAATATCTCCTGGCAGACTCTTTGCCTTGGGATGGGGCAACGTCCTCACAGTGGGCTGGAGCTCTTTTAGAAGAGGGCCCAAAGGCTCAGCGCCCATAGCTCAGTAAGTAGGGTGCTGGCCACATACAACAAAGGTGGCGGGTTCGAGCCTGGGCCGGGCCTGCTAAACAACAACTGCAACCAAAAAATAGAATGGCGTTGTAGCGGGCCTATAGTCCCAGCTACTCCGGAGGCTGAGGCAAGGGAATCGTTTAAGCCCAAGTTGGAGGATGCTGTGAGCTGTGATGCCACAGAACTCTACCAAGGGCAACATAATAGGACTCTGTCTCAAAAAAAAAAAAAAAAAAAATTAAAAAAGAGGGCCCAAAGCCATGTTTATTTACTCATATTCTAGGAAACCTAATCAACCTCAGAGGTGGACACTTAAAAATGGTTTGTTATTGATCTTTTAAAAATGCATTACTATTAATTTATCTTTAATTAAGGAGGTAGGGAAAGATCAACAGTCGTGGAGCCAGAAGATGTACATGAAAGCCAGGTTACCAGCTATCTGTTACTGGAAGCAATCTTGTTGGCCTCAGTTTCCTCATCTGTAAAGTGGGGGTAACCATACTGGTCCTACCAGGATACTTATGCTTGTAGGCACAGGCTCTGGAGCCAGGCTGCTAGGGGCTGAATTCCAGCTCCAGCTATATGATCTGAGTGGCCTTGGGCAGGTCAGTGAAACCCCTGAGCCTCTGGTTTACAGCTATTAAAAAACTCAATTAAGTTTGGGCACCGTGGCTCATGCCTGTGGTCCTAGCACACTGGGAGGCTGAGGCAGGTAGATTGCGTGAGCTCAAGAGTTCGAGACCAGCTGGAGCAAGAGCAAGACCCCATTTCTACTAAAAATAGAAAAACTAGGCAGGTGTGGTACATGCTTGTAGCCCAAGCTACTCAAGATGCTGAGGCAAGAAGGATTGCTCAAGCCCAAGAGTTTGAGGTTGCTGTAACCTATGATGCCATAGCACTCTACCCAGGGTGACAGAGTGAGATTCTTTCTCAAACCAACCAACTAACCAACCAACAAACAAATTCACTTAAATTTAAGAATGGGGGAGGCCAAGAGAGGGTTCAATATGTTCTCACCCAATGTGTATAATGCATGGATATAAGGCACACTCCTGGGGGAAGGACATGGCTGCAACGCAGACTTTAACCACATAGTGTAAACTATATAACCTAATGGTTTGTACTCCTATTAATCTGAAATTAAAAAAAAAAATGCTCTCTGTTCTGGGTTGATAAGATAATCCACCCAGAGCACTTGCTAAGTCCCTGGCTCATTGGTAAGCACTCAGTAGATGCAAGCTAATCTTTTGTCCCAATAATATTGGTTGTGTGAGCATTATAAGGGGCTATGTGAATCCAAGATCATCACTGTCCACCTCCCACTGAAACCTCAAGAGGGGGAAGGAAAGCTCGACACCTGTAGCTCAGTGGTTAGGGCGCAGGCCACATACACTGGAGCTGGTGGGTTTGAACCTGTCCCAGGCCTGCTAAACAATAATGACAACTACAACAACAAAAAACAATAGCCAGGGGTTGTGGCAGACGCCTGTAGTTTCAGCTACTTGGGAGGCTGAGGCAAGAGAATTGTTTAAGCCCAAGAGTTGGAGGTTGCTGTGAGCTGCGACGCAATTGCACTCTACAAAGGGTGACATAATGAGATTCTGTCTCAATAAATAAATAATTTAAAAAAAATTTTTAAAAGTAGGCAGTACATTGAGCTCCATAGAGACAGCACCGGGGCAAGTGAGAGCCGGACGGGCACTGGGCGACTCTGTGCCTCGCTGAGGAAAAATAACTAAACACGGGCAAAGGAGATCCTAAGAAGCCGAGAGACAAAATGTCATCCTATGCATTCTTTGTGCAAACTTGTCGGGAGGAACACAAGAAGCAGCACCCAGATGCTTCAGTCAACTTCTCAGAGTTTTCTAAGAAGTGCTCAGAGAGGGGGAAGACCATGTCTGCTAAAGAGAAAGGACAATTTGAAGGTATGGCAAAGGCAGATAAGGCCCGCTATGAAAGAGAAATGAAAACCTATATACCTCCTAAAGGGGAAACAAAAAAGAAGTTCAAGGATCCCATTGCACCCAAGAGGCCTCCTTCGGCCTTTTTCTTGTTCTGTTCTGAGTATCGCCCCAAAATCAAAGGAGAACATCCCGGCCTGTCCATTGGTGATGTTGTAAAGAAGCTGGGGGAGATGTGGAATAACACTGCTGCGGAGGACAAGCAGCCTGATGAAAAGAAGGCCGCAAAGCTGAAGGAAAAATACGAAAAGGATATTGCTGCATACCGAGCGAAAGGAAAGCCTGATGCAGCGAAAAAAGGAGTTGTCAAGGCTGAAAACAAGAAAAAGAAGGAAGAGGAAGATGAAGATGAAGGGTAGGAGGAAGATGAAGATGATGATGAATAAGTTGGTTCTAGCGCAGTTTTTTTTTCTTGTCTATAAAGCATTTAACCCCCCTGTATACAACTCACTCCTTTTAAAGAAAAAATTGAAATGTAAGGCTGTGTAAGATTTGTTTTTAAACTGTACAGCGTCTTTTTTTGTATAGTTGACAGACTACTGAATGTGTCTTTAGATAGCCGTATCCTGGTGGTATTTTCAATAGCCACTAACCTTGCCTGGTACAGTCTGGGGGTTGTAAATTGGCATGGAAATTTAAAGCAGGTTGTTATTGGTGCGCAGAATAAATTAGTTATATATATCGGTATGGTAGTTTTTTCCTCTTCAGTTGTCTCTGATGCAGCTTATACGAAATAATTGTTGTTCTGTTAACTGAATACCACTCTGTAATTGCAAAAAAAAGTTGCAGCTGTTGACATTCTGAATGCTCCTAAGTAAATACAATGTTTTTATTAAAAAAATTTTTTTAAAAAGTAAAAAAAAAGAAGGGGAAGGAAGAAAACAGAACATGGAGAATACGAGCAAATAGCTCCACTCCCACTTGCTGATTTAGAGGGCCTTTGAGTGTTCCTGTGGAAATGATGGCGATTGGCTGCCTTTTAACACATATTCTAGGCTTTTGGAAGAAGGAAAATCCAGATTGTACTGAGAGTGATCAAAGCCAAGGGCGCACTTCAATTCTGCCTCTGTCAATTGGCCTAAGATCTTGCTGATCCACACGTTTCCGAGTGGAAGCAGAACAGGCGCCAAATCTTAGAGCTTCATGAAAACTGCTGTGGGTAGATTTCCAACTCCAGGCAATCACTAGAAACACCTACTGCACCAGGAACATGGAGCAGCTGAACAAGTGTTTTTTTGTCCCAGACACCAGGAGAGGAAATCCAAAACTGTGTTGCCTTTTAGTAGCAAAGCTGTCTTAGGAACTCTCAGCAGAGAAACAAGAAACCAGGCATTGCTAACTGCACTGTTTCTCCTGTCTCCTATCAATCACTCCAGCCATCACCACCAGATGTATCTCTTACAGTTATTTTCTCTTTTTCTTGTAAGCCATGTGATGGTGGAAGGTGTGCTAAGAGAACTGGATACAGATCAAGTCCCTGGGTTTGAGTCCTGATGTGTTTCAATTATGAGATTGAGATTGATTATGAGATTAGACATCTCAAACGCTTTCTAAGCCTACCTTTGGGGTGAACTGTGAATTCTGTCAAAAATAGGTGTGGGCTGGTGGGCACGGTGGCTTAAACCTGAAATCCCAGCACTTTGAGAGGCCAAGGTGGGAGGATCGCTTGAGGCCTGGAATTCCAAGATCAGTCTGGGCAACATAGTGAGTAAAACCCTATCTCTACAAGAATAATTAGCCAGGTGTGGTGGCCAGCACCTGTAGTCCCAACTACTCAGGAGGCTGGGGCAGGAAGATCACTTCAGTCCAGGAGTTCGAGGCTGCAGTGAGCTATGATGACACCAGTGTACCTAGACTGGGCAACAGAGCAAGTCCTCATCTCTTAAAACAAACCAAAAAAGATGTAAAATGTCTTTGAAGGAATAGGCTTTTAGAGGTATTTATAGTCCTGGAATTTTATGCTGAATAAATATAAAGATGTAGAAAAAAGACTGGAAGGAAATTCATTAGTCCCAGATGTTAACTTACTGCCAAGGGAGCAGGCCCGGAGGATTGAAGGGGAGTTCCCATGTCATTACACTGTACATATCAGCATGGCTTGGATTGATCCTGCTGAGAATGTATTCATATATCATTTGTAGAAACAACAAAATATCCTTAAAAAAAAATTGCCTGCAGAAAGACTCAGGTCTGTCACCACATGCATTTTTTTGAGCAATGGTCCATGATTTCATCAGGGGACATAAAGGGGTTAGAGACCTCTGCAAATGAATGAAGGGCTGTGACTTCCCAAATGAAAGTTGTCAGGACTTGTCCTGGACATCTCCGCAGATGTCTCTTGGATCTATGCTCCTCCCTTCCTCACCCTGCCTTGGGCTGCCTCAGTGGGCTGCTTTGCCTCAGCTCTGGCTTCTGTTGGGGTCACGGCCATGCTGCCCACCGGGCTGCCCTCTGCTCACAGCACTGTGTAGAGTCTCCTGGTCCCAGTGATGGCTTCCTCCCCTCACCCCTTCGGACTGGTGTCCTGCAATTGTTCCAGCCTCTGCACTCTCCTTCGTGGGTTCTGTACACCCTGCCCACACCTTTGAAACAGTCCCTTTATTAAACTCGCCTCAGATTACCCAGTTTGAATGCGCCATCTGTTTCCTGCTGGGACCCTAGCGGATTCAGTATTTTTAATCTGTCATTGCACCATCAATGCCTGTGCTCTCACACATCCACTCGCATGCACACTCACACACTGCCACGCTCACACGTTCAACCCCCGACAAACACACCCACTCTCTCACTAACACACACATGCACACACACAACACTGTCTGCTCTCAGGGCTTCAGAGAGTATGGTGCTCGGTTAAATCCTGCTCTGGGGAACTGAGGGTCCACCTGGGCTGTAGGGACCTGGCCCACCGAGAAGAGCCCCTCGTCAGAAATCCAGGCTGCTGCTGGAAGTATCTTTCCACTGCACACCATTGAAATGGTGACTCTCTCCAGTTCTTATTTTTAGAAATGCTGCACTTTGTATACTACAAATCCAGATGACCCACTACCCCACTGTCCATGTGCTTGGAAAGAGGTTGCATAAAAATATTACAACGGCCCATGGAATCTTTCGTTGTGCAGAATAGACCGAGGAGTAAAATCCCTCTACTTAATTTCAGGTAGGAGAACAGAAACCCTTAGGGGATCACACAAAGATTAGACGGAAAGACCCAAGTACACAGGTAGGAACTGAAGGAAGACTTGTTTTGGCTCAGTGTGAGGTCACTGGAGCCATCCGATGATGGATGGGCCACCTTGTCTCAGGCTGAGTCACAGACAGTGTAGGAGCTGGGATCCAGTGACCTCTAAGGCTACCTTAAGGTGCACCCATGACCTTGGACAAGTCCCTTCCTCTTTGGAGCTTCTGCTTCCTCATCTGTCAAAGGACTGCCTCAGTCTAGGCATCTCCAAGGGGTCTTCAACAGCTATAAATTCTTGAAATGTCTGATTCTGCAGTCAAAGAGCAGCACAGAGAAGGGGAGAGGGGTTGTATTTGCAAAGGAGCTGCAGAAGTAATTAGCGATGGAAATGTGATCTCTAGCTGCTTCTGGATGTCTGAGTTTGCAGATTAAAACAAGGCCAAATCTTGGCTGAATAATTCCTTTCCCAACGGCAACAATTGGGCCTCTGTTGGGGGAGAGGCAAATGAATTTTTCTGGGAGACAAAAGGCCGGGCTATGAATTATGCCTCCAGCATCTGCTGTCTTTTAGCCTCCCTGGAACTCAGATTCTTTGTTTTTTAAGCAGGGATGAGAGTACCAACCACACAGCCAAGTTTTTCTGAGGATTTGTAGATGTAAATGTCCCTAGCCTTCCTGGGTGGGTGGAGATCATCCAGGAAAATATGTTTTGCATCCAGGCCCCCACCCTTATTCGCTCTGTGACTTTGAGACCCTTATTCATCTGTAAAATCTCACCATAGCACCTACTTTGTAGAGTGGGTATGGAACAATGAGTCAAAGCACACAAAATGCTTTGCACATCGGGTAACCAGCACCATTCCTACTGCTGGATGGGTTTTTATTAAACTGTTTTATAGGAACCACACCGTGGCCTGCACCGAACCTGGCTTTGTGACCCTTTCCCTCTTATTTGAGGACTCAGGAAGGTGGCCTTACAGCCTCCCACACTTGGGATCCTAGCTGGGCCTTGGGCATCAGTGTGGTGTCAGCAGCTTGAAGGCGGGATGAGGGCAGTGGGGGCATCCAGGCGGAGGGGTTTGAGGGCTTGGGCAGAGTCCTCTGCTTGCCACGGAAGTGAGATGTTTTCCCCTGGCTATTGCTTGGGCCATATGGAAACTCTTAAATCACAAGGGTCCAGTTAAGCTCCTTTGCCCTCTTCTACTCTGGCTTGGAGGGCTTTGGTGAGGGGATCAGTTAACCTGGGGTCCAAAGAGGGGCCCACACCCTCAGATGGCTTCCCTCAGGCCTCTGGGAATTATGCTGGCAGGGTCCTCAGAAACCCTGTGTCCTATCTCCCCAAATACAGCCCAGACTGATTTAGGACTATGCCATGCTAGGCAGAGAGGGAGAGAAGGTAGCCCCAGCACAATACGATGGAGACTGAACTCCAAACCAATTCTTCCAGAGGCTGTTCTAAAATTGTATGGCACCAGTTCTTGGGGTCTTCATAATAGTTACATTTTTCACAAGTGTTCCTGCCAAATGAGTTCTTTGGAGGATTGAAGAATTCCCAGTGGCCAGAGGGAAGTTATGAGGATGAAAACTTGCATTTTAGATCATGAGAAGTTTATTAATATGTTACTATTTTAAGCCACCACACAAATACGCTTTGTATTGATCTCAGTGTGATGCGCTGACTGAATAAATATGCCAATTTCTGCCAGTGAGCCAAACAGTATTTTTAACCTACTTTAAAATATGTGTTGTTTCCTATGATTTTTTTTTTAAAGTTTGGAGTTGATCATGAAAGCACTCTCAATTTTTAAAAATTCTTCTTTCCAGAGAATATACATCTATATATTTTTTAAAACTATTAAATATACAGCTTAATGGGGTGGGTGATTCTTTTTAAAGTTACAAATTGGGGTGAAAAAGGATGAAAAAGGCTCGGTGCCTGTAGCTCAGTGGCTAGGGTCCATACTTTGAGAACTGCTGACCCAGTACAATCAAGTACGGTTCCTACCAATGGTAGGCAAGCCTGCGTTCAATGAATGAATCAATACATGAATGACAAAGAAACAAATTAAGAGAAACACAAACCAGAGGGCTGAGGCTTTTTATGAATTGGCTAGCAGGATCCTCCAGATCACAACCATATTATCCCCATTTCATAGACAGGGAAGTTAGGATGGGACAAGGGCATGCTCAAAGGCTTTTCTCTGCTTCCAAATAGTTTATTCTCTGTTCCTTTCTTTCCCTTTCTTCAAAATGGACAAGACCCCAAAAGATCCCTTAAGTCTCAAAGCCACTGGGATATTTGAAGACTGGTTTGGGTTCTTGTTTGGAAAGGCATTGAAGAAGAACTAATGATAGTTACAATTGTTATCTGTGACTCATGAAATTTCCTGATTATGGACAGAAATATAGAATTGCCTTCTTTTAAATGTTAAGTTATTGCCTTGGGTGTGCATGTGTGTGTATAATGAGAAAGCTAGAAAATTCAGGCACTGGATAGGGAATGGGGCTATCTGGGAGTTCCTTAGACATGTTATAATTTCCCAGCCAGAGCTAAGAATAGGCAAAGAATCACAGAACCCTAACACTTCAAGAGACTTTGGCTATCTGGTCTAACTACGACTTGGAGCAGGAACCCTTGACAGGAACCCTCCAGGGATGGGGGCCATTGTCTCCTAAGACCACCCACCCCTTCACCAAGTGGCTGATTCTTAGAAAGTCTTTCCTGATTCTGAGTCAAAACCTGATGATGGGGTTGAGCCGTGGGGATGTGAGACCTTGTCTTCCCAGTACACACTGCTGCTCCAGGTGCAGTTCTTGAGGACGGCCCTTGCCCACTCCCGCTGCGGTTCCAGGAGGCCAGGGGATTACCTGAAGTTGTAGCCCGGGGAGACGCTGCTCTTCTCAGAAACGCTGTCGAGCCGCGTGAAGGAATACCTGGGGATGCAATGGTCCCAGTCCTTGTCCAAATCGCACACCCATCCGATCTTAATGCCTAGAACTCCGCCCTGAAGAAAGGGGCCAGATATGAGTTCTCCCCAGCCCTCTGAGCCTTTTACTTGGCCAGGGTCGGGGTGGGATATTTATGGCAAATGATACCCTTCCATTTCCTAGGTGGAAAGAGGCAGGGAGATTGAAAAGTGGCTTGTTACTCGCTGCTCTGTAAGAGCGTGCTGTAGCCTTGAGCCTCTGAACCCTACTTCAGAATCTCCAGTCCCAAGTTACGCTTTCCCATTGTGTGGCCCTTTCTAGAGATCTAAGGCTTCTGTTTAGAGGTGAAGTTCAAGACGTGAATGGGAAACGGAGGCTTGGGGGATGTGGGGGAGGGGAGGCAAGACCCCTCAGGGCAGGAGTGGACGCCAAGGATGCAGGCGCGGAGCCGGCTGCAGGACCACGCGATCCCACCAGGTGGCGCTGTCTCGACAGTTCCTGGCCAGACCCCCCCGCGCCTGCCCGAGGACCCCGAGTCTGGGGAAGGAGGTCCCGGGTCTGGGGAAGCAGGGCCCGAGTCTGGGGGAGGGCTGAGCTTCCCAGCGAGGGGTTGCGCTAGGTCCTCACCGTGCGGGCCAGTTTGGCAAAATCCTGCCCGGCAAACTTGACCACGTCCCCCACCCGCAAGATGGGGCAGAAGGGGGCCTTGTCAGGGTGGAAGCGGCACGTCTTCATGTCCCTGGCGGTCAGGTTGGGCAGGAGGTTGCCCCTGAGCAGGATAGGAGAGAGGCAAGACTAGGGTTAACGAGCGAACAAAGTCTGGTCGTTTCCCTGCATCATCACCCTTGGGGAGGGGGTGGGATTAGGGTGAAGTGTGTGGGTGGTGACTGATCCCCCTCCGCTGCCAGGCTGGGGTTCTGGGAGGGCAGAGGTCACTGCTGACTACTCCACGCACTTCTGCAGGGCCTGGCATTGCTTGGTACAAGGCTGACGGCCACCGAGCCGCTGTGGAACCCATGAGTTGATGCAGGCGGGAGGGGGTTGGGGCTGAACTAAGAAAGGGTTATCCACACGTGGGCTTGATGTAAGGAATAAAATGGATGAGCCACTTGGGCTCGACCTTTGAAGGCATCTGTGACCCAGGAACCTCCTCTGCCCCAAGTAATACTCCCACCTTGGGTTCTAAGCCTGGGAGGTTGGTAGAGAACCTGGCCCCAGAGTCCACCTGCTACTCCGTAGTCAAGGCCCACTGGGAAATTGAGACTAGGAACCCTGGGTTGATGGGTGGAGGGAGAGAAAGTGAGGAGAACCCAGTGAATGGGGGCATTCTCACTGTCCTGAAACCAGTTGCAGGTGGAGGTGGGGTGCCTGCATCTCTGCTTTAGGGAGAAAGGGAAGACTCACTTCTCAAAGTTGAAGAGGGGGAAACGGATGCTGTTCTTGATGAAAATAGTGAAGTTCTCAGCTTCCATCATGATGGGCCTGTGGGTGAGACCAGGAGGCCTTTAGCTCCCCAGAAGAAAAGGAAGACTTCCTACAGGTAAAGGGCGCTCTAAAGGCTGGCAAATGAAGGGCCTCTCTGGCCCTGAGAGTTGGAGGGAGGGAGGGACAGGTGAGACTGGTTGCAGAAGGTGATGTGCTGAGGTCACTTTTCCACCAGAGCAAGGGACAGTACTGGGAGCCACAGGCCTTCCTCAGGGTCAGAGATACAGGGGGGTTCCCACACTGGCAGAGGGGAGTGGGGTAGGTCCTCTTTTCTCCCCTCTCTGGCCCAGGGCCTCACATTTCCACTGTATCCACCTCGGTGGGGCACCAGCCCTGGATCTCACAGGTCTGGAGCACAGAGCTGTAGTTCACACAGCGGCCAGTCAGGATCCCTGAAAGGGGGAGCCACAGCGTCTGGGGGGCTGCCTACCCTTTGCCACTCCCTTCCCCCTCCTCAGTCCTCATGAATGACTGTCTGCCCAGGAAACTCCCCCTCCCGGGGATCCTGGCAGGATGATGAAAAGGACAGGCAGGGAAAGGAGAGCTGACCTCTCTCCCTCTTTTTCCAAGCTCCTGCACACCCCCCGATTATGCTCCTAGGCCCAGCCACCTTGTACCATCAAGACCCTGGGCCCCTTGATCTTCCTCCCTTGCTTCTGAGCCTGGGCTACAGCTGTTCCTTATGCCTGGAATGTCCCTTTTGAAGCCCCCTCTATCCTGCCAAATCCTACTCATCTTCAGGGCCTTTCCCAGACGTCATCTCAAGGAAGCCTTTTGGTGCCACCCACCCAGAACCAATCTTTCTCCCTCCCCCACAATCCTTTGTGCCTTCTGGACAGCACATGCCACTTCATGGTAACCTGGCTGTTACCAAATTGTCCCTAGACTGGGTACTCCCCTGGGAGCAGGGACCATGCCACCTTCATATCCCCTGCTGGGTGTGGTACCCAGTGAGTGTCCATAAATGCAGAATTACCTGGAACAGCCTGATTCCCACTTGCTCTCTTAGTGTGGCTGGTCCTCATGGGGGTAGGGAGGTTTCTGCCCCTAGGCTAACGCTTGGGGATTGTGAGGGTGGGGAAAAGGCTGCACTCACCCCCACCTGGGAAGCGCTCTGGCCCGCACTGGCTATCTGACACACAGCGGTACTTCTCCTCATTCTGTGGGCAGACAGGTCTGTAGGTTGGTGAAGGGCCCTGCCTGGAGAACCCTCAGCTCCCAAAGCCTCCACAACAGGCAGCCTCTGGAGGGTGGGGGTCCCTGGAACAGCTCCGAGGCCCCTCCCTACCTAGGTGCCCACCAATGTTCTCTTCCTTCACCTGCTGTACCCACTTTCCTCCCTCCCCTCACCTCTGGGCAGAATCCTTGCATCTGGTTTTCAGTGACAATCATCTTGGTGATGATGACAAAGACCGATGTACCCTTGGAAGGAGAAGGAGGGAGAGAAAAAAAAATGCAACAGTCCCAATTCATGAGGCAGGAACTATTCATTATGTCCACTGTACAGATGAGGAAACGGAGGCTTGAGTTCAGTGATTTGGCCAAGGCCATGGGGCCACTAACAGCGCAGAGCTGGGATCCACACCAGGCTCCTTCTAACCACCCTCACGCCCCCTTTGTGTGCTGTCCTTGATGGCAGTGAAAACTGTGACAAAGCCTGAAAAGGAACCCAACTTTCCTGACGTCTAGTACTGGAGGCCCAAGTTCCCCCTACATCTCCCTGCTGCTGGGGAGAGGTTCCCTGAATCGATGATCCCGTGGATTCTGGTTTGGGAGTCACAGCTGCACTCTCCCTCCAACCTGCCCCAATCTTTAGTAGAGATGGGGTCTCACTTTTGCTTAGGCTGTTCTCAAACTCCTGAACTCAAGTGATTCATGGGCACCCACAGGTTTCCCTAGGGCAAGGACCATACCTGGGGTGGGGTCACATAATCAGACACATCCATGACTCTGTTGGCATAGAGTCCAAAGCCCTTCACCTTGGTCACCACTGAGGACTCAATGGCCGAATCCCGCACTTGGTACGCCTTCTCGTGCAAAAACACCCACCTGGGGCAGGAAAGCAGAGACACAGGGAAAGAGAGAAGAGTCTGGAGGCATAGCAGGCAGAGGCTGGGAGACGTGTCCTTCCTGCCCGTTAGGACATGCCGGCAGGGTCTGCCTGGCAGAGGGAGATGCCCTTGCCAGATGCGTGGGACCTAGACTGAGCCCTTGGTTGGCTTAGATGAGTGTTTCTCCACATTTTCCCCTATTATCCTCCCCAGTGTCTTTTTAGACTTTTCCCCCTAGTTGCTGTCCCCTCCATGAAACTGATATCACAGGTACCTATTTATGTAATGTATGCGCACTGTGCTTTGCGTGTAAGAAGAGTGAGAACGAATTTTCACCCCCCCTTGAGGGCCATATGGGATGCATGGGATAAAGTCATTCCTTGCCAGACAGAGGTCACCTTTCTGGCAGGCATCCTGGAGAGAAAGGGCTGAGAATCCAAGGCCTCTAGTCCTGGGCAGCTCAGTTTTGCTCACAGGTGTATCCTAAGAGCCCAACACACGGTAGATGTTCAGTAAACACATCAATGAAAGCCCTTGGGAGCTGGGTGCTTGGTAGTTTCCAGGATGAAGGGAGGGGCAGGGGCTGAGCCTTTACCTGGCAGGTAAATGAAAGTGGGTGGGGGGTGAGGGTGGAGTCAGGCCCATATCTTATTCCTTGGATCGTGCTGCCACCCAGTGGTTATTTACCTGTACTGCTGCCTCCCTGTAGCTTCAAGCCATTATGGGACCACGCAGAAGGGGCAGGGCCTCCCTCCTTTCCATCCCCACCTGTCTCCTCAGACTCTCCCCAGGGCAAGAAAGACCTGCAGACACTCGCTGACAAAGCTTTCTTCTGCATTTCTGTAAGACACCTGCCTTTCCATTTGATATCTATCACAGCCCTTAAGGCACAGCGTCACTTAATATTGGGCTTAACATAAGTTTCCATTTATTCCTGAAGGCACACCGGGAGGTAGATGCTCTTACTGTCCCCATTCTCCACGTGAGAAAATCTTACTGAAGGGCTTTGGAAATTGCTGTGGGATCACCTCTGCCCCAGCCCTTTCAGAGAGAATCATACCATCAACAAGCATATACATCTGCTAAATTTTGTTAACCTCATTGTCTCCTAATCTTATTTGACCTTGGAAGCAAGATCAGGTTTTGGAGAAATGCCAATGATATCTCATGATATTTTATTTTATTATTTTATTTTTTCTTTTAGACAGTGTCTCACTCTCACCCTGGGTAGAATGTCATGGCACCATCACAGCTCACAGCAACCTCAAACTCCTGGGATTAAATGATCTATCTGCCTCAGCCTCCCAAGTAGCTGGGACTACAGGTACCTGCCACAATGCTTAGTTAATTTTTCTATTGTCTTTGGTAGAGATAGGGTCTCACTCTTGCTCAGGCTGTTCTCGAACTCCTGAGCTTGTCAAGTGATTGACCCATCTCAGCCTCCCAGAGTGCTAGGGTTACAGGCATGAGCGCTTTTGGAAATGCTGGGTCAGGGTCATTTTCTGCCTCTAAACAGGACGGTGCAAAGTTGGAAAAGCACATCAGGTAAAGATGAGTGGAAGGGCCCCGTGACTGTGTGGCCCAGAGAAGATGAGGCTGTGGGAGTTCAAGGCTGAATAGCTGCTCGGGAGCACTTGGGCTGGCCTGAGAGTTCAGAAGGAGGCAGGTGAGGGCTTCAAGCCCAGAACCAAGCCAGCTGCTGTGGGAAATGGTGGGCCCAGTGTGCCTGGGAAGACTCGGGCTGTCTAGTGCTCACCTTCTGGGTGTGCTAGGAGGGGGACTCCTTCCTTGGGTGATGGGTAGGTTGGATGACCTCCCACTGTTGGAAGATGCCAAAAGGAGCAGCTCTCAGGACAGGCTGAGGGTCACAGCCACTTGTAGGTTGGATGCCACAGTCACATTTACTGCAAACACAGGCTAATGTTTGCAGCTGGCTTCTGGTTCAGTTTCTAGCTGGAGGGTTTGAAGTTAGGTCCCTAATGGGGCTTCCCTCACTCACTTGTGCTCTTCTTTTTCCTTATACTTAAATTGAAACCTTTGTTTTGATAATGAAATAACATTTGTTCTTGACAAGTAATAATTCTATATATTTATGGAGTACACTGTTGTGATACACATTGTGGAATGATTATATCAAGCTAGATCACGTATCTGTCACCTCACGTATTTATCACTTTTAAAAAACATTTTTTGTAGAGACAGGGTCTCACTATGTTGCCCAGGCTGGTCTCAAACTCCCGGCCTCAAACAATCCTCCTGTCTCTGCCTCCCAAAGTGCTGGGTTATCAGGTATGAGTTATTGTGCCTGGATTATCATTTTTTTGTAGTGCCACTTGCTTGAATGATGAACGCTTTCTTTCTTTTCCTTGGAGTCTTCCAATGGTTTATTAGAAAGAATGTAGACATTTAAAAATGAATGTAAATTGAGTTTTTCAGCCTTGGTATAACGCGAGGTTTTTTTTTAGAAAAGAAGTAGGCCAGGCGAGGTGGCTCATGCCTGTAATCCCATCACTCTGGGAGGCCAAGGCGGTGGCAGGAGTTCAAGACCAGCCTGAGCAAGAGTGAGACCCCTACCTTCACTAAAAATAGAAAAAGATCCCCCAAACTATCCAGGTGCTGTGGCGGGCACCTGCAGTCCCAGCTACTTGGGAGGTTGAGACAAGACGATCACTTGAGCATAAGAGTTTGAGGTTGACATGAGCTATGATGATGTCACGGCACTCGACGCAGGGCAGCAGAGTAAGACTCTGTCTCAAAATACTAAATAAATAAATAAAAATTTAAAAGAAGACGTAAAAATATCCAATAGTGTATTAACATTTTTTTCACTCATCTGCCATACTGACAGTGCAAATATGAATCTGGTCTAAATGTACAGTCTCTCAAGCAGCAATGCACAGCTCTCTGATGAATATTTTCTTGAGTGGGAGAGAACGGGTGGGGTTACAGCAGTGGCAAATGGCTCCAAACCTGTTACCTGCTTTATTGGTCCATAGCGGGCAGCATCCTGATTATTTGAATGCTTGTAAAATGCTTTTATGAACACCACGCCTCTATGGAGGCGTGATATTGTTTGCTATACCTCCCAAGCACTTTTCTTTCTTTCTTTCTTTTTTTTTTTTTTTTTAGAAGGGGATAGGTTTTATTAAGATCTCACAAGGAAGTACACTTTACATAGAAATCTCATCTGCTGTGTTATGTCCTAGCAGAAGAGATCATCCCTGTTACAGAAAACAGTGAAGTTCTCCAAATGAGCATTATTAGCTCAAGGTCCAGGGCCCTCCAGAGTAAAAAGAGAGAGGTCTTGGGCCCAGGTTCTCTGTCCCCAACTAAGATGGGAGTGGCCACAGCTGTACACTCACCAGAAAGCAAGCTGCAGTCCAAACACACCCTTCTGGAACCTCAGTGTGCCTGGCCACAGAATGGACACATTTCTCAATATTGATCTAAGGAAATGATTTTCTGAGGCCACTTTACCTGTCCTTAAAGTCCAGAAAGATTTGCAAAATGAGAAGCGGAGTTCTGATTTCTATTATCATATAACCAACACAGTATGTCCTAAGCTGAATCCTTACTGATGAGACAGCTTTGTTACCTTCACGTCAAAATGAAGAAACTTGAGGCACTGAGGGGTGTGCTGACTTGCCCAGCGTCACACAGCTGCTATATGTGTTTTAAACCAGGAAGCCTGCTGCAGACCACTCACAACCACCTCACTTCAACTGTGTGCCCGCTCAGGGCTAGGCCACTGCTGGGCCCCTGGTAGCTTGTCTTGCTGGCTCAGCTCATCACCAGGGAGACCATCTCCTAGCTTAGGAAAGTCTCAGAGGAAGGGGCCTGAGGACTCTGAGGAACAATTAGCCAATCTCTTTCCTCCTACTCCTCCTTCTTCAAGGCTCCTTCTTATGCCCAGTAGGGAGGAAAGACCACATTAGAATCCTCTGAGTTAAATAACAAATGGAAGAATTGTAGTGGCCCCATGGGGCTTGAGGACTTCATCAGGGCAGCTTGAAAGAAGGGGACACTTCATTTCCAGAACAGAGGGGTCATGTCTGTCTCTGGAGGCCAGGGATTAGGAGATGGGGCAGGACTGAGCCTTCAATTCTTGGCATTTACTCTGCTGCTCTGACTTATTTTCTTCTCGCATTCCTGGTTTATTATTTATAGAGCGGAAGGCATGTGGCAGCTCCTTGGCAGGTGGGATGTGCAGGAAGGAGGCAGAGCAGGGAGGCCAGGGAGTGGGTGTAAAGAGTGTGTGCTGTGTGAGTAGGAGAGGGGAGTCTCCTAGGAAAGTGTGAGCTGGGCAGAGGGAAAGGGGGAGGGAGGCACGATGGGAAGGCTATGAAATAGTAATATTACTATTACTGGCTCTTACTGAATCACCTCTCATGCAAGGAGCTTGACATATGTTACCTCCCCTCCCCATGACTCTCCAGGAGGAGGGATCCCTAAACCCATTTTCCAGATATGGGGACTAGGGCTTGGAGATGCAAAGTGACTGAGCCGAGGCTCTGCTCCTGGCTGGTGTCAGACCAGGCTTCCACATTCCATGGGGCTGCTGACAGGGGTGAGGCGGGCAGGAGTGGGGCAGCATTCCTCTCTCTGGACCAGTGAGATGGGGCATCCCAATAGGTCTCTGCCATATTTGTTACCTAGTGTTACCATAGAAGATGGGTGGGGGACCTAGAAGGTGGAATTCCAGGCCCTTCTCTTTACACCAGATCAGCTCCTCCCTTTCAACTGCTTTCTGTATTGAGCGTCAATCTGAAATGAGGCTGAATATTATGAACCAAAGGAGGTGGCTGAGCAGACGGTGAGTTTGCAGATTGGGCCTCACAGGGGAGGATCAGGGCAGGGAGAGTGGGGCTGTGATTGGGTCAGTGGCTCCATCCACCATCATCAGTCCTTCTGAGGAACCTTCAGGAAGGCTCTGGAAGTCAACCTCAGGCCAAGCGCCAGACAATGCTTCCAGGGACACAGGCCACCAGGATCCAGAAAGGGGACTGGCTCTTAGGAAGTCCCACCCCGGAGAGGGTTTTATTGCCTGGGCTCACAAAAGATGTGAACAATGTCAGGTCAGGCAAGGCCAGACCTGTCTGTGCACCTGGGGTGGGTACAGGAAAGCAGAGATGAGGGGCGCCAACCCCGCACGGGCAGAGGTGAGGTGGGGAGGGTGAGAGTGTGTGCCAGGCATCAGGCCATGTGTGCTGCCATGGTCTAAGACGGAGGGCCGGCTCTGTCACACACACTCCGTCAGCGGCTGTGCATCTCACCTACCTGGTGGGGATAACAGGGAAGAGATTCAAGTATTAAATGTTCACACCACAGCGCTAAAAATCCTTGCAAATTCCAGTTGAGTCCAAGCTGTCATCTGTCTTCACAGGACCGGGTGGCATCTTCAGGTTTTCCAGCTTTGTCCTACTCTCTCCATCCTCTGGCCCATCAGTGTGGTCTGTCCTCCCTGAGTCAGACCTCATCGTGTCTGGCTGTCTCTCTTACTCACACACGCGTGCATACACACTCACACGTACATGAACTCAAATGCTTTTGGAGCTTCCTGCTCATTCCCTTCCTGCAACGAAAATTCTCTGCAGGTATCTGAGCTCCGACCTCTGTCTGTGTTCCCATCTGCCTTACACCGCTCGCCTCTGTCCCCCGGCTCCGGCCACGGTGACCTTCTTTTCCTCCCTCTATTTGCCACGCAGAGGCGGCTTTTCTGCCTTGGACCCTCTTCCGTTCCTTCTTTCACCTGAGTTGCTCTTACTTGTTCTTCAGGTCTTGGCTAACACATCACATCTTCAGAAAACCTTCTCTTCATTCCCTTAGCTTGTCAGGCACCTCCATAGAAGCTTCTCTCCTATAACTGGGCACCTCTCAGCCAGTTGAAATTTTATATTTGTTGGTGGAGGTGATTGGATCCATGTCCCTCTCTTGCCTTATACTGCAAGCCCCATCAGGGCAAGGACCCAGCCTGCCTTTTCCCATCATTCTGTCCTCAGTGCATTGAGACCCTTGGCACACTTTTGCTAAGTTATGGCAGTGGATTCATGAAGTCGCAGGGAAGGGGCCTAGGCTGGAGGCTGGGCTGCAGGGTACTAATGTAGCTGGAAGGTACTGTGTGCTGTCCGTGGGGAGCTGTCAGGCTGGGAGATGGATGAGGCTGGATATCATGGTGCTACAGAGCCCCACATGCTGGCTCCAGCGGGCTGGACTCCAGCCCCGAGGACTGGAGGATTTGATCTGATCATGATGGGGAGGAGAGACAAGGGCTGAGTGGGCTGGACCAGGAGCCAGCTGCCTCTAGCCCACTCTTGGAGCCCATGGAGCCAGGCCAGGCCGGGAATATTGTGAGCCAGGTTTTGCACTCACCACACCAACCATTGTGTGGCTATAAACAGTCACAGCACTGAACACATACTTGAACACAGCACATTTATGAACCAACATGGATCCAAGCAAGCCCTGGAGATGTGGGCATGAAATGTTAGGAGACCTCATGTCTCCTGAAGCGTCAACATTGGAACTTCAAGGCCATTGAATCCTACCCCAAAACTTGAATCCCTTTTCTAATAGCCCTGAACAGAGCAGTAGCTGTGCAGTTTTGTTACGATACCCATGAACCGAAGCCCGCTGGCTCTGGCATGCAGAGCAAAGCACATCCCTCACAAAGTCGCATCAAGCCATCTTTCCACGCATGGCCTCACACACGACTACAACCTTCCAGGCAGGCAGGCCCACTCCCAAGACGCTCCAGCCCGTATGCCCACAGGATGTCCCCTTTGACCTGCCCGAATTAACGCATGACAGGCTGTGGCTTGCTGTCTCTCACACACGGACCCATTGTCTCAGGAACAGCATGAGACTAGAGACCCACACATCAGGCTAGAAAACCTTCTGGGTTTCCGCCCGTGTTTCCTGGTGCCCACCACTGCGTGGGATGCCGTCGGGACAGAACCTGCATTTCTACTTCCAGCCATTGTCTGATCTGTGGCCTGTGTGTGTGTCCCTGAGACATGGTGGCCAGAGCTGGTGGTTGGAGCTTCCTGGCTCTTAAGCCTCCCAGGATGGGTTACCCGGCACAAAGTCAGGTAGACCTAGGGAACTTATGCGTTCTACAAAGGGGAGCATTTCTGGATTCTTGAGAAATCTATACCACGTTCAGAAAAGCTACTTTCCTCCTCAGCAACACTTCCCGGAGGGTTATTTGTGCCTGTGTTTCTCCCCACCTCATGGGCAGTTCCCCCTTTGTCCTGCCCTCGAGAGCAAAGGCTTCTTTCCTTTCCAAGCTCTCTCCATCTTGCCCCTCCATGTCAGGAGGGAAATCCTCATCCTAAAATGAATCCGTCTTGCTCCTTCACTCCCTGTTGCCAGCTGGATCAACCTGCCACCACTCCCTTCTCTCTTTCTGTCTTCCCTGTCTTTCTGAGACCCCAAGAGTGGACTGAGGGGGAATGGGAAGATGGTGGTGGTGGGGTGTTCCTGTCCTCTGGTCGGAGGGATAAGAAAAGGGAGAGTGGAAATGGAACACATGGAACCTCCCTGGTGAAGGGCAGTGCCTGGGCAGAGCCCTTACTCCTCCGAGAAGTGTGTCTTGAACCTACTCTCCAACTCTAGGGGATTTACTGGGACAAAGAATTTCGTCTTCAAACCAGATCCTGGGTGGGGGCGGCAGAGGTCAGTTCTGAGGACATGGCTCAACAGAAGAAACCATTTTACCCAAGAAGGGAGGAACTCAGGCAGCTGGATGGTGGCAACTGAGGCAGGAGGGGGAGGACAGGGTGCCAGGTAGCCCTCCCCTCCAAGCACCTGAAGGGCCACAGACTCACCCCACAAAGTAGGAGATGATCAGAAGCTGAACGACTCGGTTGATGATTCCGATGGTCCAGCTCTTCACCACCACCGACTTGGTGGTCTCATAGGTAAAGAAATCTGCTATGCAGTTCATGCCGACAGAGTGTGCAGGGGCCACCAAGAAGGGCCCAATGGCAGCCTCAGGACAGTGAGGTCCTCAGGACACAGAGACAGAGATCACAACCTGAAAGGGGCAGTTTAGAGGGGCTCAAGGAATGGGGAGCCTGTTTCTTTCAGCCAGGCAACCCCAGTCAGTGTCTAGACTCTCTGCTCTTGTCACTCTGGCTGCCAAGAAGCCAGGGCCAGGGCGGGGGACCCCCCTTATGTTCATCTCCACTCCACTCCCCTGTGATGTCACAGCAGGGGTGGGGTCTCCGATTCTGGGCTCCTGATTGCCTGCGATGTAGCTGGCTGGGCCCTCTGGGACTGATGTTTTATCTGCACTCTGTCTACTGTTTCTGTTCCATTCTCTTCTGCTGCATCCTCACCCTAGCTCACCAGCTGCTCACGCTCTCCCTAAAGCCCCTTGCAATGTCCCATCCCCCAGACACTTAATACCCTGTCTGAGCTGAGGACCCCCTTCACTCCTGAGTGTTGAATCCCACCCAATTCTGCAGCCATCCCCTTCCTTCCTGAGTTACCTCCAATGGCATGAGTTAAGGGGAGTGGGGCTCCTTTGAACATTTTTCTGGGTCTCCTGGGAAGAGATGAGTAGAGTTGCATATTTCTACCTCCAGTTGGCAATGGCTGAAGGTGTCTACCTATAGCATAGCAGTTACCACATTTTTTTACAGTCAGCTTAGGCTGGGGCTGTTTTCATCTTGTTCATTAGTTTCTCAAATCCTAGAAGTGCACTGGATTAATAACAGGTCCTTAATACATATTTTTAAAAATCCAATTGAATTTATGTTGCCAGATAGTGCTGGAATAGCCTTACCCAGAGGTTAAAGCTATTGAGTTCAGGGGAGGCCAGGGTGCATTCCTGTTATCACTAATCCCAGGATCGAGTTAGCAGTCTGGGGGAACGATTGTCAGAGAAATCTTGAGTTCAAATATTCTGTCCTAATGCCTTTGTACAGAACATATATCATCAGTTATTCTGAACATTGAATCACTGTGACTATTGGTGTTAAGGAAATCTAGGTTCTAGCCTCCAGCTTTGTTGCCAGTTCACTGAGACCTTGGCAACTCCTCTTTGGGCCTCAGTGTTCCCACTGGTCAAAGGAGGTTGGCCTAGAACAACTCAAACATCTCCTCCAGGTCTGGCCTTCTCTAATTTTGCAAGATGCACCCTGGGACTATATGAGGGAGGCGGGGCTTCCGTAACCCCAGGACGACGTGGTTTCCAATCAGTTCTGGTTCCACCGTGAATCTGATACCAGCACTTGAACTTGATACTGACATTAACCAGCCTCCTGCGGAGGATCTATAAATTGCGGTTATGAATGTTAAGATTTTGGGTGTAGCCTGTGAAATCATTTTTAAAAGGAATCCAATCCCACTTGACGGTACAGCTAGAGAGCAGTACGGTTACAATAACACCAACGCCCGCATTTCTCTCCAATAACTCTTTAAACTTTCTTCTTGTCCCACAGACTCCTTTACATGCCACAGAAACTATTTGGCAGCAGAGTGACGCGCATCTTTCCAATACCCTACCCCGTCCCCGAAGAAAGTCAGATGAAATAAAAGATAAAACAAAAGTACGGAATTTCGCTTTAGAATCTGGTCTGCACTGAGGATGAGTCTGCAACTTTCTAAAGAGCCCCACATGGTCCCATTTTTAAAGGGAGATTCCACCTGGGTAGGACTTCACCGCAACCACACTTCCCTCAGGTCCTCCAGAGTCGCTGACGCTCTACGTGTTCATCTCGAAGGCGGGCCGGGCTTGCTCCTCTCTAGCGAGCTAACCCTCTCTATGGTCCGTGCGCGACTTCCGGTGGCAGGCCGCGGGGCCGCGCACGCGGGAAAAGCTTCCCTAGTGTACCCCCCATCCCCCGCCTACCCGCCCCCTCTGTGCCCCCCACCCCCACCCCAACGCGCCCACCTCCCGTGCCCGGGCGGTCGCGAGGCTGTAGCTTAGGAAGGTAGGTGGTCGCCGTACCCCGGCACCAGCAAGGCCCCGCTCCCCCGCGGGACGCTCGAGATGGACCGTTCCGCGTTAGAATTCGCGGGCAGTGGGCTAATCCATTTTAGGGGGAGGGGTGAACCGTGGGTCTGGGGCCGCGGCGTAGTGGGAGCGCTGCGAGGGGAAACCCTGCGCCCTGAGCTGTGTGGGGCGCGGGCTCCAGACAGGCCTTATGGGTTCCGCTGCTCGTTGCCATGGCTCCCGGTGGAGCGCCCAGAGCGGATGTCGGGTTGGGATGGGATGTAAGCGCTGCTCCAGGCCCCGTTCCCCAGCCAGGCCTGGGCCTGCCCCCATCAGCACCGCAAAGCTTGCTTGTGGGTCTCCAGGCAGAGGAGTCCTGAGACATGCCAGGCGAAGCCAGGACTAGCCACCTGGTTCCACCCGTGAGCACAGTGAAGTGTTGTATTTCATGCTTTTCTGTTTCCCTGTTGAATTCAGATTTCCAACCTGGTGAGCACCTGCACACCCCTCAGGAGTTGGAGCGCAGCTCCCACTTTACTCGGTTTCTCTTGTGCAGCCCAGGGCTCTGTGCCCAGGCCACCACGGGTAGGGCAACATGGCAGAGACCCTGGAGTTCAACGACGTCTATCAGGAGGTGAAAGGCTCCATGGTGAGAGTGCCTTGGGCATTTAATACAGGTGGAGAGAGGGAAGGAGGGTAGAGTTTTATTTGTTTATGAGATCTTTTGATAATGTTACTACTTTGGAAGAGGAAGACTCAGTATCATGTGTGCCTGGTGTTCCCCCAACACAGGGCAGTGCTGAGTGTTTCAGGAGTCACAGGGACTGTATATGTCATTCAGTCCCAAATCCCTATTTTACAAATGAGGAAACTGAGGACCTGGGAGCGTTCTGGATGCCAGGGCCAGGTTTGGAATCTAGACTTCCTGGCCATTTGACCCTTCTTACTGGCCCTCACCACTTCAGCTGTTGCTCCTGCATTGACAACTTGGCCACCCACTAGCACCCAGAATGGGTGTTGGGTAGAGTCATACTCAGGACACACTGTGTACTGCCATGTGCATCTGGGCCTGCTTTTCCAACAGAATGATGGTCGGCTGAGGTTGAGCCGCCAGAGCATCATCTTCAAGAACAGCAAGACGGGCAAAGTGGACAACATCCAGGCTGGGGAGTTAACAGAAGGCATCTGGCGCCGTGTAGCTCTGGGTCATGGACTTAAACTGCTCACAAAGAATGGCCACGTCTACAAGTATGATGGCTTCCGAGAATCGGTGAGATGTCCTGCTGGTATAGCCCCCTTTTTTACTGTGCCATCTTGTTTTAATCTTCTTGAGAGTTGAGTTTTTTTTTTTCTCTGATAACCATATAATTGCTAGTCTGAGTTTGTAAGAGCAGAGCTGTTGAGGCCATTAAGTAAATAGCATTCAGTGTTGAGTAGCAAGGTCTTGTGAGTTTCTTTGTGCCTTGACTCCAGAAGATTCTTTCCTATCTTGCTTTAGATGGTGGATACCACTTGTTGCTTTCATCCAGGTTTAGAGTCTTGATGCTTCAGTTTGGGTTTCGTATCTCAGTTTGAACTACTTGAGTTAAAGACTTAGTTTTAATTAAAGCAGTACCTAGACAAAGTTTAAAAAGTCAGATAGCACTGCTGTGAGGCCCATAACCAGGACTGGGATATCATGACTTTACTCCTCTAATCTGAGATTCAGTTCACAGTAGCAATCCCTTTCAACAACCTTTTTAATTTAAAGCTGAGTTGCTAAGTCAGCATGGATTTGTGATAAAGGCTTTTTGAGACAGTTTCTCAGAACTAGATAATCCCAGTACATTTAAGTCTGTGTTAAGGGTTTATTGGGATTGTACTTTCTCCCCATAGGAGTTTGAGAAACTTTCTGATTTCTTCAAAACTCACTATCGCCTTGAACTAATGGAGAAGGACCTGTGTGTGAAGGGCTGGAACTGGGGGACAGTGAAGTTTGGTGGTGAGTCTGGGAAAGATTGAAGTTTGGGGAGAAGGTAGGTTGAAGGGTTTCAGCCTTTAACTTGTTTTTCGCTCTTCTTTCTGCCTCTGTTTCTTGATTTTCTATCAGTTTGCAGTGTGCATGTTCTTCATATATTTACTGAGCACTTATAGTGTGTCAGGCATCGTGCCTGGTCTGGGGGTATAGCATGAACAAAATAGCCCTAGCATCCTGTCCTCATGGAATATAACCGTCTGGTCGGAATGTTGTTTATGCAGACCTAAGGGGAGGAGCTTGTGAGGCTTAATAAGCTCTTTCCTCACAGGGCAGCTGCTTTCCTTTGACATTGGTGACCAGCCTGTTTTTGAGATACCTCTCAGCAATGTATCCCAGTGTACCACAGGCAAGAATGAGGTGACACTGGAATTCCACCAGAATGATGATGCAGAGGTGTCTCTCATGGAGGTGCGCTTCTATGTCCCTCCCACACAAGAGGATGGTGTGGACCCTGTTGAGGTAAGGCTTCCCATGGTTGCCTTGAGAGCAGATGGTGCTTAGCAGGCCTCGGCTGGCCTGCGTGCAGGGGTCTGCTGCCTGATTATCAGTGCGTGCTTTTTCAGGCGTTTGCTCAGAATGTGTTGTCGAAGGCAGATGTTATCCAAGCCACTGGAGATGCCATCTGCATCTTCCGGGAGCTGCAGTGTCTGACCCCCCGTGGTCGGTACGACATTCGGATCTACCCCACCTTCCTGCACTTGCACGGCAAGACCTTTGACTACAAGATCCCGTATACCACCGTGCTGCGCCTCTTCTTGCTCCCTCACAAGGACCAGCGCCAGATGTTTTTTGTGGTGAGCAGCAGCCATAGGATAATCCTGGGTTTTGCCTCAGTTTTTAGTACATGGATCTCACTAGTATTGGGAGTTTTGTGTTGGTTAATTGCAAACTTTTGTAGAGCATCAGTGGATGCTTCATGTGGTCTTCTTTTCCTTACCAGATCAGTCTGGATCCTCCCATTAAGCAGGGCCAAACCCGTTACCACTTCCTGATCCTCCTCTTCTCCAAGGATGAGGACATCTCCTTGACTCTGAACATGAATGAGTGAGTGTCTCCATGGACTTGCTTCCTGCTACTGTCCAGGCAGGAGACAGGCATGTTGTTGGAAGGCAATAGTGCTTGTGACCTCACCTTGCTCTATTTGTAGGGAGGAGGTGGAGAAGCGCTTTGAGGGGCGGCTCACCAAGAACATGTCAGGATCCCTCTATGAGATGGTCAGCCGGGTCATGAAAGCACTGGTGAACCGCAAGATCACAGTTCCAGGCAATTTCCAAGGGTGAGAGTGCAGGTCTGGGGCCCTGGCATGCTGGGGGTGGGAAATACCTTGTCTCTTTGGTAAATTCCTCTTAAGTTGGGAATGCAGCCTATAAGAGGCCTGGACGTGACCTTGTGTCATGATGGGTGTCACAGCAGCTAACTCATTTGAAGGTCTCAGGACACACATGCCACTGCTGCTAGCTGTGCTGTCTGGCTCTGTTGATGTTGGCACTGATTGGGCTCCCTGTACTCACCATAGGCATTCAGGGGCCCAGTGCATCACCTGTTCCTACAAGGCGAGCTCAGGACTATTGTACCCGCTGGAGCGGGGCTTCATCTATGTCCACAAGCCACCTGTGCACATCCGCTTTGATGAGATCTCTTTTGTCAACTTTGCCCGTGGCACTACCACCACTCGTTCCTTTGACTTTGAAATTGAGACCAAGCAGGGCACTCAGTATACCTTCAGCAGCATTGAGAGGTAAGAGCTCCACCATTCACTTCCTGGGCATCCTGGTTCTGTCCCAGCCTTGATCAGGAGCTTGGCATGGCCTGGGCCCCTCTCTAAGCCCTGAGCAGAATTTTCCTTTTGCTTCACTTGAGATTTAGTCCTTTTTTCTGGAGTGCTTAGACTTTGGAATCCTCTGTGTTGCTTTCCTTCTGTTCGTTAAAGTAAATTATTTTTTACATTATGCAAGCTGTTCAGTATCAGCTTTTTCTCTTCTAATAGACCCCATGATGGATGTGGTCTTTCTTGGAATGAGCTTTGTTCTTGAGAACATAGGAGCTAATGTCTATTGAGTGCTACTGTGGGCTAAGCTTCTGGCAAACATCTTCATGTTTAAGCTTCATATCAGTCCTGTGAAGTATAAAATACCAATAGGAAGGTGAAAACACGCCCACCACCACATTCTTACCTTGCTTTGTTCATACTTGGTAAAAAGGTCTACAGTCTTCCCTGTCCTTTTTTTCCCAAAGCTTTGCAGAACCGTACAGGTTTCTCTTTAAGGACTGATGTCTGACTCTTCCTCTATCTTCTGGTGGTGTCTGAGCTGTTGGGGTGGATAGTGTGGTCAGGAGCTCCAGGCCCCAAGGTTTACCCTGGCCCATGGGTCAGAACACACTGTTTAGTCCACCCATGTTGGGCCTATCTATCTGCTGACACAGTGCGTCTCCTCTCACAGGGAGGAGTATGGGAAGCTGTTTGATTTTGTCAACGCAAAAAAGCTCAACATTAAAAATCGAGGATTGAAAGAGGTACCTCTGTGTGGGAAGGAAGAGCCTCCTGTTCTTTCTGTAGGGGAAAAAGGGGCAGAGATTTTTCCAGCTTCTTTTTCATTCTCTCTTCTCTTCTTACCCTTATAGAAAAAAGAGGTGCGTGTGACCCTTTTCCCTCCTGGTGCAGGTTTCTTCCGCATGACTTTAGATCAGTCTCTGCAGCCTCTTAAGAGCCCTGAGTGGGGCTGAGGGAGGAAGGGGCTTGGACTAACCCAGTTGGCAGGAAATACTTGGGCACAAGGCCCTGCACGTTGGCTGTATGTGGACAATCCAGCCCCAGAGTCATCTGGGAGCTGCTGCTCTGGCTTTACAGGCATGGGGGAGTGCTTTTGAGTGTGCAGGGACTCTGGCTCAAGGGTGAAGTGGTTCTCATTCCCATCTCTTCCCTGGCTAGGGCATGAACCCAAGCTATGACGAGTATGCTGACTCTGATGAAGACCAGCATGATGCCTACTTGGTGAGGATGAAGGAGGAGGGCAAGATCCGGGAGGAGAATGCCAACGACAGCAGCGATGATTCGGGAGAAGAAACTGGTGGGCTAGCCTCAGTGCCGGGATGTGGGGACAGTCAGACTCTCCTTGTAACCTGGGTGGGGCTTGCCCTCGGGCCACTGCTAGGTGTCTGGGTCAGGGGGCAGGATTTCCATTGGGGCTGAAGCTGATGTACCTGTGTCCTTTTTCAGACGAGTCATTCAACCCAGGTGAAGAGGAGGAAGACGTGGCAGAGGAGTGAGTTTTGGTTGTACCTCCGGGGGGTGAGATGGCGACCTACAAGCTTAATAGAACAGAAGATTTCTGGACATTTCTTCTCCCTTAACATGAACCACTATCCCAGGGTGGGAAAGTGGCCTCTAATGAAGTGTTTTAAAAATTGTCAAGGGCTTTATAAGTGCAAGACATGTTTTAAAACTAGAAAAGTACAGCTTTAAAAGAAAGAGCCAGCGCTTGCCCACCTGCTCACTGGGAGTTGCTGGACCAGTCACTGAATCTGTTTCCTTATCTGTGAGTGGCAGTGGTGCTCATGTCAGATTGCTTAAGGCTCTTGATTGCCAGTGTCAGAAGTGTGACTCAGACTGTCTTTAAAAGGGATTATGTAAAAGGGAATTTTATGAGTTCGTGTAACTAGAGAGTCCAGGGATATAACTAGCTCGGGCACTACTGGATTCAGATACTCAAAATCTGTTTCTTCTGTTTTCCTTAGTTTTAGATAGGTTTGCCCTATGGGGTGCCTAGTGACTTTCAGAAGCTCTGGGGAGGCTTAATGTTGCTGGTTTAACACACACAAGTGCCTTGTCTCTTGGCAAACAACATAGTGAACAGCATGGTCACCTGCCCCTTCCTAGCCTGAGTTATTAAGATGTGCCGGCTCCAGTGGGCCAGAACGAGATGAATGCCCACCCTTAGAGCCTGGGGTTGGGGTATGCCCCTCTTGAGTAGGGGCAAAGTGATTTCTAACAGAAAACTGAAACTCTTAATCTAGAAGGATTGGGGATGAAGGTTGGGCAGCAACAAATATCAGTAAAAATGCCCAACAGGAGTCTGTTAGTTCTTGCCACATGCTTGTGAAAGTGCCTTGAAAACTGTTCAGCAGCATATAGGTGTAAGGTAGTTCCATTTTCTCAGGAGTTTCACATATGTTACATAGGACTATTATATGTGTACTGGGTTGGATTGAAGTTGATTTTCCTCATTTTAAGTAGTAACTAATTATCTCTTAATCAGTAAAGACTGTAGGGTAGTTTAAGATGGTTAATCCAAGGGAAGTGGTGAAGTGGACTTGGGCCATGTCCTGACACGGATTAGGACCTGGGTTAGGCCAAGACCAAGGGGAGCAGCTAAAGCCTATTGGTTCATTTGTTTTTCATTGATTTACTAACTAACCCAGTGCTATGGCAGGGTCTGGAGAGGGGATAGTCGAAGCCACCTCAGCAATGGGAGGAAGCAGGGTTGGGGGTCAGTGGTGGGAGGCTGGCCTCTGCTCTTCCTCCTTTGCCCTTTCTGGGCAGGTATCTTTGGACTCACAGTCCTCCTGTCCTGTGCTTGTGGAATCCTGTCCTCCCTCCCTGAGTGTAAGCTCTTTACTCTGGCAGGTTTGATAGCAATGCCTCAGCCAGCTCCTCTAGTAACGAGGGTGACAGTGATCGGGATGAGAAGAAGCGGAAACAGCTGAAAAAGGCTAAGATGTCCAAGGATCGCAAGAGCCGCAAGAAGCCTATGGAGGTGGAGCCTCTCCCGTAGATGGGAATCTGTTCTCTTTCCTTCTTCCTGTCTTAACACCAGTAGGATCTGTTGGTTGTTCCTCCTGGGACTGCTTTCTGTAGCCAGTAATTATTGCCTTGAGGGGTATCATTTTGGAAATTTTTCTCTCTGGTCCTGAGATAATTAGCTCCTGGAAGATCTAAGTTAGAAGATGGGCCTCTTCTGTTTCAGGAGTCCAGAAGAATGGGGTCCCTAGTAAGCAAGGCACTGGGGTGCAGCGGGGAAGACTTGATCCTTGCCTTTAGGGAGCTCTCGGTCTACCCTGATGCCATTTTGTCCTCCATTTCCCCCCTAAGTTAGGGGATCCAAGTAATTTCGTTGGGAGAATATGGAGAGGGTTAGGGGATGGCCTAAGGGAAATAATAGCTGGAAGCATTTGGGTTCGTTTTCATGCAGGTGAAGAAAGGCAAAGACCCCAATGCCCCCAAGAGACCCATGTCTGCATACATGCTGTGGCTCAATGCCAGCCGGGAGAAGATTAAGTCAGACCATCCTGGCATCAGTATCACGGATCTTTCCAAGAAGGCAGGCGAGATCTGGAAGGGAATGTCCAAAGAGAAGAAAGAAGTGAGTAGCTGCAGAGGAGGGGGAAGGGGCTTTCTTGGGGTGGTGATGTAACTGATAGGGCAGACTAAGCTGTTGGTGGAACTTTTCTGCCTAAATTTCACCTGTATCAGGGAAGAGATCTCATTCTTTGGTGTTTTTCTCTCTCTGTGTGTGAGACAGGAATGGGATCGCAAGGCTGAGGATGCGAGGAGGGAATATGAAAAAGCCATGAAAGAATATGAAGGGGGCCGAGGCGAGTCTTCTAAGAGGTGAGTGTTGGGAACAATATGGCCCAGTAACTGCCTTTTTGGCAGATATGTTTTTTTGCAGGTCAAAGTTGAGCATTGGAATGTTAAAGATATAGTAGACAGGATTTTGACTGCAGTAGGGCAGTTCTCAAACCTGGGGAGCCATTGCCCAAGCAATGTGCTAGGGAATTCAAGTCACTGGATAAATATAGCCATGCCATTTTCCTGCAGGTTCATTTGATTTGAAGGTATGGGGAAATTAAATTATTATTATGGAGCACAATTCACATGACTTTTTAAAGAAAAAGCAAGAAATGTCAACTATGTTTTATGTATGGGATTGCTTCTGGTGTGCTCAGGATACTCTCCTTTTAGGCTAACATGGCTGTTTAGGTTTCAGTTCAGAGTGAAATGGGCAGTGTGGTTAGGATTGGGAAAGGCTTTGTTAAAGCTGGGAGAGATTTGGCTCAGCTTCTTTTCCCTCTTGCTAATATAGGGACAAATCAAAGAAGAAGAAGAAAGTAAAGGTAAAGATGGAGAAGAAATCAACACCCTCCAGGGGCTCATCATCATCCAAGCCATCGTCAAGGCAGCTAAGTGAGAGCTTCAAGAGCAAAGAGTTTGTGTCTAGTGATGAGAGCTCTTCAGGAGAGAACAAGAGCAAAAAGAAGAGGCGGCGGAGTGAGGTGCAGTAGGCTTGTGGGAGCTGGGGGGCTGGGCAGGTGAGGGCATATGAGTGTGTGGGGTGGTCTATAAGCATAATGAGTTGGAGGGGATGGGTGGGATTCTGAGGTTCTGGAGGTGGGTGCTACAGTTGTGGGGGTATAGGGAATTGGGGGTTCTTCACCACTGGAGTTTGGTTGGGAGTGTGGCTTCTTTCCTCTTAAGAGACTTTTGGTTTTCAGGACTCCGAAGAAGAGGAATTAGCCAGTACTCCCCCCAGCTCAGAGGAATCGGCGTCAGGATCCGATGAGTAGAGAGGAGGAAGATTCTTTCTCTTTGTCCTTGCCTCGACACAACCCCAGGCTCTCTACCCACATTTTGGTACCAGTTTCTCAAGAAATGTAGTCCTTGGATTCTGTATCATCTGAACAAGCTCTCCTGCTGGTATGCACTTCAGGGGGGCAGCAGGGGAAGCCACCTCACTCTGCTGCTTCACAAGAATGGCTCTTTATAATTTGGGGAGAGACTGGTTGGGAGGCAGGGCAATGCAGGATTCATATCCTCATTCTCCTTTCCTGACCTTAGGGATATAGCTGAACTTGTCCAAGTTGCTGCAGCAGGGGTCATGTGCCGTCAGGCCTGTAGCTCCTCATGGGGGCCAATTTCTACTTTTATTTTTTATTTCTCGTCTGTGAAAATCATTTAATAAAGAGATCTGACTTTGGAAACTATGTCCTTATGCCTTCTTCTTGGCTCTGTTATATCTTTGTTTCTTGATGTTAGTTATCATTCTGTCCTGATTGGGCAGGCCCCACTTAGCCAGACAGGAAGCAAGTCTCCAGGTACATCCTTTTCTGTTCCCGGCTGGACAAGCATTGGTTTTCACCCTCTTCTGCCAGGATGAGCCACCTGAGAGTTTAGAAATGAAAGCGGATCTGATTAGGAAGTCACTCTTACAGTTCCACTCCATTAGCCCAGCTAAGGGAAGGCGGTTCTTGGCTCCAACCTTAATCACCTGTGAGTTAAGGGTCTTCCAAGGCTTTAGATAATAGAATCAGGATTGACTATCTTTCCTGCAACTGGGGGAGTGGAAACTTGAGCCTGGAGAGTCGGAGAGGATGAATGTGTGGGGGCTCAGTTTGATAACAGTGTTGAGTTTGTGTAGAACTTTAGTTCTTATAGAAAAGGGGATGCCAAATTTTACGGTTGGGAAGAACCTACACCTGAGAACAGAGCGTAAAAGGAGATAAAGTGCGCACAGGAGAAAGCTAGAGCTTACTCGTGGTGGCTCTAAGTCTTAATTTATACACATGGGGTGGCCACGTTGGTGACGTCCGCAGGAGGACTCAAGTGGTTTTACAGGAAGCCTTTCCAGTCCGCCAACAGCTACCTTCTTGCTAGCTGTGGCTCTATGATGCTGCAATCAGTGCATGCGGCTGAGCCTGAGGCTGGGCCACGTTAGGGCGGTCTAGGCAGTCGTCTCGGTGGCCATTTCCCCGAGTGCTCTAGCCCAAATTGCGTCAGTTTCGCCCGAGGCTGAGCCTGGGGCGGGCCCCTTATTTGCAAGATCATGAATAATTGAGCACTGGGTTTCTCCTGTTCGCCTACGGTGGGACAGATTCCGCGCGGGCTTCCTCTCCTCATTTCCACCGTTTATGATTATTCATGAAGTGCTCTGGGGGCGTGGACCTGGGCGGGTCCAGGGGCGGGGCCCCGCCGGGCTCGCTCAGGCTTGGTCCCGCGGTGACGGCGGCGGCGGCGGCGGCGGCAAGGACTGGCGTCCGGGCGCCTAGGCTAGCGGAGCCTGATCCCGGGGGAGCGCGTGAGTGCGCGGGGGCGGGCGGGCCAAGGAGGGGGCGGGTCCGGGATAGGGCGGGGGAGGGGCATAGAAGGAGTAGGCGCTTTCCAGCCGGGACCGCGGGTTAGAAGTGTTGGGGGGTCGCCAGTAAAGTTTGCAGGGGCCCTGGGCGCTAGGGACGCTGGGGGTCTGGGGGAGCTGGCGCGTGTGCGCGAGGGCTGAGGGCGCACGGTCTGGAGCTCGTGCTGGAGAAACAGAAGAAAGGGGGGAGGGGGCGCGGGCTTGGGGCGGGGCCGGGGGCGGGCAGAGCGGCTGGAGGGGCCCCCGCCTCCCGCTTCCCCCGGGCCCGCTGTAGCCCCCTCCTCCCGCTCCTTCGGCACGCCCCCAGCCGCCCCAGTCCGCCCCCACCCGGTCCGCGTCTATAGCCCTCCGTCTGTTCGCCTGCTGCTTCACATCCCGCGCGCCGGTCCGCTTCTGCTGCCCCCGCCGCCCCCTTCTCCTCCTCCTCCACCACCCTCTTCTCTTCGGCTGCCGCGGTCACTTCTGGGTCCAGACCTCCCCACTGGGCCCCTCCAGACAGCCCCTTGCCCCGGGCCGTTCTGTCTTCCTGTTGGCCCCCCCTTCCAGCAGTTTACAGGCCTGCCGACCTTTTCGGTCATCTGAGATCCTGTGATCTTTAGGGGCGACCATGCCTGTCCAGAGCTGGAGCTGCCCAGCCCTTCTGGCGCCTTCACTCCCTGGGGTCATCTCCTTTACCCCTCACCGTCCCGCCTGGGCGTGGAGAGTGCTCAGAGCTGCTGCGATTTTGCAGCTTCTGGCCATGGCCTTGGTCACCTGGGGCTCCTGGCTGGGGGCCTCAGCCCACCTTCATTGCCGCAGCCCCATATCACAGAGAGGCCTATTAGACCCCCAGATGAAGGGGCTTTTCGGTTCTAGGCCAGTTCATCTCCACCTCTAATCACTCACACCATGTCCCTTGTAATAATGTTCAAGGACAAGAAAACATTCTTGTGTTTTTAATTTTATTTTTTCCCATCATATGCCACCCCACCCCCCCCCCCCACACACTTGGGCTGGCTCTGCACAGTTATTCACCCACCCACAGTGGGTAGTCCTCCCAGGTAGTTGGCTGACCAATGGGTTGACAGTCCTGGGTTTCTCTACTGTCTTCATATCTTCTCCCATCTTGGGAACAAGCCAGGGCAGGGTCAGAGATGGGGGAGGAGGAATGTGCCTTGCAAAGGTTTGGGCACCAGAGAGGTTTTCTTTCTTTAGATTTGGCGCTGTATTTCCAGATCAGCTGGAGAGGATGACTTTAGAGGAGGCAGTGACCTTTGCAGGTTGAAGAGGGTTGGGCTGTCCACAGGGCTCTGTGCAAACCAGGTGATAGGAAACATCCTTCTTGCTCTCTGGTTGGAGAGCCTGGGGTTTTTGTGGGTGGGAGGGTGCTCAGCAGCCACGTGGGAACTAAGGAGGTGGTAGAGTGTCTAAAGAACAGGTGACAGGAATGGGGTTGAGGAATGAAGGAATGGTCTGGGAATGCTGGCAGCCTGGGGTCAGGGGAGTGGAGGAGTTGGTTACCCGGGATGTTAGCTCACTGGTGATACTGCATGGAATCACAGTAGTAATTGCCAACATTTTTTGGATGGTTACTGTATGCTAGGCATTGTGCTAAGTAGTTTGTGTGCATTATCTGACTTAAGCCTCCTGAGTCTCCATAACCCCTTTTTTTCAGATAGAGAAACCAAGGCTTAGAGAAGTCACATGACTAGCAAGTGCTAGACACTCAGCACTGAACTGGTATATCAGACCTTGAAGCTCCTGTAGAGGAGCTACTCATGTGGCTTTTGCCAGCGGGCTGTGTCACTTCATTTCTTCTGTCCCCCTCAGAACTCCTTCAGGTCAACCCCAGGCTTTTGAGTGATGTCCATATATTCCATTTTCATAGGCTTTGGCTATCTCAGCCTGATTGTCCTGGAAGGGGAAACCCTAGGGAGTTTTCCCCCAAGTCACTCCAACCCCCGGATGTTCTCAAGCCCTGTCCCGTTCTCCCAGCCCAAGCCTGGGCCGGCTCCTCCTTCCTCTTGGCGAGGCTCTGGAAATCCAGTGGGAGGCCATTGCTATGGCAACAGGACTAGGCCCTGGCTTTACCTCATCAAATTCCAAGCTGAAGCCAAAGCGATTGAGAAATTAAAGAAAAAAATGTATTCCAGATGTTTACTTTTTATTCGTTATTTTTCCGTGTTTGGATGAGACGGCTTGGAGGGAGGGTGGAGTGGGGCATGGATGTGGAAGGAAAACTGGAGGGGGGGAGAGAACCACTCCCAGCTGCAGGGGGGGAGGGAGGGAGGGAGGGAGGGAAGGGTGAGCAGGAAGGGGGAGGTAGGCAGTGGGGCGGAGCCCCAGGTTGGGGAGGAGCGGGTTTTTCCCGTCTCCCCTGAGGTGATTCACGAACGGAGAGACTTCAGACTTTGCGGCCCTCTTGCTCTCCTTTGAGTAGTTATCTCCAGCGGGCCACCTGACCCAAGGGTGCCTTGGGAACTGTAAGTGGGGTATCTGGGAGAGCTGGTCAGAGGAGAGAGACTTGGGTGGCTCCCTGAAGCTTTTGGACTTCAGGGTTGGGAGACCAGTTGGAGAGGATCTGGGAAGAGTTGAGAATCTGGCTGTTGGGAACCTTCCTGACCTCCTGTACCTCTCCCCACCCCCGACCAAGTTCCCTCTTCCTGTCCCACACTTGGCCTCTGCTGGAAAGAGCAGACTTCTTGGCTAAACCTACTGCCAACGCCCAACTCTTTCCTTCTCTTTTCTCTCTCTCTTCCTGGGTCCTCAGACACCAGGCTCACACCCCCCTGCTTCCCACTTCTTGAGCAGGGTCTGCCGCATGTGATGAAAGTATCTACGCTCAGGGAAAGCTCTGCTATGGCTTCCCCAGCGCCCCGGGAGATGGAGGAGGAGCCGGTGCCTGCTGGCTCCGACCCAGGTACCCATGGGTGCAGGGTGGGGCAGGGTGGTTGGAAGGAGGGGGAGAAGGGCAGGGGCTACACGCCCTTTCTGTCTTATGAGGGTAATTGAATGATGGTTCTGTTCAGGTAGGAGGGAAGGAGTACTAAGAAAGCACAGGATGAGTTTGAAGGGTTCTCAGCCTCTGTTGATAATTCGAGATAATTCAGGATAATTCGAGATCATGGATTTGCAGTAGGCATCAGAGCAGACGGAGACCTTCGAGATGCTGTGGGTCTACTTGCATGTTTTCCAGAAGGGGAAACTGAGGCTCAGAGGGAGAAATAGAGTGCACCTATGGGAGTTTGCATCCCAGCCTCTTGGTTCCTTGTGTAGACTCTTTTGCTGTCCAAATGAGTAGGTGACATAGACTCTCTTAGAAGGGTTGTGACCATGAGTAATTCCAAGGTCTTTTATTTGGCATTAGAATGCCTTGTAGAGAAGGTAGGTTTCTGGTTTTGTGTGTTCTTTTTCCTGTAGCAGATTGACTTTTGTTTGACTCAGGTCAATAGTAAGTTTGCATTTCTGATCACACACCCACCAGATGACAGTGGGAGGTGGATGACAGTGGGAGGTACCCTTGGAGTGTGCTGGGGAAGGGGGTGGAGAAACTTAGCTGGGATGGTACAGGATAGTGTCATGTAAGGGGAAAGGACTAGACTGGGAGATAGGGGCTGCCTGCATGATGTGGGCAGGAAGGCATTCATTTATTGGCTCCTTTGCTCTTCACTCACATTTCATTCATTTAATGAGAGCTTGTGCTGGGTCCATAAGCCGGTACAAGTGGAAATAAGGTGCTGAGTGGGTGTTTAAATAGTTTCAGCTTGTAAGAGCAATTGGCTAAACGTTTTGGGAATTTGGAGAATGAAGAAGATGCTTCTGAGATGTGTATAGAAAATTAAGGAAGGCTTCCTGGAAGAGGTGGCATTTCATGCCTAGAAGGTTGTGAATATTCTCAAATTGGAGGGTCGGGGATGAGGTGGGACAAAAAACATAAAGAAGTTCTGGTTCTTCTGACAGCTCCTTCCCCACAAACCCTTCCTTTTGGTAGGTGACCCTCCGGCCAAACCCCCCGTCAAGCCCAAACCCCGGGCCCTACCTGCCAAGCCAGCCCTGCCTGCAAAACCCAGCCTGCTGGTGCCTGTTGGGCCTCGGCCTCCCCGGGGTCCCCTGGCTGAGTTGCCTTCTGCCAGGAAGATGAACATGCTAGCAGGACCCCAGCCCTATGGTGGCAGCAAGCGGCCCCTTCCCTTTGCACCAAGGCCTGCAGCTGAGGCCCCTGCTGGAGGAGAAGCCACCCAAGAGCCTGAGAAAGAGGAGCTGCCTCCTTTGACACCTCCAGCTCGATGTGCTGCCCCAGGGGGCGTGAGGAAGGCTCCTGCCCCTTTCCGTCCAGTCTCAGAGCGCTTTGCAGCCACCACAGTGGAAGAGATCCTGGCCAAGATGGAGCAGCCAAGGAAGGAGGTCCCTGCTAGCCCTGATCGCCTCTGGGGCTCCCGCCTCACCTTTAACCATGATGGCAGCTCACGATATGGCCCCAGGACCTACGGCATGGCCCCTGGCCTTAGGGATGAGGATGGCAGGACCCTGTCCAGGGGATGGTCGCAAGAGGGGCTGGCAAAGTCTCCCGCAGAGTGCCAGCAAGAACACAACAAGACCCCTGAGAAGAGGTGAGGGGTGGGAGGTTGGGGGGGATGGGTCTGGGGACCAAGTGGTTAGCCCCAGGCTGTGACCTTTACCTTTGGGTTAGTTGTGTGTCATGAGTGCAGGTGGGCCCTGATCTCAGTCAGAAAGAAAGCATTCCCGAGCAGATGGTGTTATCATTAGTGTATGCTTTTCTTTCTTTCTTTCCTTTTTTTCTTTTTTTTTTTTTTGAGACAGTCTTACTCTGTCACCCTAGATAGAGTGCCATGGTATCATAGCTCACAACAACCTCAAACTCTTGGGCTCAGGAGATTCTTTTGACTCAGCTTCCCAAATAGCTGGGACTACAGGCACGTGCCACCACACCTGGCTAGCTTTTCTATTTTTAGTAGAGATGGGATCTCCCTCTTGCTCAGGCTGGTTTTGAACTAAATTCAAAAGATCCACCTGCCTTGGCCTCCCAGAGTGCTGGGGTTACAGAAGTGAGCCACTGGCTGGCTAATGTATGCTTTTCAAAGCTGTCATTCACTTTACAGAGTTGATGCATGTTTGTAGCAGAGTTGAGATGTACAGTATAGAAGTTTATTTTTGGTTTCTGTATACTGAGCGCTGGGCACCAAACTTTGCCACATTGAATCCACTACTGTCTCATTTGTTGAAAGGACTATTAGGCCTATTTTAGAGATGAAGAAACTGAGGCTCAAAAGTGACTTCACATAGCCTCTCAGCAAGTTAGGAGGCAGAGATGGAGTTTGAATTCAGGTCTGTTTGATTCTGAAATCTAACTGCCAGCTCCTGCTCTGTGGCAGAGCAGTATGCCAGCTCTGGGGTGGGGGGTCTGTGTCAGGATGAGCAAGGCACAGTCTCTGCCAGTGAGGAGGAATCTGGTGGGAGAGATAAGACAGGAACACAATTTGATGCCAGGCCAGCTGTGTCTGCACACTGATTATGGCTCTTTGGAGATATTTGCATATGATACACTTCTCTAGAGTCAGTACTTGTGTAAAGGAAAACTACCATCCCACCCCTGGGATGGTAGACATAGGACATTGGAGGAAGAGTCTGAAAAGTCTCAGGAGGCTGTCCTCAGGGCATGACTGGTCTCCTGGACACTGCTGCTATGAGGGGAGGGGCTGAGCTGGGCTGGGCTGGGCAGGAAGCTGAAGGCCTCTGCCCAACCCTGCCCTGCCCTCTGGCCTTGCTGTCTCTCACCTGAAAGTGTCTGGAGGCTTGGCCCTGGAGTTAACCCTTTGCTCAGTTGACCCTGGTCCCAGACTAGGGTGCTGTGAGGTCACACTGCTGCCCAGGCTGGATTCTGCCCTCCATCCTTTTTGGTCGAAGCAAGGCTTAAGGGGAACAACTTCAACCCTGGATAAATCACTTTTCCCCTCCGCCCTCCCCCTTAGTGTTCTTGGAGAAGTATTGGCAGGGCAGCAGCAGAGACCAGCTGTACTCTTCTGGGCTAGAGAAGAATTTTAACCCCTTATGGGTAGGGGAAGGAAGATTTACCTTTTTGGAAACCACTGAGGGGTCTGGGCCTGCAGGATGCTTTACCTAAAGGAGCCGACCACTGAGGGGTCTGGGCCTGCAGGATGCTTTACCTAAAGGAGCTAGGGGAAATTAACTCTTCATGTGCACCTAGGGAGCAAGTGCTATCTCCCAGGGCACTTGCTCTGTGGCTTCTAAGACTCTAATAATTCCAGGAATCGCTCAGGAGTAAATGCCTGGGGGTGTTCAACTTTTGCCTGCAGTGGAAGTTGCATAAAGAGACTTTTTCCCCTTTTCTGTTCTGTGACAGGTTTAATATTCTGGGCTTTCATTTCCTGTCTTTCTTCCTTACAGGATCCTCCCTTCTGACCTGGCTGTCAATGGAGACCTGGCTAACCCAGCCAACTCTGAGCCACCTGCTACTGTGAGTTATCCTCCTGTTAGGAATCAGAATCATAGTACTTTAGAGCTGGAAGGGTTATCTAAGATCATCTGTTCCACCCTCCAGGTAGTTCAGATGGGGAAACTGAGGCCCATGGAAACAGTAACTTCCCTGAGGGCTTTTGCCCGGGGACCTAAGGTGGCTAAGTGTGGTTCGGGCCATGATGCTTGTTATAAACAGTAATGATAATACTCATAACAATTAGCCTTGGTGACATGTCCCAGGAATGTTAACTAACTTGCTAACTCTGGCCGGTGGGCCCTGTTAATCCCACATGAGAGATGAGTGTGTGACCAAGGGCTCACTGCAGCATCTGCCTCCAGTGCTTTCTGTGGCTGGATGGCCTTTCCTGGGTTCAGAAGAGGGGAGAGTTTCTTGGGGGTTTCCTGTGATACCCCCTCTTTTTCCTACCAGTGTGCTCAGGATGGGCAGCCCGCTTTCTCCAGTAACCCGGGCGCAGGCTGTGCTGGCTGCCCTGTGATGGAGACCTGCCTCTTTCACTTGGCCATCTGGCAAACAATGACGATGCGCTTGCTGTGAGCTGGGTGCTGGGACCAGGGATCCACTGCAGGGGGCAGGGAGTCAGCCATGTGCATGTTTGAGGAATGGCATTCTCAGCAGTGGGCCCTGCAAGTACAAAAGACCTTGGTGTCTTCTGGTCAGGATTTTTGAATCACATTGAGAGAGGAGGTGGGTGGTAGTGAGGCCCAAGAGGTAATGAAGTCAGATTGTGTTGAGCCTCACAGACTGCTATTAACACTTTAGCCTGAGTGAGGAAACCATGGAGGGGTTGGGAGGGGAGGAGTGATGTGTTACTGACTTGGTTATAAAGAATTACTATGCTCGCTGGGTTAATCGGTTGCAGGAAGGTCAGATCAGTAGGGATGGGTGGTGGAGTGGGGGAGCTGTTGGAATAGTCCAGGTGAGAGCGATGACCATGGCTTGGCCCTTAGAAGTAACCTGTGGCGGAGATGGTGAGGAGTGGTTGATTCCGGGCAGAATTTGGAAGTGAAGTGGACAGGACTTTCGGATAGACTGATGTGAGGAGAGAGAGCAAATACAGGATCCAGGATGACTCCGGAGCTTTGGCCTAGCACCTGGAAGGAGGATGTAACCATTTACTGAGCTGGGGGCTTCTAAGGGTGAAGCAGGCTCAGGGGAGATAGGAGGCATTTGCTGAGTTTGAGGCATCTTGCAGATATTTCATTGGAGATGTCAAGTGGGAGGCTGGATGGTTAAATTGAACATCCAAGGGAGATGAGCAAGTTAGAAAAAGTGGGGAATCGTCAATGTAGATTGGCTGAGATCACCAGGGGAGTGGGGAAGGAGCAGGAGGGAGGGACCCTGGGCCCAGCAGAGGAAATTGGAAGGAGCAGATGGGGAGAAGGGAGGAGAGCCCGGTTGGCCATGGGAAGACAGCCTGTGGGATAGGAGGTCAGGCGAGGTGATCACCCAGAATCAGATTCAGCTCCAGGGAGGTCATGGGTGACCTTGACGAGTAGTTAGGCAGCACAGGAAAGGGAAAAGTCTGTGTGCAGAGAGAGAGAGAGAGAATGGGACAAGAGGACCTATAGACAGTGAATGTAGACAGTGCTTTCAAGAAATTTAGTGGTAGCTGGACAGAGATGTGGGACTTAGTGGTTTTTTTGGTTTGCTTCTTTGTTTTGCTAAGGCAGAAGAAATTAGAGCAGTTTGTGTGATGGTGGCAATGATCCAGTAGATCAGTGGTGCAGGAGAGAGAGGGTTGGCCATAGCCATGTGGAAGACAGTGCCTGACTGCAGAGGAGTGCTTGGGCTGGGGGGGGAGGGTGCAGGGTGTGGGGAGCATGTGGTTGTGGGGGTGCTGGGTGTGTGGGGGCTGGGTGTGGGTGTTCCTTGCTGGTGGCCTCTGTTCTCAGGGACAGGAAGCAGGGCCACCATCTGAAAGAAGATGGGGGGAGGTGGTGGAGGTTTTCCTGGAAGAGTCAGGCGTGACTGGAAGGTGGGAGTGCAGTGGGATTCTGGGCAGCTGCTGGACTGGCTTGAGGTCAGCCATCATGGGTGTGTGTTTTTCTGCAACCACGTGCAGCACTCAGGTGCTGGTAGAGAGGGAGCTGCGTCTAAACAGGTTGAACCATGTGATGAAGCAGATGAGAGAATTGACGTAGCAAAAAGAGTGACTTTAATGGTGGTATAAAGAGAAGTGAGGGTCTGAGGGTGGTTAGTGAGAAGGAATTAGGGTTAATAGGCTATGTTTCCTAGAGGGGCTGAAAATGAGGGCACTGGGGACATAGAGCTGGGGTGGGTAAGCAGGACTCTTGGGATTGAGGTGACACAGGGGTTGTAGTCATTGGTAAGGACAAGGTCTCTGGTGTGACCTTGGGAGAGGTTGCAGAATCACTGGGGTAGGGAAGGTCAGGGAACAGGGTGCCAGGATGGTCACTCTGGCTATGGAAATCACCGTAAATTGTTACACGGGTGCTGGAGGGACTTGCAGTGATCCAGGGGCTGTAGTTTTCATGGAGTGAAGGATTTTCAGGGGAAAATAACATGGTAGGTTATAGTTGATATAGTTTAAGGGCATGAGCTCTGCAACTAGGATATTGTGTAGGGAGGGAAGATGAAGAAGCCTTTAGAAGCAAGCAGGACCTCTTTTTTCTGCCCAGCGCAGATGTGATGATGTGGGTTAAACAGTCAAATTGGAGCGGGCAGCAAGGAAGCGTGATCTCAGGGAAGGCATAGGTCAGACAGAGCCAGACTCACTTCTTAGGGACAGGTGGAGTGGAGCAGAGTGGTGAAGGAGTGGCAGGTGCTTGGTGTCCCCTCCATCTCCTTCCTTTCACCATTGTAGAAGTCCTGTGCTCATAGAGTGCACAAATTTGACCCAGTCCTCACCTAGCTCTGGGACATGGGCCTGGTTGCCATAAGCCCCCATGTGTAGATGTGGAAGCTGAGGCTCAGAGAGACCAAGGGTCCACCACCAGGATGTTGGCTCCCTCCTGCCAGGTGTTTTTCACCTGAATTTCGAGGGCGTTCCTGCTTCTTTGGTTAGCCTCGGGACCTATGCATACACATCGTGTGCCAGGGAGCACCATCTCTCCTAGGAGTGGTTCTGCAGCTGTACTGGGCTTAGCGTCCTGCTCTGATACACACCCTCTTCCTGACACCTGAATGCTGAGATGCCCAGATGGTTGGGTTCCCAATTTTCCTTTTCCCCTTTAAAGAATGTGTCCTTGACCCCTGCAACAAGATCACCTTTCAGGAGATCTTAAATGAGCTGAGGTGTATGGGGGTGAGTGGGGGTTCCAGCCATCTGAAATGGTATGAATGATGCTATGTGAATAAAGCTAGGTGCATTTTTCTGGGGATGGAGTGGGTGGGTGGAGAATGCCTAAAAGGGGACTCTGTGACCCTCAGAAGTTGGAGAAGCTCTGTCCTAAATCATCTCTGGGGCCTTCCTGGGTTGCCCAAGAGCCCCAGAGATGGGATGACCATGATGTGTCTCCACAGGTCCCGGAGCTCTGGTTTCCCCTCCGTGGTCTGCGGAGAGAGAGCCCAAGGAGGAGCCGAGTCGGGGTGTCTGAGTGAGGGTGGAGGGGGCTCTCCTGAGGGGGCTCTCCAGCTGAGAGATTAATGACAGCTCTTGACTTCCTTTTGCAGGTTTCCAAGCCCCAGGTCCCCTCAAGTCCAGGTCCTGCTTCAGAGAATGGAGACTCTGGCAGCCCAGACCTCCCTGCTGAAGCCTCAGGCCCTGGTGTGGGTCCTGTCCATCTTCACTTGCCCGATGAGAGCTCTCTCTGCCACTGTCAGCTTCCTGAAGCCCAGAGTCTCGCAGCTTCTGAGACTTCGCCTTGCCTGCCCACAACTCCAGCATCCCCAAGTGCAGCCATGGCTGATGAGGGCCCCTGTCATACCCCTAGCCTGGGGCTCCCTGCTGAGGGAGCCCCAGAGGACCCCAGACCTAGCAGCCCTTCCCTTGAGGAGATCTCAGGGTCCCACAGCCCAGAGCAGCCCCCAGCCGCCTCAGACCGGCCCCGGATCGAGGGGAGTGAGTTGCTGGATCCCCCTCGGACGTTTCCATCTAGGGAGGAAGAGGCATCCAAAGGTGATGCGGCCCTCCACCCCAGCAGCCTGGCTCAGCGCCGATTCTCTGAAGGTGTACTCCGGCCACCCGGCCAGGACCAGGAGAAGCTGGGAGGCTCCCTGGCTGCACTGTCTCAAACCCAGGGGAGCCAATCATCCCTGGATTGTCCCTTTGGGACAGAGTCCAACTGGAGCTTGTCAGAATCCTTTGAATGGACCTTTCCCACACGGCCGTCTGGTCTGGGAGTATGGAGGTTGGACTCCCCACCTCCTTCCCCCATCACTGAGGCTAGTGAGGCAGCTGAGGCCGCTGAGTCTGGCAGTTGGGCTGTGTCTAGCAGGGAAGAAGGAATGTCCCAGCAGGGGCAAGGGACAAGGTCAGCTCTAGGGGGGCCAGGAAGGCCTAGTTCCTGGGTGCAAGGGGAAGATTCAGACATCTCCCCGACCCAGAAGGGCGATGGAGAGAGTCAGCCTCAGTCCCCAGTTGTTCCCCTTGAGGCCCTCCCTACATCTGGGGGTGCACCTGCAGTGTCCTTGCTGCAGGCAGAGGAAAGATACGAAGACCGTGAGCCCTTGGCTGGAGAGGAGTCTCCCCTCCCTCTGCCCATCAGGGAGGCAGCCCTGCCCATCCTGGAGCCAGTCCTGGGGCAGCAACAGTCAGCACCCCCTGACCAGCCCTGTGTCCTCTTTGCTGATGCCCCTGGTCCTGGGCAGGCTCTGCCTGTTGAGGAGGAAGCCATGACTCTAGCTCAGGTCGAGACCACTCAACTCAGGACAGAGGCACAAGACTCCTATAGGGCGTCTCCTGAGCCTACAGGCCCAGAAAACAGCTCTCGCTGGTTGGATGACCTCCTGGCTTCGCCACCACCCAGCTCTGGCGGCACAAGGCGGGGAACAGGCTCTGACCTGAAGGACACACAGTCCCCTGGTACCTGCTCTGAGGTGAGGATGGGCACAGGTGGGGGTTGGCTCTGAAGATGGAGGGCTTGGGTGAGCTTCATTCAATATGGGTTTAACGTGTCAAGAACTTGAGATGTAGCAGTGAGTGAGGCAGCTGGGGACTGCTCTCAGGTCTGGTAAAGCTTGCAGAGCTGTACGGGGCAGAGTGTAGGGCTTAGTGTGAGTTCCTGTCCTGACTCCAGGCTTGCTGATTGGTCTTGGGAATGCACCCAGGCTTAACTCACTGCTAAGCTTCAGAGTTATTTCATAATAATCGCATTGGCCTCTCATAGTTGTATTTCAGGGAGGTGATATGTGGAAAGCCCATGGTGGGATGCGTCCTGAGTGCTCAGTGTTCAGTGCTCAGCGTCTGTGATTACTGGAATCCCATTCAAGGCAAAATTGCGTAGCCTTTTAGAGCATGGGCTCTGGAACCAGACTGCCTGGGTTCATCTCCTGGCTCTGATGTTTCTGTGCCCCATGAGACCTTGAGCAAGTTGCTTTTCCACCCTCTGCCTCAGTTTCTGCATCTTACAGTTGTGGATAACAGTGATGAGTTCTATCTTAGAGAGTGATGGCGAGGATTAAATAAGTTTCAACATGCGGAAAGTGCTAAGAATAGTGCCCGGCTCATTTGTAAGTGCTTAATAAGTGTTGGCATTTACAAATGTTGTAACCATTGAGCTTAAGACTTGCTTTGCAGGCAGGCAGCTGAGGCCAGAGAAGGCAGAAACTTGCACAGTACCCAGCACGTTGGCGGCTGGGCCTGGGCCAGCACCAGTTCTCAGCCCAGTGCCCTTTCCCCTACCGGTTGCCTCTGAATGTAAGGGCTGGAGGCCAGGTGGCTTTTGAAATTTTATTTTTCAAGCCTGGCCTGGGCTGGGAGGGGTGGGGCTGGGGAGGAGGAGGAGCCAGGGGGACGCTGGGGGCTGGGGGAAGGAGGAGGAGGAGCAGGAAGGGTTAAGATCAAGCTGACTCCTGCAGTAGGTGTGTCTGTCCTGGGATGTGGGTGACTCAACTGGCTCCTGGGCGGGGCTGTCAGAGCTGCAGCTGCTCCAGAGGGAGCAGGGCCAGGGCAAGCAAGAGCCAGAGCCGTCGGACAGGTCCCAGCCCCGTCCCTGTGCCCAGCCTGGCCTCACCCAGCAGCCCTGGGGCGGGTGGTGGGGAGGGAGTGGGGAGCCATGGCCCAGCCTGGGGATGGGGAGGCCAGCATGTCTGTCCTGGAACGGCTGCTGGCCAATGCAGCGCTGAGGGATGAGGCCGGCCGGCTCCGGAGCCCTGAACCCAGGGCTCTCCGGCCCATGGGGGTGAGTCATGGAAAGTGGGAGGGGGTGGAGTACGAGAAGCCCTGGCTGGGATTTTCCCCAATGCCAGAGGCTGTCCCTACTGCCTTCCCTGGGCTGAGGTGAAGGCTGAGAGGCCTTCCTGGGGAGGACCAGGGAGGAGGCACTTTCCATAGAGAAGGGTCTGCGGTACCCCCTGGGGGCTGGAAGGGGTCTGCTTGCCTTGTCTGTGGGAATCTTGCCTTGCAAAAGCAGTTGCAGAGGGGAGGGGCTTTGAATCTTGACCTCTCCTAATTGAAGTGCATTCCTCCCCCCCCCCCCCCATTCCTCTGTGTGGACCTTTCCTCTAGGCAGGGCCAAGGGTTGTAAACATGACCATAGTATCATCCATGGTGTGCCTTTTGTATGCCAGGCGCTATGCTGGGTACTTGGTATAAATGGTCTCCTTTGATCCTCTCACACTAGCCCCACCAGTAGGAATTATTCTCATTTAAAATTGAGAGCCCTGAGGCCCAGAGTGGTCAAGTGATTTGCTCAGGGTCACACAGCTTTCTGACTCCCTTCCCAATTGACTCTAAGCATTGTTTATCTGTTTCTCTTTTTTCTGATTCCCAGGGTCTCCTTGGCTGGGCCCAGAAAGATCTGCAGAGTGAATTTGGGATCACAGCAGATCCACACCCCAGTGGTTTCAGCCCTTCTAGCTGGTGCCCAAGTGCTTCTCAGGACTATGGTCTTGGGGGTTTAAGCCCTAGAGGAGACCCAGGCCTTGGAGAGAGGGACTGGGCCAGCAAGTATGGGCAAGGAATGGGGAAAGGAAACACCAGGGAGTGGGCCAGCAGGTGTGGCATCGACCAGGAGGAGGTTGAAGCCAGCAGTGGCCAAGACCAGAGTGAAGTGTCTGCCCTTGGGGGACTCCCAGCCCAGGACCTGGTTGTTGGAAAGCCAGCCCAGCTTGGCATTCAGCGGAACCAGGAAGTGGACGTCCAGGACTGGGAGTTCAGAAGGAGGGATTCCCAAGGCACTTACTCCAGTCGAGATGCGGAACTCCAGGACCAAGAATTTGGGAAGAGAGACTCGCTGGGTACTTACAGCAGTAGAGATGTAAGCCTGGGAGACTGGGAATTTGGGAAGAGAGATTCTCTGGGTGCTTACACCACCCAGGATGATGATGACCAGGGTCAGAAGTCAGGGAGGAAGGACCACCTGGGCAGGTACAGCAGCCAGGATGGTGAGGAGCAGTGCCGGGAGTTTGAGAAGAGAAATTCTTCACTTGGCACCTATGGCAGCCAGGGCGCAGAACCTCAGGACCAGGAGTTCGGGAAGAGTGCTTGGATGATGGACTACAGCAGCGGTAGCAGCTCCAGGACCCTCGGCACCCAGGATAGGGGCTTCGGAATGAGAGCCCTGAGCTCCGGCTTCAGCCCCGAGGAAGCCCAGCAACAGGATGAGGAATTTGAGAAGAAGGTTCCGAGCGGTGAAGACAGCCTTAGTGAGGCCAGTGGGGATGCAGGCCGACCAGAAGAGAGAGATTTGGGGGGCTTATTCAGCCCCACCACCCCCCAGTTGCGGGATGGGGCACCTGGGCCCAGAGAGCAGACCACCTGGCAAGATGACAAGGCCCTCCAGGAGGTGGGGAGGCTGCAGGAGAGGCAGCAGACAGGGGCTCAGAGCCCTGGTGATGCTGGCCTGGAAGACAGGGAGAGGGGGAAGCCAGGCTGGGCCAGTGAGTTCAGTCTCGGTGTTGCCCCCCAGCCAGAGGTGGCATTTAGCCCACGGCCGCAGGGCTGGAGCGGGGACGTCTGTATTGAGGCCACTGAGAGGAGCTATCAGTTTGGCATCATTGGCAATGACAGAGTGAGTGGTGCTGGCCTGAGCCCTTCCAACAAGATGGGAGGTGGTCACTTTGTGCCTCCTGGGAGGACCACGGCCGGGCCTGTGGACTGGACTGATCAGCTGGGTCTCAGGAACTTGGAAGTGTCCAGCTGTGTGGGTTCAGGGGGCTCAAGTGAGGCCAGGGAAAATACTTTGGGACAGATAGGCTGGTCAGACAACCTGGGGTTGAGAGACGTGGAGCTGGCCAGCTGTTTGGAAAGTGGAGGGTCGGAAGAGCCCCGGGGGATCAGAGGTGGGGAGGACTGGACTTCTGATGTTGGGGTGAGGAACAGAGATTTGGCTGAGGTGGGAGAAGTGGGCCATAGCCAGGCCAGGGGGAGTGGCGTGGGGCAGACTGACTGGTCAGGTGTGGAGGCTGGAGAGTTCCTTAAATCAAGAGAGCGTGGAGTCGGACAGGCAGACTGGACCCCTGACCTCAGACTGAGAAACAGCCTTGGAGAGCCCAGAGAGCTGGGGGTGGGTCAGATGGAGTGGGGTGATAGCTTGGGTTTGAGGAATTTGGAGGTGCCCTGTGACCTGGAGTCTGGAGGTTCCCAGGAGCCACGGGGATGTGGAGTGGGGCAGACAGACTGGGCCCAGGAATTGGGGTCCCGGAATGTGGAGCTCTTCGGGGCTCCAAGTGAAGCCAGGGAGCGTGGGGTGGGAGAGGTCAGCCAGTGCCCAGAGCTTGGCTCTGGGAATGGCAGTAGCTTGTCCCCTGGCCTGGAGACTAGAGACCTCTTGGTGGGCAGGGAGCTGGGGGTCGGCGAGACGAATGAGCTGGAGATCCAGGGTGAGGACAGCTCTTTGCCTTCCTTGGAGACTGACCCTGAAGACCCCAGAATGGAGATAGGAGAAGCCTCCAGCTTTGGAACCAGGTAAGGGAACCCCATCCTGGTGTGGGAGGGAAAGTGTGATAGCTGTCAGGAAAATTGGAACCTTCCTGAGGAAGGCAGAAAGAGTTTTACTCAGGAACTTTTAGTGTTTGGAAATTGGAGACATATTAAACTATTTTTATTTCTATTTCTTTTTAAAAAAATGAAATGACGGCTCAGCGCCTGTGGCTTAAGCCGCTAAGGCGCCAGCCACATACACCTGAGCTGATGGGTTTGAATCCAGCCCGGGCCCGCCAAACAGTGACGGCTGCAACCCAAAAATAGCCAGGCATTGTGGCGGGCGCCTGTGGTCCCAACTACTTGGGAGGAGAGGCAGGAGAATGGCTTGAGCCCACGAGTTGGCGGTTGCTGTGAGCAGTGATGCCACAGCACTCTACCCAGGGCGACAGCTTGAGGCTCTGTCTCAAAAATAAAAAATGAAATGACACACAGGTGAGTTCCTTTTTCAAAGGATGACTATAATGTTTGAGGTGTTATTCTTTTGTAAGGCCATGTCTTGGTGATGTTGAATTGTGACTGTGCAGGAAGAAATGGTACATGTCATAGCTTGGATGATTTCTGGTAGGTTCCATACTTGTACACGGGGGCCATTCCCCAGATCTGTCAGCCCTTAAGCCACAGTTGTTCCTGGGCCATGAAGCATGGACATTTTCATTGAAGGAAGGAGGATTTTGTGTCTTCTTGGCCAGGACCACCGCAGCTGGGAGTGGACAGTAGCACTCATTGGTTCTTGAAAGGTCAAGAACTTGGTGCTTCTTGCCTGCCCTGTCATAGAGCCCTGGAGAGCATGTTTAAGAACCTGAAAGGTGTCAAGACCCGGCTTTTGGCCCCATGACTTTGGTCTCTGTGTGCAAAGGTAATGAAAAAAACTTTCCACCAGAACAGAGTGGTAGTTTCACAGGTCAACAAGAGTCTGTCTCATGGGATTTTAAAGCCAACTGAGATGATTTTGCATCTGGGAAGGGTGAAAAAGGCATTGCATCTATTTCATTAATGTTTTCATCCATTGAGTTATGATTTTATTCTCTAGCAAGTAGAATATTTTACCTATTGTAGCCCTGGAGTGGGAGCTTTTCACAGGTCAGGGGGCAGGAAAGGGGACTGGTTGGGGACTGTTCTAAGTGGAAGGGGCTAGTGGTAATGGGCAGTGGATTGAGAAAAGGGGGGATCAGGAAGGGGCTAGAGAGGCTTGTTGGGAAGTGGAGAGTGTTGGGAGAGGCATTTGGGATAGACGAGGAGGAGGGAGAGAAGAAGGTGGGAAAGCTTGAGGGCTGGGGGGTTGCGGGGGTTGCTTGCTGGAGGGACTGCAGGGCAGGAAGTGCACAGGGCTAGGAGTTGGGAGGCTCCTGTGAGCACCCCAGATTCCAGCTTTAATGTTTTAATGCAGGCTTGGAGTCATGGCTCCCAGTTTCTCTTCCTGGGACTCACAGAACTGCATGCCCTGTGCTCAGCCACACGTCTTACCTCATTGATCTTTACAGCTGCCTTGTGAAGCAGGAAAGGGGTTTTTATGCTCTCTGTTAGCAAGTCAAGAGGTGGTGTGACCTGCTCGAGGTGACAGAGTCAGCAGTACCTCTTTCCATCTTGTTTATATTAACTGCTTTCAGTGGTGACCACTGGGCTCAAGACTTTTTTTTTTCGAGACAGAGTCTCACTCAGTAGAGTGCCATTGCATCATCATAGCTCACAGCATCTTCAGACTCCTGGGCTCAAGTAATCCTCCCACTTCAGCCTCCTGAGTAGCTGGGTCTACAGGCACCTGCTGTGATGCCAGCTAGTTTTTCTACTTTTAGTAGAGACAGGGTCTCGCTCTTGCTTAGGCTGGTCTCAAACTCATGAGGTTGAGCAGTCTGCATGTCTTGGCCTCCCAGAGTGCTAGGATTATAGGGGTGAGCCACTGCGCCAGGCCTGCTCAAGACTCTTAAGGCTACAAGGAGTGAGACCCACAGCCCTCTGCTTTTCCCTTCTGAGGCAGGCATAGAAGCACCCAGCTGTCTTGAGTTTCGGTCCTTTCATACCTTTAACATGCTCAGGTTTATCTGGCCATGTTACCATTTTCTGGCCAATCTTGACTTTACCCAAGTTCAGGGTTTAGTTGTTGTGCTGAAGTGAACCTTGTGGTATGCAACCGAAAACATGCCTCTAAGCTGAAAGGAAACTTGCTTTCGAGGGGTTCTTTTGCATTTTATGGTTTTTGGCAGCCTTTTCCAAAATGTGTCCCAAAGAAAACATTTGGAAAATGCTATGGCCGTGCGGGAGCCTCAGTGTACATGTTAGCATGTATTAGTTAGTACCTTAAAGATGAGTTGTGTGATGTTTCCCAAACTTCCTTGACTGAGGCCCAAAAAGCTAGTGTTCTCAGCATCTGGCATAGGGAAATTCTACACTATGGAACATTGCTCTTTAAAGAAAATTTTGGAGGTTCCCTTTGTAATGGGAAGTCCTGGAGAGTAGCTCAGAGTAATCAGACTTTGGATCCACTTGCTAGGTTAGGGCTTTGATTCTGTCACCACCTTTGTGACGTTGGACAAGTTACTTCTCAGGGCCTTCAATTCCTAATCTGTAAATCAGGAGTAATTTATACCCAGTACTCATAGTGTTTTTGTGAGGACTAAGTCAATTAGTTCTCACAAAACTGGGGAAACTGAGGCATAGAGAGGTAGTAGAACATGTTCAGGGTCCCACAACTGGTGGCTTTGGGTTCTTCATGTCCCCTGGGGCCCCAGCCTTGTGGTCCTGTCTGGTGTCAGGACCTGGCTCTGTCTGGTGTCAAGGACACCTGCTTCTCTGGACACGTTGTCCTGCTCGCACACTGGGAAATTTACTTTTTGCAGATCTGTCCCTGTGTTGCCCTTGCAGCAGTGGTGGAAGGTGGGGGTCGGGTGGAGTCAAGCCTTTAGGATACTCTGAAGTCTAGACTTGGGGTGGGGGGGCAGGCAGTATAAATGAGACATGTCCTGTCAGGCCAGGGAACTGTGTTGTGAGTGATGATGATTAGCCTAGTAGTTTGTTATATTTATGAAGTGCTCACCATGTGTTAGGCACATGTTTCTGCCAGCAAACACAGCAAAGTTTAGGGGCCTCTATTTTATAGATGAAGAAACTGAGGCTCAGAGTGGGCAAGTAACTTGTGGCCAAGGACAGAGGCATAGTAGGGGTCACAGCCAAGTTCGGCAGCCACATTCCTAACCACTCCTCTCGCCTGTTCCCCTGTGGGAAGGCCTCTGCTTGTAAGAATTCTGGGGTGAAGGGCGAGGCAGGCTGGTGAGGTTGACATACACTGAGCTTTCCAGGGCTGTCCCAGCTCTCCACTTCTCAAGCCCCCTGCAGAGCCCACCAAGTTCCCTCCGCTGACCTCTAACCACGTGGCTTGGGACCAGCTCTTGTTGGGAGTGGATTTTGCCAGTTACCCAGTGGGTGTTTTCACTTCCCCTTAGCTTGCGGGGCCTGCCCCACCCCAGGGAGAAGCTTTGGGCATGGTCTCTGTAGGCTGGGTGGGGTGTGGCCGCCACCCCCTCCCTTCTGGCCTCCTTGATTTTAAGCTGGCTGTCAGGGTGAGCTGGCCCTGGACCCCATCCAGGGTGCTGCTTGTGGTTTGCCTCTGCTTCCCCTCCCCTTCCAAGGCTGCTTTAATTTCCATCTGTCAGCAGTTTGTGGAAGGACAGACTGACACGTGTGCCCCCTCCCGATCCGCTCTTCCTGCTTGATGTTGCTTCACCTGCCTCGGTCTCTGTCCCCTCCAGCCCTGGCAGGAACCGGCGGCCTGGCTTCTGGGCTCTCCTGTGGTGTGAGGGGGGCGGTGTGTGTGTGTGTGTGTGTCTCAGGTGTGGCTCTGTGCTATGCTGGCAGGTGTGGTGGGTGCTAGGTGTGTTTCCAGGGAGTGACAGGCAGACAGCGCACTCACTTCCCGTTGGAGTGCGTGTCTCCGTTTTGGGGAGCGGCAGCTGGATAGGGTGTGAGGTGTGAATTAGTGAGAATGTGTGGTGTGTTTGTGTCATGTCTCGGGAGCAGCAGGTAGGGGATACAGGAATTGCACTGAGGTCCAAGGTGACCCAGCCTCCACTCACTGGGCAAACATTTGCTTAGTCCGGCCGGCTCTTGGCCAGGCTCCCAGCCAGGTGCTGGGGACACAAAGGCAAAAGGACCTGTCTTTGCCCTTGAGGTGCTCATAGGCAGTGGGGACAAAGATTTGTGGAACAGAAGCAGGGGCTGGCACACAGAGGACCTGAGGTGGCTATGATTGCTGGGGAGGGGACGAGGCAGCATCAGAAGGGGAATTGGATGGAGGGCAGAGGACATTAAGGGATAGTGTTGGGGGAAGTTTCAGGTGAGGGAATAGCTTGTTCAATGACAGCAGCGTATGAGGGTTGAAGGCAGAGTGTATGAGTACCTGGTTCACTTATAGAGCATGACCGCCCAGACAGGTGCCCAGGGAGGGGACATACTGAGGACATTGACAGTGATGATGGCAGCAGTAATGATAGGTGTTGCTGACGGAGCAGGCATGAGTGAGTGCCTGGCACTCTTGATCCATTCCCCCAGCATCTCGATACAGAGGAACATGAGGTGTTCATGGGGGGAGGGACTCATCCAAGGTCTCAGGCTGGCCAGCTCTTCCCCTGTGTGCTGTGCTGCTCAAGGCCTTGGCCATGTCCTTGGTGCAGGAATCTGGGGAAAGCATGGGAAGGAGGGAGAGGGAGAGTCTGGGGACAGAGGGATGCTGTAAAGTGGGCTTTGGAGGAGGGAGATGGGGCATGGAGGGTGACCTTGTCCTCTCGTCTCTCCCTTTGTAGCCCCGATGGGTGTCCAGCCCGCTCCCCGCCCTCTGGCTCCCAGAGCCTGCTGGGGGAGATGCTGGCCTGGCGGGAGTCAGCAGCCTCAGGCCTCAGGGTCCAGCTGGAGGAGGAAGGTGCCACAGCAGGTGCTGACCAAGAGGCGCCTCAGGAGCCTGGCAGGGACCCTCTGCTCACCTGGAGGCCACAGCCTGATGGTGAAGCCAGCTGGTCAGAAGATATGGATGGCACTGGGGACCCTTCAGGGCCTGAGCGGGGTGTGCAAGGGTCGGCCCAGACGCCTCAGTGCCCCTCCCGAGGCCCTCTGCTCAGTGCCCCCAGTCAGGATTTCTCCTTCATTGAGGTCAGTGGGTGGTGAACCCAGGGGAGTGGGTGGCTGTTATGGGAACAACGTGGGTGGTGGTAGAGTCGGAACCCCATTTCCAGTGGTCTCTGTCTAGGAGACAGACAGCAGGTTGTGGGTGCATCATGTGAACAAGAGCAGGGAGGGATCAGCTGCTGTGGAGGGGCTTCCATGGGGAGAGGCAGGGCCATAGGGTGTCAATAACAGTGGTGTACCCGTTGTTCGGAACAGGACACCGACCTCCTTGACAGTGCCATGTACCGGAGCCGTGCCAACCTGGGGCGTAAGCGTGGGCACCGGGCTCCAGCCATCCGGCCTGGAGGTACCCTGGGCCTGTCAGAGGCAGCAGACTCAGATGCGCGCCTGTTCCAGGACTCCACGGGTAGGGCCGGTGTGTTATTTGATGACGTCTTTGTCGATGTCTGGGGTGTTGGGCCTGAGCTGTGCAGGGCCTGGGACAGGGTATCTGAGTATTCTGAGCCTCCTTCCTGGGCCTTGCAGAGCCACGGACTGCTCGGGTGCCATCTTCTGACGAAGAGGTAGTGGAGGAGCCTCAGAGCCGCCGGACGCGGATGTCCTTAGGCACCAAGGGACTGAAAGTCAACCTCTTTCCTGGCCTGAGCCCGTCAGCCCTCAAGGTACTGCCTGATCATTCAGCCTGTACACCCAGCTGACAACCTTGCATCCAGCCTTTCTTCTCTCTGCCCATCGTTCATTTCCCCAACACCCCTCTCTCCTGCCTCCTTTCCAATGGGGCCCCCGAAGATACCTTTGTGCCCTGCTGGACTCTGTGTACCTAGCAGGTGGAAGGAAGAACAAGATATGTTTTTGTCTTAGGCCTAGAGCAGGGAGTGGGGACACAGGCCATGCCTAGAATTAGTTTGGGTGAGGCGAGAAGCGTAGGTATCACTGGGTAGGCATAGAGAAGGGGGCTGTGCCTATTTTGAGAGGGAGGAGTTATTTCCTAATGTGGGATGGTGGGGCACGGGACGGGGTAAGAGAAAGGCCTGTGGTAAGCATTTGGTCTTAGCCTTGGGGCAGGTATAGGAGTTGGCTGTGGGGAGGCCTGGCAGGCAGAGGGAACAGGGATGGGAAGTCTGTACTGACATTGTCCATCCCAGTTTGTCTGAATTCAATCTATCAGTATCTTTTTGAGGACCTATTGTGTGCAAGGCTTGGCTCAGCTTGGAGGGAAGTGCATCTTTTAAGTGATTCCATGTTCTTTGGGGTGAAAAGACTGTGCAGGGGATGTCTCTTGGGTTCTGGGGACTGCCCACTCTTGGGAGAAGGTCTGGCCTTCTGTGAATCCTTCTGTCTGATCCTCTAACATCTGTCTGCATCTGGACTTGTCTCCCAGGCTAAGCTGCGCTCCCGGAACCGCTCAGCTGAGGAGGGGGAGCTGGCGGAGAGCAAGTCGAGCCAGAAGGAGTCCGCAGTGCAGCGTTCCAAGTCCTGCAAAGTCCCGGGGCTGGGGAAGCCCCTTGCGTTACCTCCCAAGCCAGAGAAGTCCTCAGGGTAGGTGCCCTGAGCTCTGGTATTGACTGACCCCACTGTAGTAGCCTGAAAAGGGAATTCCCCTACTTTACAGAAGAGGAAAACCGAGGCTCACAGAGGAGCTAGACGTGATGAACTGTGCTAGCAGTTGATGGCAGAGTTCTGCTCCCTGCAGCCAGGCCCCAGGCTGCCTCTTGTGGTTGGTGGGTTTCTGTCCCTACCCTGTCTCCTCATTTTGTTCAGTTTCTGCAGAGTTTGCCTTCTTGACCTTTACCCTCTACCTTCTAGGTCAGAGGGATCATCACCCAACTGGCTGCAAGCCCTGAAGCTGAAGAAGAAGAAGGTCTGAGAGTCACTGAGGTGAGGGCAGGTGCCTGGACTTGGCCTCAGCCTGGGACCTGGGTGTGTGCAGGGCTGCCCTGGAGAACTCAGGCGGCTTGTACCTCCTATCCCCCTGTCTATGTGAGGCTGGAAACAGGCAGGTGAAGCCAAGCTCTAGTGACTCAGGGTACCTGGACTTCTCCTAGATTTTGTTCATAGGGCAGGGTTTTGTCAGGCCTGGGATGGAAGAGGAGGAAGAAGGCTTCCAGCCCAGCCTGCTTCCCTGGGCTCAACGGACTGTCCCCCATATTCTGTGTCTGGCCTGAGTGACCTCTGGGGCCACTAATTGGGGGCTGTAGGTCCCACCAGAGGCCTTTCTCATGCCTGGACTCAGCTGTGGGAGCCATGAGAACAGTCGGGGAGAGGAAACTAGAACCTTCATGGGGTCCTCTCCTGACCTCTTTTCCTCCCTCCCTACTGCAGGGCCTCTCCCATCTGGCAGTCTCAGGCAGTGCCTGTTCCTGAGGGATCCCCGGGCGAGGAGACGGCTGGAGCCCCACCATACCCCAGGCTGCAGCTTCTGTCCCCCTCTGAGGAGTGTCTGGGGAGGCACATTTATGCACTTTGTATCACCTCCCCAACCCCTACCCCTGCACCTTTCCTCCCAGCCTTGGTTCTGTCTCTAGTGGTTGAAGGTTTTTGTTCCTTTCCCTTTCTGCTTCCTCCTCCAGCCTCCCTTGGGTTTTCTTTTGATACCAATTTATAGCATTTTTTATAAAAGCCTTTGATTTTTGTAATGGGCAGAGTTTTACCCCTACCCCAGCCCAGGTCTTTCTCTGCCCCACCAGGTGCCCCACAGAGACCAGTGACATTTTGCCACTTGAAACAATAAAGTTTTTTGGGAATTGGTGCTGTCCATGTTGTGGGGTATGGTCATGGCTGCCCATTCTTTTCGTCTAAGGTTGTAGTTAGAAATTGCTCTGCCTTACCTGGGGTTCACTCTGACATTGGGGATGTCATTTCCTTTCTACGCATTGGGCTCAGCGTTCCTGAGTTGGGTATATTGGTTACAGTAGGCTGATTACCAATTCAGATGCTGCACCTCCTACACCCCTCAATCTCAGTAGCTTACTTAACACAAAAATGTTCCTGTCTCACCTGTGGCACAGTCAGAGTGGGTTGGTGCGAGGGGGTACTCTGTGCCTCAAAGTCTTTCAGAGCCCAGACTCTTTCCCTGTTGTGGCTCAGGATCTTCTGAGGCCTTGAGTCCTCTGTAGCATTCTTGAGAGACAGAGACTTAAGTTGCTAATATAAAATACTGGTTCATAGATGGTGCTTTCTCCCTGTGTCCTCATGTGGTGGCAAGGAGCTCTCTGCCTTACAAAAGGCCACTAATCCCATTCATGTGTGCTCCAATCTCATGACCTAATCACCTCCCAAAAGGCCCCACTTCCTAATACATCAGGGGTTTAGGATTTCAACATAGGAGTTTTGGGGAGACTCAAAAATGTTCAGATCATAGCAGAGATCCATATTCCATAGGGCATAAGTCAATTTGTGGCCCCTACTAATTGTGGGGGAGTGGGAAATGTGGTTTGGTTGTGTGCCTAGAGAGGACTGGATGTTGGTAAAAATTTACCCTTCCTGCCAGGGGATTGGTTCCTTTGATATCTAAGGTTCCTTTCAGCCCAGGAATTCTGGAATGTCCCCTAGGCTCTGTCCTTCCTCACCTGATCCCCTGGCTATTGGCATCCTATTGTCCCTGAGCCTAATTCTCTGTCTTCCTGGTTTTCCCAGACTTACTGGCCACTTTGAGGACCAGTGTTATTCCCTGAGGCTTGAGAAAAGGAGAGGGCCCTATAGCCTTGCCTTGACAGGGGGCCTGAATGGAGCCTCTGAGTTGTGACCAATAGGAGATAACTGAACTGAGACACCATCTCCTTTGCCAGTGCTTCTTAACCTTTTGGTTTTTATTTTTGAGGGGTGGGGACTATTGACCAAATTTGAGAATTTGACCAAAGTTGTGCACACAATTTACAAATCAGCCCAAATCCCTATCACTGACTTCTAAGAGCAGGGCCCCTGAAATTGCACTGTGCATTGCAATTTCATGGGGTGTTTATTAAAAATGCACTTTCTTGGGCCTACCCACAGTATTCCAGTCCAGGAGATGTATGCAGGAATCTGCGTTGTGGGAAGGCCCTGAAGCGGAGGGTGGAGAAAGGCTGTAGGCCTCAAGTGGGAGTCTGGCTGCACCCCTGGATGGGTCTGTGCCAGTCCTCCGCGGGCCTAGCAGAGCTAAGCTGGCACAAGCTTTGTCCCATTCTTGCCCGCCCCCTCCTCCCCACAGGAGTAGGACTGGCAGAAACCCAAGCCAAACACTTAAGACTCATTAGGAGGAACAAATGGAGCCTGGGCTGATCCCAGTGCCAGGGCTGTGTGCTGTGGGGGGAGAAGAGGCAGGGCCCCATTTCCCAGGGAAGGCAGAGCTAAGTCCTGAATGTGAGTTGGGGTGTCCCACACTCTTCCACCATGGTTCAGAGCCTTTGTTGGGAGTCACAGAGAGGAATGCAATGCACACAGGCTTTGACTATAGGGGCAGGTGGCTGATGTGATGTATCTGGGAAAGTAATGTCGTTTCATGTCCTGCAGCCTTTTTTCAGACTGCATCCAGGGTTCTCAGGAGTGGCCTCAGTGGGGCGGGTCTTGGTCTTTTGAGCCTGAATTTGGGTTTTGGAAACAGCTGAAAGTCCCTTGGGTGCCCCTGTTAGGGAATACTTTGGACAGTCAAGCAGGCTGATCAATTCTGATCAAAGGTCGCTTTGATTTATGAAGAGCTGAGTGAGCTCTGGAAGTGTCACTAGAATAAGTGGGGACCACTTAATGGTAATAGCTTAATGTTCATAAAAAATCAAACTCTTTTCTACCTGTTAGAAAGCTGAGCTGTTCCTCCCGGCATTCTTGTTATAATTCTCAGAGAGAATCTGGTCCCAATCCTATTACAGTGGAAATGTCTCAGTACCGCATCTCCCCTGGCCTGCTTCTCAGGCCCTCCTTGAGGGGATAGTCTGTCCACATAGGAGTTGGACACCAGGATGGCAGAAGATGCCTTTGGGTACTGACTGGATGTGGATCCCAGAGGGCAGTCCTGGGGGGGGATCCCCATATTCCTCCTGATCCTGGAGGTGGAACTGGTGTTTGGGTATGAGAACAAGCTGGACTTTGTCCATGGAACCCTTGGTATTGGGGTGGTGGCTCTGTCTTTTCCAGTGCCCTGTCTCCCACGTGTGTTCCAGCCATCTGCCACAGTCACAGCCTGTCCCTGAGAGAATGAGGGACAGGTGTCCTTTTGGACAACTCTGGAGAAGTTAGCAGATCAGAGTTTATATCTGCTCTGACCCATGCGAGCTGGGGATCCGCTCTGAGTCTTAGCTTTAAAAGAGGTGTAAAAATAGAGAATCTGCCTACCCAGGACTGTTCTAGGTCTGGGTGGTCTGGTTAATGGTGAATTGAGTACCTGAGACAAAGCACAAGTTCCTGGCTGGGCTGGTCTTTTGTTCACAGGGTGGAAGCTGAGGGCCATTTGTAGCCCTCCTCTGCCTCTTGGGCTGATGACCCAAAGCAGGCAGACACTTGGACTGGAAGCTGGTGGACAGGATTTTCCTGGGGCTGATTTGCCTCTGAGGCCTCTGAGCCAGCAGTGTAGGCTCACCTGGGACAGCCCTTTGGCCGAGGCAGCAGCTGCCCTGGCTCCTGGCATCCCTTTTGCCAGCAAGTGCTGATCACAGGCAGGAAAAATGCTGGCAGGGTTCAGAAGCACGCCACCCTCCCCTGGGAGAGTGCCAGTCCCTGGTGGCCAGAGCTGCCTAGGCACGGAATGATCAAGTGGGCTTTAATTGCCGCCCAAGGAACGACTCTAATACTTTTATTTATGTAGCACTCTGTCTCCAAAGGGCCCTGCATCCATTCATTTTTTTCTTAATGTTTATTGAAAAGCAAAGCATATTCATTGTAGGCCACTTAAAAAAACAGACCCGGTTACTCAGGAGGCTGAGGTGGAAGGATTGCTTCAGGCCAGGAGTTCAGGGCTGCAATGTGGTACGAGCACGTCAGTGAATAGCCAGTGTACTTGGAATAGACCCCGTGTCTTAAAAAACCCCAGAAAACCAAAAAAATTTAAAAAAACTAAGAAAAGAAATTGCTTATAACCTTACCATCAGACATACTAGGAGCTTTTTGTTTTGTTTTTTTTTTTTGAGATAGAGTCTCACGCCGTCACCCTGGGTAGCGTGCCATGGCCTCATAGCTTACAGCAACCTCAAATTCCTGGGCTCAGGTGATCCTCCTGCCTTAGCCTCCTGAGTAGCTGGGACCACAGGTACCTGCCACAATGTCCAGCTATTTTTTCTTTTTTCTTTCCTTTCTTCCTTTTTTTTTGGAGACAGAAGTCTCACTCTGTGCCTGGGTAGACTGCAGTGGCATCATAGCTCACACCAACTTCGAACTCTTGGGCTCAAGCAGTCCTCTTGCCTCAGCCTCTAGAATAGCAAGGACATCAGGTGTGTACCACTATCCCAAATAGTTTTTTTATTTTTAATAGAGTCTTAGTTTTGCTCAGGCTGGTCTCGAACTCTTGAGTTGAAGTGGTCTTGCCAACTTGGCCTCTCAGAGTGCTAGGATTACAGGCATGAGCCACTGTGCCTGGCCCACCATTTTAAAATAGAATATTCTTTCTTAGAATAGATTTAGATTTACAGAAAAGTTGAAAGGATAGTACAGAGTTCTCCTGTACCCCGCCCTCAGATTCCCTGAATGTTAGTATCTTACATTAATATGGTACATTTGTTGCAACAAATGAAGCAATATTGATACTATATTGTTAACTAAAGTCCATACTTTATTCACATTTCCTTCCTTTCCACCTAATGCCCTTTTTCAGTTCCAGGATCATATTATGAATACAGCATTACGTTTAGTTATGTCTCTGTGGGCTCTGACAGTTTCCCTGACTTGTTTTTGATGACCTTGATGGTTTTGCGAAGTCTTGGTTAGGTGTTTTGTAGAATGTCCTTTGGTTTGAGTTTGCCTGCTATTTTTCTTATGATTAGACTTGGAGTTATGGGTTTTTGCAAGATAGAGGTAAATCTATAACATTACATCTATTATATCGAAGGTAAATGCTGTCAGTGTGACTTATCACTGTTAGCTGTAGCCTTGATTGGCTGGCCCAAGTAGTATTTGTCAGTTTTCTCCACTGTAAAGTTATTCTCTGCCACACTGTTCATGCTCTATTTTTTTTTTTTTTGAGACAGAGTCTCACTCTGCCACCCTGGGTAGAATGCCATGGTGTCATAGCTTACAGCAACCTCAAACTCTTGGGCTCAGTCTGTCCTCTTCACTCAGCCTCCTGAGTAGCTGGGACTACAGGCACCTGCCACATGCTAGTTTTTTTTTTCTACTTTCAGTAGAGGTGGGGTCTTGCTTTTGCTTAGCCTGGTCTTGAACTCTTGAGCTCAGGTGATCCACCCACCTCAGCCTCCCAAAGTGCTAGGATTACAGGTGTGAGCCACCACACCAGCCCATGCTCTCCCCTTTGGAAGGAAGTTACTGATCACTAGCACTTCCATACATTTACTTCAGTCTAAACCTATCCCCTTATTCATTACCATCCCCTGAAATGAGAGCAAAGTTCCAATGGGCATTTGTTAATTCTTGACACTCATCAATTTTGCCAGGAGTTGGGGTACCAGCCTTGCTTTTATTTCCTTATTTCTGGGGATTTTTGGCACAGAGACACATATCACCATTCTAAATGGGTCTGTGCCTTGGTATTGTCATTCAGTAAAAACAAAAGTATCTAGCATGTACTCTGTGGTAGGCACTGTGCTAAATGCTTTGCATGCCTTATCAATCCCCCTATGATCCCATGATAGATGGGATGCTACTGTCTTAATGTTATGGCTGAAAACTATGAGGTGGTAGTGAAGTAAGAAGCCCAAAGTCACCAGCTTGCAGGTGGTAGAACTTGGTTTATGATCCCAGAGCTCAGCATTAAACCAAGCTTGACCAGAGTGGTTTCGGAGGCAGGCTCCAGGCTTGAATCACAGCTCTTTCACTTACTGGCTTTGTAGGTTGGGGTAAATCTCTTCACACCTTTATGCCTCAGTCTTCAATGGAAACTATAACATTATATTCTTCGCAGGGCTGTTGTGAGAGTTAAATTGGTTAGCGCAATGCTTGGCTCAGGCTAAGATGTCAGTGAGGGTTATTATCGTTATTGTGATGATTTTATCCCATCTGTGGATAGATCCATCCATCCATCCAGGAGAAGCTCTGTCTGCTCTGGGCCTCAGTTTCCCCATCTACAGCAGGGATTAAAACACAATAGGAATGCACATGGATACATTTGGCGTGATAAAATAAAACACATGGGACAACAAAGTTAACTATATGGAAGTACAGTTATCAAACCATTTAAAACCAAATTCTATATAGTAATATATGTACTTTTTCATTAATGTACTAAACAGCAAGATTTAGTGGTAGGCCCAATCATTACTACAATTTTAAGGTAAACAGTGTTTTGAGAATTCTGCATGCCTGTAATGAACTGTGAAAAATTCTTGTCGTTATTCTTGCTGACAAAGTCTTAGGCGCTCCCCATTCTCCTGTAGTTTCTTGCCTGTGTTCATAAGGGAAAGAAATGCTACATTTCAGCTACAGATTAGTGAACCTTTTCCCTCTTAGTCCAAGTTCATAGATGGCTGAATTTTAACGTGGGCTGGAGCCACTTGATGCCCTGTAATTTGGAGTCTGATCTTGAGGGCAGAGACCCTGAGGATATCGACCCCAGGGCAGGCGTGCCTGAGGGCCTTTTAAGCCTTGGCCTCACTTTCCTGGACGGCTCTGTTCCAGATGCTGCAGAGGAGCTGGCTGGGCACTCCCAGTGCTCAGGAGCCTTTGCCCTCATTGATCAATGGCTGTGGCTGCAGATTTATTGACTCAGCCTTTTGTTTTTGGGAAATAGCCTGTGTTTCTCTTATTAACCCCAGCCAGCCTGGTCCCAGTCAGACTGCCTTCTGTGCTCTGGACTCAGGACTAGGTGAGATGGCCTTCAGAAGAATAACCCCCCCCCCCCCCCCCGATGAAGGGTATCTCGCAGAAAGGCCAGGAGCTGTGCTGGACCCTTTCATCTAAATGTTCAGCTCCAGGAGCTGTGCTGGACCCTTTCATCTAAATGTTCAGCTCATTTGATCAGCTGGCAGCAAAGGAGCCAGGCTTCTAACCAGGTCTGCCTGAACTTCAAAGACTGTGCTCTCCCCGGGGTTCTGGAAGCCTCCAGCTGGGTGAGTTTAGGGTTTTTCCTCCCCAAGATGCACACATGCCCCCTCCCCCAACCCTCTGCAACACACACAACACGCACACACGCACATACCCATTTCTGTGGATTTGTAGACAGCTCAGGGCTGGTTTCACCTAGTGAGAGAAGGAGCTACTGACTCAAGCTTTGGGGTGCTGGAAAGGTGGGAAAGGCCTCCCCCTGCTCAAGTCTGCTATTTCTGCCCCTGCATCCTGCATTGTCATCACCTACAACCCAAGTCTCTAGGGTAAGCCTTGCCCTTCCCTGGGCTTTTAGAGTATGGATGCTCCTCAACTTACTGTAGGGTTATACCCTGATAAGCCCACTATAAGATGAGAATACCATTAAGTTGAACATGTATTTAGTATGTGTGCACCTAACCTACTTGATGTGGTAGCTTAGCCTAGCTGACCTTGAATGTGCTCAGAACACTTACATTAGCCTACAGGCAAAGTCACCTAGCAACATGGTACCCTGTGGGGTATGGGTTGTTTACCCTCCTGATCACTTGGCTGACCAGGAGCCGTGGCAGGAAGCATCCAGAGAATATTGATCCATGTATCACTAGCCCAGGTAAAGATCGAAATTCAAAATTTGAAGTGTGCTTTCTATGAATGCATATAGCTTTTGCATCATCTTAAAGTAAAAAAATTCTAGGCTGAGCTATTGTTGTAAATCTGGAATCATCTGTGTACAATCTCTTAAGGCAGTGACCTCAAGGCCTTTCTTAGCGTTTGAGTAGAGGTGCAAGTGGGTGTACTGAAGGGAAGCCCTGGGTGCTGAGGACTGAAGATGTGCCAGGGGATGCTGAGGCCCTCTGCAACGTCCGCAGTTCAATTCACTCCTCTAGATGTGTTATGGAGCCATCTGTCATTAGTGATGGGGATGCAGAGATAACTCAGGGGCAGCCCCTGTTTCCAGGCTCAAAGTCTAGCAAGAAAGTAAGACAGAATAAAGTGCCCTAGAGATGACAGTGGCCACATAGTATAGTGCAAGCCTGTGCAGAGCAATTTGCTGACTCGGTGGCTTGAAAGGTCATGTCATTGAGTAGTTAGCAAGGAAAGCCTGAGAGGCAGAGCTTGCCAGGGATTCAGAGGAGGAGAGAGGAAAAGGTAGCACTCAGAAGATGGGAGTTGTGTTAGTTTGCTGGAGCTGCTATAACAAAATGTCACAGATTTAAGCAAAAGAAATTTATTTTCTCATAGTTCTGGAGGCTGGTGGTCCAAGAGCCAGGAAGGTGCTGGTGGGTTTACTTTCCACTGAGGCCTCACTCCTTGGCTTGCAGACTGCCGCCTTCTTGCTGTGCCTTCCGTGCTGTTTCCTCTGAGCATACCCTCCCCAGTGTTTCTGTGTATGTCCAAATTTCCTCCTGTAAGACACCAGTCAGAATGGATTAGGGCCCACCCTGACGGCTTTAACTTAGTTTATTTCTTTCATGGCCCTATCTCCAAACTTAGTCACCTCTGAGGGCCTGGAGATTAGGACTTGCATATATGAATTTTAGGGGAACACAATTTAGCGCATAACAGGAGAGGAGTTGACTGTGGAAGTGGGGGAGAATGGGCCTCTGGTGGGCAAAGCCAGATCAGGAAAGGCCTTGCTTGTCAAGATTGGGCCTCGCAGTGTAGGACTTAAAGGTGCTGGCTTCTGGTTTGAACCTCAGTAGGACCCTTGGAAAGCAAAAACATCTCTTCTTCCTGTCACCAGAGCTCTGGTATTTTTGGGAGGGGTGAGATCTCAGGCCCGCAGGCTCCAGGGCTGGTCATCTGGGCCACGCCCCAAGAAGGGGCTAGCATTGGCCCTCTGCCTGGGCTCTGTGGAAAATCCTCTCCCAGCTGGCTGGGTCCCAGAAACTTATCAATTGGAGAACCTTCCTGCCATCCAGAAACACTCATTTGGATAGACATAGTTACATAAAGCCCACCCTAAGTAGAGTCTGATGGGGAATGAAGAGAAAGATCCGAGGAGGAGCACAGTTCTGCCTTTAGCAGGGTCCCTCATTATCTGGGGAGCCTGGGCCCTGCCCTGGGGCATGGCTGGCCTTCCAGAGGCGCCACACTGCCTCCCGTGGGTGGGTGTCAAGTCCCTCTTCCTCTCTGCTTCCTGCTTCCCACTGCCATAAAACGAGGGCATGGCCTTCCCCGTATGGTACTTTTGGATCCTGGAATTGAGAGGCAGTGGGGGCAGAAAGGCAGAGGAGGGTGAACAGGCCCCACCTCCTAGGAACCTTGCTGATTCCAGCTCCCCGGCCCACCCTGCCCCCATCTATCTGCTGAAAGGAGAGGACTGGAGAGGACTGGGAATCTGTTTTCCTGGGCATGCGAATCTGGCTGGGGCAGTGCTCTGGCTGGGTAATTCTTTTTAAAACTTTTTATTGAGGTAGAAAATGCATAGTGTGGTCAGTGCATACATTCTAAGTGTAGAGCTTGATTAATTTTTTACATAGGAATGCATTAGTATAACCCCCCAGGATTAAGATCTAGAACATGCCAGAAGCCCAGCAGTCTTCCTCCCTTGTGCCCCTTTGCTCCCCACCCCCAGGTAACCACTGTTCTGACTTTAGTCTTTCCTGAGTGCTGCGTAAAGGAAATCCTGCAGCATGCAGGCACTCTTGGATCTGGCTTCGTTCTCTTGTCAGTGTGCGTGGGAGATTCGACCGTGGGATTCTTCTGGAAATGGGTGGCTAGGTCAAGGAGGATCCTCTTTCAATCTCTTTTACCAATGCCCCTGCATCTGGCTCCTCCCTGAAAGTCAGGATGTGAAGGTTGTAAAACATATTCAAAGTCCTCTGTAACCGTGATCTTAGTAGTTGGAACCCTGGTGCTCGGAGCACTGGGCCACCGTGTAAGAAGTCTCAGCACCCCAAGGCCTCGATGCTATGAGGAAGCCAAACTTCATTGAGTGGCCCAGGTGGGTGGTCTGTTGTCAGTCCCAGCTTTGGGTCTCCCAGCATGAGCGAATGTGCCCAGAGGACTGAAGCCCATGCCATCAAATCATTCCCTGCTTCCAAGTCTTTGCAATTGAGGCCTAGACATCACGGAACAGAGACAAGTCATCCCTCCAGTCACCTTGTTCAGCCTGTGTCCTGCCCAAATCCCTGGCCCACAAGAGTACTGGCATGTAATAAAATAGTTGTTTTAAAATGCTAAAGTTTGGGAATAATTTGTTACATAGCAATAATAACTGGAAAATAGAGTGGGAAGTAGCTGGTTTTTGGAACAGCTTTTGCTGGGAAATGACAAGAAAAGCTGCTGTCCTGAGTCTACTGACTGTTTCACAGCCTGGTCCCTCCCTTGTCCTCTGGTCCTCTCTTCAGAGCTTCTCTTATCTGTTTTTGTCCAGGTGTCAATTCTCTGCCCTCTCTCCATAGAAGCAAAAGACATCTGGTAAAGATGAGATTCCTCACTTGGATTTTGCCTCCCCATCAGGGTCTACCGAAGAGGGGGCATGTGCTTAAAGGAAGCACAGCCAGCCTCTGGAATGTGCAAATAAATTGTTTAACACAGCCCCAGGCACATCATGCTCAAGAGATGTGCTTATCAAAAATACTACCCTTCTCAGGCCATGTGTTTGTCTGTAGCCTCTCTACAGGGACACCACTCAAGGAGAAAGGCTTTGGGACTCTGACCCTTAGAACTCTTTCCTGAGGGTCCAATTCTGTGTCATGCTCTTTACCTATGAAATGTCATCTTAGCTATATAGGATAAAATGACATTTAATACAAAGGTGAGTATAGTGGCTTTGCCACTTGCTAGCTGTGTGACAATGGAGACTTTGCCTTTTTTTCCTGAACCTCAATTCCTCTTGTCTCTTAAAAAAAAAAAGGCATAATAGTGCCCAGTCCTGGATTCAGCCAGGGCTGCAGTGAAAATGAACAGAAATAATAATGCATGTACAGCATTTGTCCACAGGAATCTTTCAATAAATGTTAGCCAAACAAAAACTAAGGGGAGGGGAGGAGTGGAGGTAGCTTCTGTGATAGGCATTATTATTGAATTTTTTAATAGATAAATATAGGCCTGAGGTCAAAGAGCTAAGAGATGGAAGAGACCTGGTGCCAACTTGGTTCTATTTGTTGCCAAGGCTCATTCTGCTTAGAGCAGGTGCCTGTGGGTCTGGAGCGCATGAGTGACCTGGCAGAGCTTCACCCCCCACCTGGCCTCACAGCCACACCCGGGCTGGTAGAGCTGTGTCATCTCCTTGGGACACTGTAGTGAGCCTGGCTGTGCCACCTGCTGCCAAGGAGCTGCTGCAGCTACTGAAAAGCCCTCTGGAAATGGAGATCATGCCACAATAAAATGCCTTCCAGATGTCTCGTTTTGTTTTCTGCAATCCTCCATATTGGTGGGAATGCAGGGGCTAGGACAGTGCCTTTGTCTCAAGCAGGTATACAAAGAAGAGTATGATTTGATTTATTTTATTTTATTTTATTATTATTATTGTTATTATTATTGAGACAGAGTCTCACTTTGCCATGGTGTTGCAGCTCACAACAACCTCGAACTCTTGGGCTCAAGTGATCCTCTTGCCTCAGCCTCCTCTTGCCTCAGCCTCTCTCTATGGATTTGGCTGTTCCCGACCTTTCATATAAACGGAATCACGTTAACATGTGGTTCTTTGTGACTGCTGCTTTCACATAGCATAATATTTCCAAGGTTCATTCATATTGTAGCATGCATTAGTATTTCATTCCTTTTTATTGGCAAATAATGTTCCATTGTGACTATATCATGTTTTATTTGGTGGGTGTTTGGGTTGCTTTCATGTTTTGGCTATTATGAATCATGCTTTTATGAAAATCTGTGTGCATGTTTTCGTGTGGACACATGTCCTCATTTGTCTTGGGTATATACCTAGGAGTGGCATTGCTGCGTCGTATGGTAATTCTATGTTTAAGCTTTCCGGGGAATTGCCAGGCTGATTTCCAAGAATTTGTCCCCATTAAAATTCCTCCCAGCAGTGTATGAGGGTCCTGATTTCTTCATGTTCTCACCCACACCTGTCTTGTTGATGCTAGCCCATGAAATGGTACGTCTTTGTGGTTTTGCTTTGCAGTTCTTGTTTGTAACCTTTCCATTTGCTAATTATTGGTTTTGGATAGATCTTCTCCAGAAAAAAGTCTGTTTAGACACTTTGCTGAGTTGTCTTTTTATTGTTGGGTTGACAGGGTTCTTTATATATTCTCCATACAAGTACTTTGTGCTGGTTTATTTTTAAGAATCTGTCAGAAAGGCCATTTCAAAATGCCCCGTTCCTGTGTTTACTGGCTGGAGAATCGCATGAGAAACAAATCTTTGGCCTTTCCCTTGAGGAGGAGCTGACGCCCCTTTGGAAGTAGCAGCTTGCATACCTCCCCAGTGCTGCAGAAAACAGATGGCGCCTCCTGGTTCCCTTTTTCCTCATCTGGCTTTTCAGCTTTGCCTAAATCAGTGGGTCTCAGGAGGTGTGGAGTGAAGGCCACGTCAGTGTCAACCCTCAAATCTAGCCCACCCTCAAGAGTTGGTATCTTTTCCCCCTGCCTCCCTCTCCTCCACCACTTCCTTTTGAAAGCTGCTATCCTAAAAGGAGCACTTTTGAGAGTGACACTGGCATGGTACAAAGTGGCCCCTGGGTGGCAGCAAAACTGAGATGAAGGCCCCAGGATAGCAGGGCAATGGCCTGTGCTGATTCTCAAAGGAAAGAACATTCCCTTCTCCAGATATTTGCAAGAGAAGCCGGGTTAGGTGGTCAGGTTGTTCTCTGGCTGAAGCCAAGCGTGTAAGGGAGCCAGATACGATGATGCCCTGGGGAGCAAGGAAGGGATAGTGGCATCCTTTTGTCTCCCAGAAAGATTTTGGCAACATCTTTCAATGTTTATTAAGTTCTGATGTTGAGCCAGGCACTGTGCTAAGCATTTTCTACTTCTTTATCTCATTAAATCCCCATCATAACCTCATGGGTTAGTTATAGTCCACTCTTATTTTCCAAGCGAGGGAAGTGAACCCAGATAGAGTAACTTGCCAGCTATCACCCAGCTAGCAGGTGGCAGAGCGAGGAATAAAACCCACCCTGTCTGAGTTCAACACCTGCACTTTTAAGCTCCTCCTTATTGGTGCACAGAGCACCCACAGTTTTGAATCCAAATCCTGTTGATGTTTTTTTTTTTCACATTGTCAGTTTCCATAGAAATTTACATGGGAGGTACTGAGCTGCAGAAGAAAGAGCCCTGAGCACGGATTAGAAAATCAGCCCTGAGAAGTACTCCAGTGGGCCCTGGTTTTGGGTGACTTTGGTCAATTACATCATCCTATAAATTTCCTTACCGTACAATGGAGGTAGCACACCTACGTCATAAGGTTATCTCGAGGGTTAAATGACATGATTGCTGTAAGTAAGATTTGTAAACTCTAAAGTTTCAAAAGTCAGGGATTGTTATTCTTATTACATTGTTCACTTAATTCGGGTCAAATCCTGTAATTAACAGTCCTAAATCCAGATAACGAGAGTTGTGAGTCTTAGCCAAGAGATTTAGTGTTGGCTCACTTCGGAGCAATATTCAGGACAATAGAAATAAGGTACCACCCAAGCTTTGGGCTTTGGAGCTTTGTACTTGGTTAATCCTAGAATCACATCCATTCTTTCCTGGTCCCCGGTGACCAGCCTGGATCTTGGCTGTTTTGTACACATCCCCTCAACTTGCAGTGACTGGCTGAGCGGAATGAGCCTTTATCTTCTGTTTGCCCCGTGGCAGAAGCAGTGTGGATATTTGTGGCAGAGAGATAGGATGTGTTACTAAGTGTCCACACAAATCTTTGGTTAGGCTAGTGAAATGTGAGCAGAAATGACATGTGTCCCTCCAGGCTGAGACAACTAAGAGCCTATGTCCCTCTTCTATCTTTCCCTTTCCCTGTTGGAGGCCACTTTTAAGATGCAGGAGGACCACTCTACCCACGTCAGTCTGTGATGTGAGCAAGACCTGAATCTTTATTTTGATAAGCTATGGAGGTGTGGTGGCTTATTTGTTTAGTGTAGCCTAATGCTACTCTGACAAATATATTTCCTGCTCTAAGTCTACACAGAGAGCAAGAAATACATTTTCTTTCCCTACAGAGGGAAGGAGAGTCTATGACCATGTTCTAGGCAGAGTAGCAAAAGTAAAGACAGACAAGTTAGGGTGGTGCCTGTGGCTCAGTGAGTAGGGCGCCGGCCCCATATACCGAGGGTGGCGGGTTCAAATCTGGCCCCGGCCGAACTGCAACAACAAAAAAATAGCTGGGTGTTGTGGCAGGCGCCTGTAGTCCCAGCTACTCCGGAGGCTGAGGCAAGAGAATCACCTAAGCCCAGGAGCAGGAGGTTGCTGTGAGCTGTGGACGCCACTGCACTCTACCCAGGGTGATAAAATGAGACTCTGTCTCTACAAAAAAAAAAAAAAAAAAAAGACATACATGTTAAAAGAAGAATGAGAAAATTGGTAGGGACAGAACTAGAGTCCTTGTTCACAGTGGCCTGTCCCATAGTGGTTAAGGTCACACAATTTAAACACAGCTCTGCCAAGCTGTGTGCCTTGGACAAGTTACTCTCTCTGAGCCTTGGTTTCCTTTGCTCCAAGTTGTGGACAATAACAGCAACCAGACTGTGGAGTTGTGAAGATTGATGAGTACTTAGCTGGGAACCTGTGATAGGGCAAGTACCTGATACAAATTAGCCGTGTTAAATATCATTCATTGCTATGATAAAGGAGGACTGAGGAACTGAATTCAGGACAAAGGAAAGTGCTTTCTTTCATTACAGCAATCTGGAGCCTGGGGTGGTACATATGGAAGATGTAGAGACAGGGGCTTCTGAAGGCACCTGGAGCCAATTCATCCAGCCTTCATTCCATCCCTCCATCCCCCCACCCACCCATTCATCCTTCCATTCCCCCATCCAACAAACTAAAGAAGAACTTAATACATATCATTCTCTGAATCTGCAAGGGAGTCTCTAACTAACAGAGCCTGAAACACTAGGGTTATTGGAGAAGTCCTTTTATGGTCCTGCTGCCTCTTTAACAGGAACTAGGAAAAAAAAAATAGAAAAATCAGGAAAGGAGCCAAGGCCAATGACGTCTTGATAGGAAGGGCAGTGACAGGAAGCCAGCATCAAGGCTAAGTGCTTCTCCTGGGCGGGTCCTCCCTGTGTGAGCAGCTTGGTGGGGAGGAGTGGGGGACTTTCCATCCCAGTTACCATAGTCGGGTCTTCGGCTTTCAGGCTGCTGGGATTCTGGGCTGGTGCAAGGAGAGCAGTATGCTGGGAAGCAGGTTGTGCTTCACTCAAGTGAGATCTCAGAGTCTTAGTGACTGGGAGCCTCTGAGGCCTGTTAGGAGAGATGGGTCAGAGTGAGCATGGTGGGTCCTGTGCTGTGTCCATTGCCCTGGTTACTGAGCACACTCCTAGTCCATTGGTTCATCAGGGCCAATTTCATTTCCAGCATCAAATGACCTAAGCCTCACCAATCACAGAATCAATTCTTTTAGGCCACTGTGATTGGTTCTGGGTGAGTATATGACCAAGTTGGTCCATGGGGACCTATTGATGAACTTTTGTTTAAACCACTAAGGAACAGAATTTCTCTTTTCAGTGGACTCCCAGTTAGAAGGATATACTCCCGAGTGTTTGGAAGCTGTTAAGAATAGGGAGAAAGTCTCTCTAAGAGCACAGCTAACACAGCAAAGCATAGTGCTGAGAATAGGACAGAGGCCATTTCCTGATGCCATTGTCTGTCAGCTAATGGATCTCACCATACCTGAAGGCCGCCGGACTTTTCAGCTATTTGAGTGTCCTGATTGGTACCTTGGTTCTCTAAAAAGTGTCTTTAGCCCTCTGAACACTATGAGATGGGGAATCTCACCACCAGGATGTATTTCCACTTTCTCCTCTTACATTACCCTCTCCTCTTCTACCGGGGTAGAAGAATGCATGGGACCTGGGCCTTATCTTCAAAGACTTACAGTTTATAGGGGCTGACACACATACCTAGAACAACTCAGTATAATATGTGCAGAGATAAAATAAAAACTTAGTGTCATCGGAATCAAGAGGAGAAAGGAAACCTGAATCTCAGGAGAGGAATGTCAGTTAGGGCTGTTGAGAGGAGGTAATACTCATTCCATCATCTACAATGTGCCATATACTGTGCTAAGCACAGGGATGTGGTGGTGACCACAAGCTGATACAGTTCCTCACCTCAAGGGGCTGATAGTCTAGAGGGGAACAAGTGCATCAGATTTCTCAGAATAACTATGGATGCAGAGCAGGAACAGGATGCTGTGAGAACAAGTGACGAAGGAGCCAGACTTGGCTTTGGGGTTTAGGGAAGGCTTATCTGAGGATGAAGTACTTCAGATGGTGATTGAAGGAGGAGCAGGAATTAAGTAGGCCGAGTGGAGTGAGTGTGGAAAGCCTCCTCAGCAGAGGCAACAGTGGAGGGAAGGGGTGAGGCCCATGGAAAGAACTAACAAGATCTATGTATCTGCAGCACAGAGAGGAGAAGGGATGGTGTGAGATGCGGCTGGAAAAACAGACACAAGTAGGGCTCTAAGGGCTTTTTGGTCTGCCTTTGAACTGGATCTGAAAGGGCAAGTGAGAGAACAGCAGGCCAGGAGGAGGAGACGGCACATGCAAAAGCAAAGTAGTAGGAAAGTTAGAGATCAGCACGTACCTGTGTGTGCCTGGAGCCCCAGGGAGCATCACGGGGCCAGCCCATAGGAGACCTCATCTGCCCAGCTAAGGCTCACAGTGTCCTCTTGCTGGTTTTTGCCTGGCTCCCCTCCCCACCCTCTGCTTGTTTCTCATAATACACCTCCATATCTCCTCTCCCTCTGGGTAGTATTTCAATGAACTCTTCCTGCAAAACAAGCTACCTCACAGTTGATGGCTTAAAACAATGGTTTATGATTTCTCCTGATTCTATGAATTTGGGCAGGGTTCAGGGGGACAGTTCTTCTGGTTTGCTGTATTCACTCACTCAGTTGCATTCAGCTGGAAGTTGCCCTGAGATGGAAGGTTCATGAGGGCTTCATTCATATATCTGGCACCTTGGTGCTCTTCCACATGTCCCCTGTCCTCTCCACGTGTCCTTATCCATTGCTACATTGGGCTTCCTCAGCATGGCAGGACCAGGGTACCTAGATTTTTACATGGTGACCAACTTCTAGAAAAAGGAGGCAGAGATGCTAGTCCTCTTTGGGTCTGGGTTCAGAACTGGCACAGTGTAATTTCTACCATATTTTATTGGTTAAAACAAGCCATAAGGCCAACCATAAAGGAGAGGAAATGGAGACCTCGCTTCTTGAGGAGTTGTGAGTGAAAGCAGAGAGGGAAGGAATCTGTGGCACCATCTTTGGAGACTATGAACTACAACCAGATTCTCTCAAACTTCATCTCCATATTCACTGGCTAGGCCAACTACCCACCTTACTCCTCCCAGGATTCTGCTCTAAGCTCTCTAGGGTAGTGGGTTCCTTCTTTGGTTATCCTGTCATAATCTAATGTGGAGAAAATAGGGAGTGAGTCAGGCATATCCATGAATAAACTCCAGCCCTGCCATATGCTGGGTACATGACTTTTGATGGGTTTCTTCACCTCTCTTTGCATAAGTTCAGCGTGAATGAAATGCTGGTGTGTGTGTGTGTGTGTGTCTGTGTAAGACAGAGCGGGGTGTGTGTGGGGGGAACAGAGGAGAGAGAGAGAGATGGAGAGATTTGGCAGTCATTTTTTTTTATTTTTCTACTCAGAGAAAAGCTTTATTATTTATTTTATATAATCATCAAAACAAATAGGATGAAGCATCTGGATGTTTAGCTGAGAAGTTGGAACCCGTAACCCTTAATGCATGCCTTCACCACTCCCTATGGCTTTTATATCACTCTGAGTATCATTTTCCTTATCCATAAAATGAGAAAATTTGGATACAGTCTTGTGCAGAGGGAAGACAACATGGGGACACAGGAAGACGGTGTCTTTTTTTTTTTTGTAGAGACAGAGTCTCACTTTGCCATGGTGTTGCAGCTCACAACACCTCGAACGGTGTCTTTTTATTAGCCAAGGAGAGCGTCCTGGAACAGCCCCCTCCCTCACAGCCCTCCAAAGGAACCAAGCTGCTGACACCTTCATCTCAGACTTCTGCCCTCTGCAACTGTGACAGAATAAATTTGTATAATCTATTCTCTGGTACTTTGTTACTGTAGCCCACGGGAGCTAAGGCAAGATGATAGAGGGAGGCAGAGAAAGATACCTGCCTCGCCTGACAGAAAGCTCCTAGGTAGCTCATCCTCACCTTCCCCTAACAGCCCCCTGAGAGGGGAGAGGGGCCTGCATTCTCCTCTCCTTGGACACAGGTGATGGAGGGAGAGAGAAATAGAGAAGGCCTGGGAACAAAGGAGCTTCATTCTCCACCTGCTTTCATCTCTCCTACTGGGATGTGGGTGGGTGAACTGTGACATCTCTCAAGCCGGGCTGGGGGTCGGACTTTCTGGGTTCTCATGTCCTAACTCCTTGGGTGTGACTTTAGGAAAGTTACTTACCTTCTCTGTGCTTCACCTTCATTATCACTACCATGGGAATGATACATGTCCCCTCTCCACTGGGTTGTGGAGATTCCGGGACAATGCCTGGCGCACAGTAAATGCTGTGCAGGGCTGCGAGGACTATTATTCTCTCCTCATATCTTTGTTCTTAAAATGGGAGGGAGGTTACTGGCCTCCTGAGGTCATGCCAATGCCAAAACAGCATGGAGGGTGAAGGAGTCTACCAGCACGACTGCTGAATTATCTCTTGGTTCAAGTCCTAGCTCTGCCATCCCTTCAAGAAGTCCCATGACCTTGGGCTCAGCTGACTCCTTTGAGAAGTGCAAATGAGATGGTGATTTTGAAATCCATTTGTAGAACTGAGAAGCCCCATATGAGTGTGAATTTATACATACATCCCAAAAGGTGGAGTACAGGCTGATATTTGCGTGCGTCTACCATTGTCCGGCATTGGGTTCTGGGCGTCTTAATGTTTTTCATTTAGTCTTTACAACATCCCCTTGAGCTTTCTCTGTAATCTCCCATTTTGGTGAGAAAACCAAGGATAAGGAGGGGTTCAGTAGCTGGCCTGGGTTTCCTGTAAACAGTGGAGCTGGGATTTGCATCTGAGAGTCCTATCAGCGTGCCTGTCCTCAGTCCTGTGGCCAGTGCTGTCCAGGAGAACGTTCGAGATGATGGAGCTGCTCTGGAGCTGCCTGTCAAGTACAATAGCCTGCAGAGCTAGGATGTGCCCGAGGAACTGAATTTTTAATCTAATCTAATCTAATTTAATTAAGATTTAAATAGTTCTGTGTGATTTGTGGCTACTTTATTGGATGGGCACAGAACTAGGCTGCGCTTCCTCCTCATTTATGCGGTAAAGCTACATTTCAGGCAGCAGGGGGCTTCTCCAGGTCCTCACTGGTACCAGCCACAGAGCTAGGCCCAGCGCTGCTCCTGGCATTAACACAGGCTTCAAGCTAGGCTGGGCTCTTCCTCAGTGAACCTGTAAAGAACAGATTGTAACTGCCCATTCCTGGGAGGTAAAAAAGGTCAGAGAATTTTTCCTGTGGCAAAGATCAGACCTGCCTGTCCCCGAGGGGAGACCCTCCACCCTTGCCCTACTTACCCCCTCACCTGGGCTCTGAGCTCTGTGACCTCTGCAGCAGGGTGGAGGGGCTGGACTGGAGGGGAAGTTGAGATGGTGCATGCCTGCATTTCCTCTCTGAGCTGAAACTGAGCTGGCAGGTATTCAAGGTTTAATTAGCTGAAATAACTGTGCATAATAGTCCTTAAAATGATAGTGGTTAGAGCTCAGGCCTTACTGCTTCTGATTATTCAGCCGCCCGGCATGAGCACCCTGTTGCCAGCTCAGCCATGCCAACAAGTCTGCCAGGCCAAGCGGGGAGAATCCTGCGCTTTGCTGATGCTTGTCCTGCTGTCCACTGTCAGTGTGATGGCAGAGGCAAAGGTCACATCCAGGGCTCAGCTCTGCATCTAGGAGAAGGAGGTCATACCCATCAATCAGAATAGCTGGGATGAGTCCACCAGAGGCTTTGCAAAACCATTGCAGAATTAGTCGGCTGCATGCATATCACAAGCAAAGGAACACTGGCCCTTGTGGCTGACTGACCTTGAACGTGGCATATGGAGTCTTGAAGCCTACTTCCTTCTCGGGGAAATGGGAGTGCTCACTTTCTAAAGTTGTCCCACAATATTAAGTGAGCATTTGTACCTGCAACGCTTGGCTCAAGGGCCTGACACACAGCAGATTCTCTTTTTGGTTTTCTCTTTTTTGTTGCTACAGCTTTAGAAAATTTCCTAGTGCAGAATGAGAGGGATGGACTTGGCCAGGGGGTTGAAAGGAGCTGATGCCCCTGGATCAATTCTTTCCCCCAATTTCTGTTGACAGTTTCTCTGAGGGATGCAGAGTTTAGGGGATGCTGGGCCTGTGGGGAGGAGGAGGTGAGTGGCACCCCTGCAAAGACAGCATAGAGGGAAGGAATCTCTGGCACCATCTTTGGAGACTATCAGCTGCATACAGATTCTCTCAAACTTCATCTCCATATTCACTGGCCAGGCTGACTACCCACCTTACTCCTCCCAGGCTATGTGGGTTCCCCCCTGGGAACCCAAGTGAGGCCTCCAAAGCCAACGGGTTACTTTTAAGGCTACTACATTTAGCTTTAATTGATTAATTCAGTTTGCATTAAAGAAGGTGCTGCTTCCATGGGCCCATTTAATGACATAAGATAAAGATATGATTATTTTAATAATGAGATTTAAATATCTCCTCAAAACACAACATGAGAGAGGATATCAGGCAGGAATTAACTAACAGGCAGGTAATTTACAAGAAAATGACTGGCGGAGTAGTTGAGAGGACGGAGAGAGTGCTCCAGAGTCAGTGGGGTGATGAGTGGGTTAGCGGAAGAGGCAGAGTTCCAGGGGTGTCTAGGAGGATGGTGAGCAGCTAAAATAGGCAGAGGGGATCTGCGCAAAGCTCTTGGCAGAGACAAATGGCATGGTCAAGGTGTGGGGACTCTGAGAATCACCTGGGCAGGCAGACCATGTCTGTGTAAATGTTTTTGTTCCAACACACTCTGGTGACGTGGTCCTGGGAAATGAGGCCATTCTGTATCCGCTGGGTAAGTTAAAATTATGTTGCTGTCACAAATAACCCTTGAATTGCAGTGGCTTCATGGAACCAAATTTATCTCTTGCTCATGGCACGTTTCCACCTCCTGTTCAGCTGTAGCACTGCCCCAGGGCAGATACAGGGGGCTGATACGGTAGCCTTTCTATGGGGCATTACTGGTTTCATAAAACAGGAAAATAACATGTGGTAAACCATGTGCAGGGTCTTCCAGCCTCTGCTTAGAAGTGAAGCATTTCCTCTGATGTCAGAGAGGGGAGGAAGCATAATCCCCTCTCCTCAGGGGACCGGCAGTCTTTGGACAATAAAAGCACCGCCACTGTTCCACTGTATAGAACTTTTTTCCAACTGTACAGAAGCCATTTTTGTTCCTTTGGCTATTCTTTGGCCATGTTCTAGACAGGTGAGTGTTTTTTACACGGCAGGGAAGGTTACATTATTTGTGAGGCCTAGTGAAAAAAATGTGTAGTCCCTTATTTAAAACTTTATTTATTTATTTTTGACAGTCTCACTTTGTAATCTTGGTAGAGTGCCATGGAGTCATAACTCACAGCAACCTCAAACTCTTGGGTTCGAAGTGATCCTCTTGCCTCAGCCTCCCAAGTAGCTGGGACTATTATAGGCGCCCGCCACAACGCCTGGCTATTTTTTAGAGACTGGGTCTCGCTCTTGCTCAGGCTGGTCTCAAACTCATGAGCTCAAGCAAAGCATCGGACCCTCCTCGGACTCCCAGAGAGCTAGGATTACAGGCGTGAGCCACTGTGCCTGGCCTCCTTATTCAAAACCCACTAAGAATCTCAGGACAGTGACAGTGGAACATTAAACCAACCAGGGAGCCGTTTTTTAGAAATTGCACAGGTTACATGCCCAGGAAGCCACCCTGTTGACAGTGACTCCTAATTCTGTATGGTCCGGGATGGAGCTAGAGTTTCCCTTTCCTGCCCTTCCAGGGTGACTTGCTCCTCTTTTCTTTGTTGCTGGTCTCTGGGTCTGAATAAGGCTGTCCCTTCCTCAGTGGCCTGGCAACCATGTCCTCCACCCCCTCCAGGAGTGCTTATGTTTGAGAAGCCTTTGGAAACTGAGGGGAGGACCAAAGGGAGGAGGGGAGCCAGAGTGGGGAGTGGGAGGCAACCTCAGGACACGGCTTTCAGTGATCCTCCTCTCACCTCCACAACACTTTGGACCTCATCCAGTCCCTCGAACTTCAGGCCTGCTATCCATTGTCTACCCATTCACCTACCAGGTCAGAACAGCTGAGGGAGGTAGACAGGTTGGCTTCTCAGCCGGGCACCTGGCCTTGATCCTACGGTATCTAGGGGAAAGCGCAGGCTCGTGATCCCTGGGGACTCATCGAAACCACCGAAGATGGAAAGGGCCCAAGCCCTGAGGCCTGGACAGGCCACCCTAGGCCTATGTGCAGAGTCAACAGGTGGGAGGGGTTAAGCTCTTTGAACTTCTGATAGATAGTTAGTTTAGAAACCTGGCTTACGTCCCCTGCAGGGATGGAAGAGTTTTTCCCTCCCCCTTTCTAAATACCCATCCACCATCTGTTAACAACCCCCTACCTTTTACCCAGCTTCTCTCTATCCATTCTTCCTGGAGACTTGGGATTCTTTCAACCCTATCTTTTGGCATTTTTGCATTTTGCTGATGCACCTTTATTAAAATCATTGAAAGCCTTCTGAAGAGGCCAGGGAGAGCTGCATTTTTCTGGTCTTGCTGCTCCGCCTGAGTTGATGTGAGCCTTCTCCAGGCTTTCTCAGACATCAGGTTTTAAACTGGCCCAAGTTATTTCTCTTCAGCATCATTTTCCCAGTGAGCTTTCAAACCACGTGGGGGTTGGTGCCCAGCAACCCAGACAAACGGCCATCGTCTCAAATCCAGATCTTTTTTTTTTCTTCTTTCTCTCCTTTTTTGTAGAGACAGAGTCTCACTTTATGGCCCTCGGTAGAGTGCCGTGGCCTCACACAGCTCACAGCAACCTCCAACTCCTGGGCTCAAGGGACTCTCCTGCCTCAGCCTCCCGAGCAGCTGGGACCACAGGTGCCCGCCACAATGCCCGGCCATCCTTTGGTTGCAGTTCGGCCGGGGCCGCCACCCTCGGCACATGGGGCCGGCGCCCCACAGACTGAGCCACAGGCGCCGCCCTCAAACCCAGATCTTCAGACCTCCCGACACTGGCGCCCATTCCAGGCGAGCAGTTTCTGTCCTGCCATTGCCGCTGGGGACTCCCCCACCCCCCCCCACCCCCGCCACCTGGTACTGTTTCTTTTTGCTTTCTCCTACTTTACTCCTTTCAACTGGATTCGTTTCACTGACTTTTTTTTTTTTTTTGTAGAGACAGAGTCTCACTTTATGGCCCTCGGTAGAGTGCCGTGGCCTCACACAGCTCACAGCAACCTCCAACTCCTGGGCTTAAGCGATTCTCTTGCCTCAGCCTCCCGAGCAGCTGGGACTACAGGCGCCCGCCACAACGCCCGGCTATTTTTTGGTTGCAGTTTGGCCGGGGCTGGGTTTGAACCCGCCACCCTCGGTATATGGGGCCGGCGCCTTACCGACTGAGCCACAGGCGCCGCCCCGTTTCACTGACTTTTTAAGGAAAAAAAAAACAACCAACTTTATTAAAATAGGTATAACTTATATACCATACAATTCACCCATTTAAAGTGTGCGATTTGATTTTTTTTTTAACGTTTATTTATTTGTTTATTTACAGCCTCACTCTGTCACCCTGGGTAGAGTGCTGTGCTGTCATAGCTCACAGCAACTTCAGACTGTTGGGCTCAAGCCATCCTCTTGTCTTAGCCTCTGGAGAAGCTGGGACTGCAGGCTCTTCCCACAGCCCCCTGGCTAGTCGTTTCATTTTGGGTAGAGATGGGGTCTTTCTTTGCTCAGGTTGGTCTCCAACTTGATGTTTTTTAAAAATATAATCAGAGTTATACAATCGTCACTACAATCAGTTGTAGAACATTTTCATCACTCTGGAAAAGCCCCCAGTTCCATTAGCAGTCACTGTCTTCCTACCTCCTTTCCTCTCCCAGCCCTGGGCAGCCACTAACATACTTCTTTTTTTTATAGATTTGCCTATTTGAGGCATTTCATATACAATACAACCTCCCTAGCTGACCACCCCACCTCCCATGACTAGTTTTAGCCGGCCACTCTGCCTCTCTCACATACCTCTTTGTTAAGCTGTCTGCCTCTGCTATTATCACATCCAGATTTTAGCCTCCACTAATTTTCATCTGCTTGCTCTATTGTTTTTGACAATGGTCTGAGATGTAAGTTGCTTTGTAGTCTGATTTAATTAAATTCAGGACCCTTTGCAGAGGTGTTTTAAAGGCAAGATTTTGAGATTGTTCCAAGCCCAGGAAGGCTCTTCTCAGCCGTCTCTGACCTTGGTGATCTGCCTGGCTTTGGGTTTTCCTGTTCCTCTGCTGGAGCTACCAGTCCCCCAGGTATCGCTGACCACCAGCATCCCCCTTGTTACTGAGACTTGACGTTCTTTACACTCTATTTCAAATAAAGCACTCTGTGGAGTGCTTGAGAGGTCTTTGTTCTTATCAGCTGCCTCTCTCCCTGGCCAAAATCTCTGAACCCCTTACCCAGATCTGGGGGCAGGGACAGTGGCCCACTTCTCTTAGAGTGATGCCCCTTCTATATGAGCAGGGCTAAAAAAATTTCTTCCATGCTACCCTGATTGCCCTATTTATTTTTTGCTTTCACTGTCAAAGTTCCAGTAGAAATTCTATATTTCTTCCTTTCTTTTTTCCTCCTTTCATTCTGAGGGGATTTTCTAGGCCTGTCAGTTCTGAAATACCAGCTTATATCCTAAGGCCACAGTGACTTCCGTATCTGCACGTCCATCAGGTATTTTTCAGCTGTGTTATTTGATCTGTCAGCAGCATCCCAACACCCTTGACTATCCATTCTTGTTGACCTGTCCTCTTCACTTGCATTCTGTGAGTTGGATATTCATCTCCTCCAAAGCTCATATTGAAATCCGATCCCCACTATCAGAGGTGCAGCCTAAAGGGAGGCGTTTGGGTCATGGAGGTGGATCCCTCACGAATAGATTATCGTCCTTTCTTGGGGCGAGTGGATTCTCACTCTGTTAGTTCCTACAAGAGCTGGTCATTAGAAAGAGCCTGGCACCTGCCCCCTCTCTTGCACATATCAGGTCCCGCTCACCTTCTGTCATAAGTGGAAGCAGCCTGCGGCCCTCAGTGAATACAGGTGCCTTGAACTTTGTAGCCACAAAAATCATGAGCTGAATAAACTCTTTTAATGTAAAAACCACTCAGCCTCAAGCATTCCTTTATAGCAACACAGAATGGAATAAGACCCTTGGCCCTTACCTGGGTTTCCCCTCACGCCTGGGGTTATTTGCTCTCTCCTTCCTTTGCATTCTCCTCTACCAGCTATTGAGGGAGGGTGTCCTCAAGGCTCTGGCATGGACTCTGTCTTAGTTATTGATGGCAAAGGAAAAAATTACCCCCAAACATGGCACCTTAGAACATTAGGCATTTTTTTCAGTCTTACAGTTTCTCTGGTCAGGAACCTGCTATGACTTGGGTGGGGGTTTCTGACTTAGAGTCTCGGGCTTTAGTCAAGGTGTTGGCTGGGGTTGCAATCATCTGAAAGCTTGACTGGGGCTGTAAGATCTGTGTCTGTTATTTGATCTGTAAGCAGCATCCCCAAGCCCTTGACTATCCATTCTTGTTGACCTGTCATCTTCACTTGGATTCTGTGAGTTGGATATTCATCTCCTCCAAAGCTCATATTGAAATCTGATCCCTCCTTCTCCTCCTCCTCCTCCGTCTCCTTTGTCTCCATCTTCTTCATCTTCATCTTCTTTGTCTGACTTTGTCATCCTTGGTAGAGTGCTGCTGTGGCATCACCGCTCACAGCAACCTCAAACTCTTGGGCTTAAGTGATCTTCTTGCCTCAGCCTCCTGAGTAGCTGGGAATAGAGGCACCCGCCACAATACCCAATTATTATTATTGTTTTTTTTTAAGAGACGGGGTGTTATCTGGCTCAGGCTGGTCTCGAGCTCATGAGGTCAAGCCATCCAACCTTCCCAAAGGTTACAGGCGTGAGCCACCTTGCTGGCCTAGGATTCATTTCTTCATAAGACGTTGGACTAAGGTCTCAGTCCCTTGCCGGCTATTGGCTGGAGGCCTTCTTGTGGGCCTTGTCACATGGGTCTGTCCATCAGCAGTTCACCACAGGCGATGTGACTTCTCTCACAGAAAGCTGTTAAGAGAGAGGTTACTCAAGGTAGAAGCTTCTTTTTGTAACCTAACCTTGGGAATGACTTTTTCATCACTGTTGCCCTATTTTGTTGTTAGGGGGAGTCATTAGGTCTGGGGGAGAAGATTGCACATAGACACAAATGTCAGAAAGTGGGGACCCTTGGGGCTGCCTTAGAAGCCGCCTGCTGCAGGGACCCTTCTCTTCTACCTCTACCTTCCTCCTAGACTGCTCAGACACATTCACACTGTCATTACCAGTCCCACATGAGAGGGAGATGATTCACAGACTTTAGATATTTTCCACCCAGACCTCCCACTCCCACTTTTAGGCTTGTATCTAATTTATCAGTTGCTGTTTCACTTGGATTTCTCAAAGGCTTCTCGAGCACAACATTCCTTATGCTGACCTCAAGTCTGGTCTTGTCCCACTCTTCCTTGAGTGTGAGTTATGGCCTAGGTGAGGCAGAGAGGTAAGATTTAAAAAACAAAAAAACAAAAAACAGTCATTTCTCTTGCTGCTGCTGAGCCAGAAGTAGATGTGTAGTCCAGCTCTGCCACACACGGTCTGATTGCTCTGTGTCTCCATCTGTGTGGTCAAAGCTGGCTCTCTAGCCCATGTATATGTTCTGGTCTGGGGGAAGAGGAAAGAAAGGAAGTGAAGAGTTAGCAATTTCTTTTATTAAAGAATGTGATCAAGGGTGGTGCCTGTGGCTCAGTGGGTAGGGCGCTGGCCCCATATACTGAGGGTGGTGGGTTCAAACCTGGCCCCAGCCAAACTGCAACAAAAAAATAGCTGGGTGTTGTGGTGGGCGCCTGTAGTCCCAGCTACTGGGGAAGCTGAGGCAAGAGAATCACCTAAGCCCAGGAGTTGGAGGTTGCTGTGAGCTGTGTGATGCCACAGCACTCTACTGGGGGCGACAAAGTGAGATGCTGTCTCTCTAAAAAAAAAAAAAAAAGAATGTGAGCAGGAAGAAGCACACGTCACCTTTGTTCACATCCCTTAAGAACACAGGTAGCTGTAAGGGAAGCCAGAACATCCAGTCTCTAGCTGAGGAGCTGTGTTCCCAGCTAAAACTTCCAGGTTATATTACTGCCCTAGCCTGATGTCTGAGTCCTCTTCCTGCGGCTGTAACAGAATAGCCCAGCCTGGGTCATTTATAGTGAACAGAAATGCACTAGCTCAAATTCTGGAAGCTGAGAAGTTCAAGGTGACGGCACCCAGCGAGGGTATGTCTTTCCCTAGCAGAAGACAGAAGAGCATGAGAGGCAGCAAGAGGAAAAGGGGGGACAAGGGCATTCTTTTATTGAGAACCACTAGTTCTCTAGATAATGGCATTGATCTATTCCTGATGGCAGAGCTCTCGTGACCTAATCACCTCTTACAAGGTTCCACCTTCCAACCCTGTTGCACTGGGAATTAAGTTTCCATCACATGATCTTTGGGGGACACATTCCAACTATAGCACCAGAGTTTTCTGAAAGCAGAGACTGGAGCCGAGGACTTACAAATAGGAATAATTAATAAGGAGAGTGAAGAAGGAAGGAGATCTGTGAGGGTCCCTATTGAAATGGCCAATTGACAGAATCAAGAAACCAGGAAACTGTATAAACTGCTTCGAGGACTGGACCTCTGGGAGAGAATACAGGAAGAATTTCTCTTTTGGCTTGTCTCTTGTGGGTTAAAAGTGTGTCCCTGGGCTGCTAACTCTTGCTTTTCTGAATTTGTAAGCAAGAACACGGGCACCCAGCTGGGCTGGTGATATCAACAGAAGCTCAAGGGAGGCAGGAAGGCATGGCAGGGGCCAGAGGGGAGGAGCTGCAGGTCTGTGCCTGCGCCAGGTCCATCAGAGCAGAGATGGGACAAAGGTAGGTGAGCCCGAGAGGATCTGAAGTGGTGCATAAGAGAACTCTGATGTGATCACCAAAGGGAAAAGGAGAAAACAGATGCTGGCATTTGCTCACTAGTTCTGCCACACCCTGTTTCTATGAATGACACCCCATTCATTTAATCTCAGCCAGCAAGAAACCTAAGAGACATCCTAACATCTCCCTTTCCCTCACACCTATATCTAACCCAGAATCGCTCTCGAATCTACTCACATCTCTCAATTGTGGCCGCCACGTTCTTAATCCAAGCCCCTATTATCTCTCAGGGGACTAATGTACTCTAATTGGACTCTTATCCTCTTTCCTGTTCATTGTTCACATACAGCCAGTGTGGCTTTTCTGTTACATCAGTTGGATCATGTTCCCATGCCCTGCTGATTGAAACTCTACAACAGCTTTCCATTGCTTATAGGATAAAGGCAAAACTCCTCAGGGGGGCCCTCCAAGGCCTGTGTGTTCTGGCTCCAGTAACACAGTTCTCATGTCCAGTGTTCTGTCCCTGCTTCCTCAAGCTCCTGGCTGCCACCGGGCCTTTGTACATGCTCTGCCCAGAGCTTGCTATCATTGTTTGTCATCCTTTTCACCTGCCTGCCCTTTCATCTTGCAGCTCTCATTGCAGCTACCACGTCCTCAGGGAATTCTTTCCTGATTTTGCTGACTAGGTCAAATCCCTATTATATACGAATCTCATCTTGGATTCCCCAACAGGCATTAGTGGAACAGGGTCATTTCCAATTTTTCATAATATGCTATTTTGCTTTCTTAAAACATCAAAATAGTTTCAAAGATGTCATGGTGGAAACAAGACTTCTTTAGGATTTCTTTACATTTAATCTTTTAATTCAGGTTGGTTTTATTTTAAATAGGTTATGGGGAATCATAATTTTTTCAGTACTTAAAGCCTCTAAAAGTCAGATTTATAACTCTGACTGTGGATACATCTCACCTTGTAATACTTCCCACAGTCACAGCTCTACTTTTTCACACCATTCATTGGTAGATGTGTCTAAGTTTCCTCAGAGCGGAGAGGCCTATTTGACTTGTCACTGAGCCCAGGGCCCCCCACAGAGAAGCTCAACTTGGACAGCTGTTGAGTGAGTCGCAGGAGCCTGGAGCTCCAGCTCTGGCTCAGTCACTGATTAGCTCTGACCCCTCACCTGTCTGTGCTGAAGTTCACCTGTCTTATCAGAGTGGCAGGTGCCCGAGAAACAGGAAAATGGATTTCCAGATAGAAAAAAATAGAAAAAAAGAAAAGGCACACGCCCATTTTAGAGACCAGACTAATTAAATCTTTAAGTGACCTACAGGGCCCCTGGGCTTGGTTAGGAATAGCTTAGGCAGGTCACAGATAAAGAATATCTCCACAGCTACCTTCTTGCTTGGGCGAATTTAACTACATACACATGCTATTTTCCAAGATAAAATTAGTGGATGTATCGAAAGAGATTTCAGTGCAAAGTTCATTGAGAGAAAAGGTTCAGATAAGGGGTTTAGGAAAGGAACTGAGGTGAAAGAAATGCTCAGTAAATACGTCTGAAGAGGTGGGTGAAGGAACGAGCGAGTCTGGGAGCGCTGTTCCACAAGAAACCACTAGGTGGCGCTAGATGCCCAACAATGAGATCCTTGCCTCTAGGGACTTGGATGTCACCTTTTTTCTTACCAATTGTCAGTTTACTAAACAAAAGGGTCTTAGTTTCTTTCCAGTCCGTGATTTTCCTTAATAAACCAGAGTTACATTTTCCCTTTCATGTGTTATCTTGGCAGAGTGACATGCTTGAGGAAGAGTTCCGAAAACTATTGAGGATGATTCAACGTCTCCTGGTTTTACTCCCGAACCGCCCAAGGAGAAAATAAGAAGACAAGAACATTTCTTTTTCTAAATTGGTGTCATAGTATGATATTGTATTGTTACAGTGCAGCGTAATTACATTTCAGGAGAGAATATGTAGCTCAAAACACTGAGCTAGGTGGAGGGCAGAGGGCACGATTCTCAAGAATCATGGGCTGATCTGATTGTGGGTTATGTCAGCCCCTTTGTTGAGGGGTCTTCTCCCCTCAAAGCTGTAAGATTCTTGGGATAGAAATGCCAGATGTCACGGAGGCCTGGAAGAAGGAGAGAGGTCTGGCTCAGCCTGTGGGGTCTGCGTCCCCAAGGCAGGGCTGGAAGCCAGCAATGGGGCTTAAGAGCCTGTTCAGACAGAGGAGCAGCAGGTGTCCACCAGAGGTCAGCATCACCTAGCGTCAGAGGCGCAGCGGAGGGCCACGAGGGCCCCAAAGCCAGTGTGATACTCCCAGGCCCCCAACAGTCTCAAGAATAGGGGACGCTGTACCACTAGCCTCGGCCTTCTTGGCAAAGGGTAGGTTGCCACTGGGTACCTGTTGGGCCTTGGGACTGAGCGGTAACTCACCGGCTCAGCAGAGGCAGCTGCCCCTCTGTACTTACACAAAGCTCTGGGCTGGCAGAGCAGCCATTTTCCACACTTCAAGAAACTAAGATGAGAAGTATCACTAGAAAAGAACAAGAAAAAAAAATACGACTTTACAATTGTTCAAGATCCTGAACTGTTTACGGTGGTGGATAAGATTGCAGATCCCAGAACCCCCCCACCTCCAGGTTTGAATACCTCCTGCAATACTTAGAGATGAACTCAGACACATGTCTTACTCCTGAAAACAATATCCGTTATTCCTATTTATTCGATGGTCTCTACAGCTAGGGCTATGGTGAGGGTTAAATGAGACCGTTGTAATAGGCAGTGTTTACTGAGCATTTGCTCTGTGCCAGGCATGGCCTGAGTCTTTATCTAGTATCCTCATAATTCTGACAACTGCTGTGCGGTCACCTCCATGTCACAGTCAATGAAACTGAGGCTTTTTTTTTTACCTCCAGAGTTCACTTTTTAAAATCAACATCCTTTGCTAGAATAGTGCCTGTCAACCTAGAGTAAGCACTGAAATACCAGCCATTGCGTTATTAACTCACTGCTTCTTTTCTCAGTGTTATTGTGGACTTACTTAAGACATGATCTCTGTGTTTACATTGCATAATCAAAAAGGACACTGGTCTTGAAAATTATCCTTTTACAGTTGTAGCTGTGAGCCTACGTGCATTTTTCTTCACTTAGTCTCTCTCTCCTGCAGACAGACAGAGGGAGGAGGCGAGAGCAGGCTCTATTTTGGAGTTTTTTCTTGCTGTCCTCTTTAGTAACACAAAATTCAGGTCATATTTGAGGGCAGAAGCAGGGCCCTGAGTGGGGAAACTACACCCCAAATGGAGAGCTTTTGGGTTGTTACAAGCAAAGTTAAGAGTTCAAATCCTATCTCTGTTACTCAGAATGGACGTGACCCTGAACCAGGGATGGAAATCTCTGAACCTTGGTTTACCAATCTGTAAAATGAGGATCATAACATAAATTATCTTTTGGCGTTTTTGAGAAAAATTATGGGAAAAATCATGTGAGTGTGCTTACACTATAATATAATAATTTTATAATAATATAAGCCTGATAATAATCTTACCTATTAGGATACTATAAGCTTTACCTGAGAACTGGTATTTGGGTTCATATCAGGTTCTAGCTTAGGGAAGGCAGAAATCTCATCTCTCTGTGATACTGCCTTGTGGCAAACTCACTGTGATTAGAAGATTTAAATCAAGTACTCGCTTTGATACAAGTCTTTGGTCTGGAAAATTGCATCTGTTTTCTAATGAACCCACCCATTGCAACCCATCCTCAAAGATGCCTCCAAGAGTAAGCGCCCTGAAGCTTCCATCTGATTCCTCAGCTCAGTGAGTTCTGCAAGGAACATAACATTGGCCACACATACGATTTTAATTTTTCCAGTAGCCACATCATTAAAAAAGCAAAATAAACAAAAGAAGTAAATGTCACTTTAATGATGTGTTGTAGTTATTTCAGTATATCCAGAATATTATCTCTTCGACATGTACATGTAATCAATATAAAAATTACTAATGATCAGGGCACAGTGGCTCATGCCTGTAATCCTAGTACTCTGGGAGGCCAAGGTGGGTGGATTGCCTGAGCCCAGGAGTTTGAGATCAGCTTGAGGAAGAGCCAGACCTCATCTCTAAAAAAATAGCAGGGCATTATGGCCTGTAGTCCCAGCTACTTGGAAAGTTGAGGCAAGAGGATTGCTTTGAGCCTAAGAGTGTAAAGGTGCTGTGAGCTATGATGCCATGGCACTCTACCGAGGGTGACAAAGTGAGACTCTGTCTTAAAAAAAAAAAAAATTACTAATGACGTCTAGTATGTTCTGTGTGTGTTTCACCCCTGCAAGTCACCTGTGTGACAGCCATACAGTCACACAGCCACACACAGCCTAACACCCCCACCCCACCCCCCCAGTGCAAGGCTGCTCAGCGCTCCTTACCAGCGATAAAATGGCATTGGCTGACTTTTCTGGGATAATCTAATTTTAGTCTCAGGACATTTAAAACTCTTTCCTTTGCCTCCCTGCATGTTGGCTCACACCTCTCTGCCTGTGTGGCATTGGCATTCTCTGCATGCTGAGTCCCTTACCTATACTCTCTTGTTGAATCCTAACACCAGCCCCGGGAGGTAGATACTCTAATGGCACCCATTTTACAGATGAGAAAGCTGAGGCTTGAAATGACTGGACTCCTTGCCCGTGGTAATGTGATGTGGAAGTGGCCACCTGACTCCAACTACTTTGTTCTACTGAAGGCAACGCTATTGATTGAATGAGCAGAGATGCCCAGACTGGAATGGACAGGAGAATAGGAGTGAGTGTCCTGTCAACAGAGGTATTCCAGACGGTTCTCCGACTGGGTGCAGTGGAGGAGATTTCTGCATTGGATGGGATGGTGGAGGCAGGTTGAAGATGCTCTTTGTAAGTCCATAGGATGTTTCCCCTTCCCCAGGCAGGGTGATGGGGCACCATGGTGGCGGGCTTGACTTTCCCCTGTGGCTGTGCAAGGCTGGCCCTCCACTGCCCTGCAAAGCCTCTGTGCTGATTGCATTGGTTCCCTCCCCTGGAGGGACTGGCCCTACATCCTCCAATTGTCAGGGCTGATACAGTACCTCATTAATTTAGACTTACTGTAAATATTTTTAGAAACTCCACCTTGTGCTCCTGAAGGTTGGCAGGGCTGGGTGTGAGCTGGGACAGTCCCGTCAGCCTCTTCCTGACCTCCTTCCTGCTTCTGCTGGGCTTCCTGTCCGAGCTGTCTCCTGCCCAAGGCCCTCCCCTCCATTACACAAAGGCTTCCTCTGCTCCAGCTCTTTAGGGAGCGAGGGAAAGGCAGGGCCACACAGGGACACCTGCCCAGAACCTTTCACTCTCTCCCTCTGTCCCTTCCTCCCTCCCTCACTTTCCTCAGCAGTAAGGTCAAGTGTACAGAAAAGATCAGCAACCACAACCTTTCACCCTAAAGGCTAACCCCAACCCTTGCTTTGCTGTTCTCTCCCAACCTGAGTTATTTTGGGGTGAGGATTCTGTTTATCTTACCCACCCCACTGTTGATTCAATCATAGTGAATTCATCTTCACAGTTTTCAATGCATCAAAGGCGTGCTGAGCAGCATGGAGTGGCCAGAGTCACCACCTCCAAGCTTGAGGTGCCGGCTCTTGACATCTAGAGGGAGTTGTCTTATTTGGGGGCTCAGGCAGGGTGCCATTTCCAAAAACCTTTATGAAATGCTGATGCTGGCCCCAAGCTACTGCCTCACCACCCGCAGCTGTCTTTTAGCGTCTCTGGACTTGTCTTGGGAGCCCATGGGCTCGGTAACTTTTAGGAGTCAGTCTTTCCTGTTCTAAGTCACAGGCACCCATACCCCATTTTGTGTAGCCCTAAGAAAGTCCTGATTATTTCTGAGGTTACTGAACCCGTGGCCCTGTGGCCCCCATGTACTGACTCCATATAGGTCAGTTTGTATGTGGTGTGGGCTAAGTGATGGGGGGTTGTTTGGGTTTTGTGGGAAGGGGCTGGGGGATGAAGAAAGGCCTCAGACCCCTGCTGCCCTAACACATAACCCATCAGATGGGGCTGGGCGCCATGGCAGAGAGAATGGATTCCCTGATCCTGCCATCCATCACACAGAGGGTCAATTTTTCTCCTCCTTTTTACATTTTTACTAAGAAACCCCCTTCTCCAACTGCCTCTGGGAGCCACTGCCACAATCCTGAGCACCCAGAAAGCCAGGCTTGGCCGGTCCAATGTTGTCCTTTACGGATATGAAAACTGAGACTTAGAGAGGGGGAAAGCCTTTACCAAGGTACAAAGCAAGCTAGTCCTTCAGGCTCAGCTAGAATGCCAGTGACCCTCAAGGTACCTTCCCCGTCTCCTGCCCACAAATTCCTGTCTCCACTTATTCTCTGCAGTGTTCCCCAACTTGTCTTTCTTTAAATTGCCTATCATTCTATGAGCTTATGGCATTTATTTATCATCCACAATCTCTCTGTCCCACCTCTAAAGGGTTCGTTCTGAATGGTTCACTCTGAATGCCTAGTGCCTCAGATGGAGTCTGGCATATAAGAGCTGCTCAATAAATATTTGCTAAGTGAATGAATTAGGAGCCAAGATGGGATTGGAACTCCTATTCCTGGGTCAGCGAGTGAACTTTCAAGCATGTGTTGTCCCCAAGGCCCAGGAGTTCTCCTAGTTTAATATGTTGCCAAATGGTGGGGCAGAGAAGAGTTGCTGAGTGGGGTTTGGTTTTAATTGCCAGAAGGCAGCTGGCCATTTGTTTTTGGCCAGATAAGCTGCTAAAGTGTGTGTGTGTACACTCAGCCTGCCTAGGGTGTGGTGGTGGGGGTGTTGCATGGCTGGAGAGAGGGAGGACGTCACTGTCCTCCCCTCCCCTTTTCCTCAGATAACAGCACCAGCTGTTAGGGACACAGCTGTGGTGGCCTCTTGGGAAGGAGAGAAAAAGGCCCTGTTGCTGTTGCTTGGGGTGAGTTCCCAAGCTGTGGAGTTCAAAGCAGACCTGTGAAATGAGGGGGCTGGAGCAGAAGGCTGGGGGGAGGAGGTGAGAAGTCAGGAAGGGCAGAAAAAGCCAGCACTTCCACTTTGATGTCCCCAACCCAGAGCTCCAGGGTAGAGCCTGGGGGAGGTCCCAGCAGAGGGGTTCTCCTCCTGAGCTCTTAGAAAGATCCAATTAGCCATACCTTCCTGTCCTCCAAGCAGGATGTTTATCCAGATCCCTGATCCCACCACACACAAGCAAGCACAATCTTCCCTGTAGATGAAAATGCACGCACCCAATGCACACTCATTTCCTGCTACACACTACCAGGGGCACCTAATGTGCACTCACCGGGTGAATGGTTGCACCCAACACGTATTCATACCCTGCTACTCAGAAGTAAACACACCCAGTGCACACTCACACCCCATGCACACACAGGCAGGCACTGTCTTCTACAGCATGAATGCACACACCCAATGCACATTCATATCCCTGTGCACACACAAGTCCAGTCTGCTCACAAACGTGTTCAGATTTCATGCTCAAGTGCTCTCATGGCATGCATAGAACTTGCCCATCACACAATACACACAGCCACACACAGCCGTGGGCACAGGGCTGACCCAGTCTTTGTTTTCTAGGCAAGGAATGAATCTGAGGGTGGGGTGGGTGAGGGCTATTGAACCACTGACTCCAGAGGTCTCCCTGCAGTTCGGGCTCCTTAAAGGATGCTGCAGCAGGTCTGGGGGCTCTTCTGCCAGGAGCCATTCATCTGAGTCTCATCACAATTCTCTGAAGAAATCACCCAGGAGAGAAAGAAGTTTGCTGGGAAACCCACTCAGGCCTCTCCAGGGCAGGCTGGCTCCTGGGGCCCTGGCCAGCAGACCTGCCTTAGCTGTGGGTTTGCCAGATGGCTCAGAGTAGATTATTCTGATCAAATTAGGGAAAAGGTGCCCTTGTTAATGGCGTAGAGCAGCTGTAGGGGAAAGACCCAAGTCTGTGCCTCCCTTCTCCTGAGTGCATTTCTATTGCTTTAATCTGAGGGGTGCAGAAATGAAAAGCAGTGTCTGCCCCAGGTCCCTCTATGTCTAGTATGTGGGTAGCTTCCAGCCTTGGTTGCATGAGGTCAGCCTTCAGCTACTGATCCTATTTACTCATCTGTCACCTCTAGTGTGGGAAGGCACCATGTGTGACAGGGACAGATCAGACTGGGCTGGGTGAGGAGTGATGCTGGCTGGTTCTGCTCATTCCAGGATGCCTCCTTGGGGCATTCAGGGCATCTGGCTCCAGCTGGGTCCTGGCTGGTGGCCTGATCTTATCAACACTCCACCCACTCTAGCTGGTCGGTGGGCCCCTCCCAGCCCAGGCCCCCTCCTAGCCCAGGTCCCAAATCCCTTCTTCCTGCAATGAGTCTTGTTCCTCTGGTGAGATTAACTGCATCTTCACCCCATCTAGGGCAGAGAGCCTGGAGGCCGGACGATTAAAGAGATGGACTCACATCCTCTCCAACGGGTTCTCCAGGCTTTTATATGGATCCAAGTGGCAACCGCTGGTGGGAGGGATATGGGGACTTGTCCGAGCTCACTTGCTCCCCTTTCTCTGTGTTTTTAAGGACAAAGGGCACAGGTATGTATTTCTTTCTAGGAGAACCAGAGAAGAACTGAGTTCATTAGGGGGTCTCAAACCTGGTCTTTATCCTGGGGTGTTATTCCAAGCAGGCTTACTCATGACAAAGCCATCTATGATGACCTGGTCTAGGACAAATTGGTCCCTGCATAGCTCTTAGGTCCTTTTGATAGGACAAGGTAACCTACCTGAAGATGCTAATGGCTGAGGGTAACCAGTTCTGTCTGATTATAATGAAAACCATTCTGTCACCTGCCCAGAACTTCTATGAGACAGTCATGCGGGAGCATGCAGACCCTGAGCAGTGGGATAGATGAAGCCCCAGATCCGAGTCCTAATGGGTGTCCTTCCCATCACTGCACAGACTGCTAAGATTCCAGAGGCAGGGTCCTGTTAACTTCCTCGCTGGTTCCAGGCAACCAGGAATTCTCCTGGGCAATGGCCAGACCAAGGGCAGTTTCTGGATCAAGTCTACAGTGTCAGCCCTAAGTTAGCTATTCTGCATTGCCTGGCAAGATTCTCAGACCTTGTCTAAGCAAGAGTGAGGAGTGTCTCTAAACCATCAGTCTACTTTTCATCTCACCCCAGAGCGCTTACTTTAAAGTAAATGACAGGTATCCTAGCATGGTCCTGCATCTCTATAATTCTCAAAAAATGACAAACCCCCCCAATTTAAAAAGGGTTGGGATTTCATCTTCAGGGGGCATAGTGGTTTAGTCCGTGGGCTTAAGACAACTTCGGTCAAATTCTGGGGCTCTTGACGATTATTAGCTGGGTGATGTCAGCTGGATCACTTCAGTTTCCCTTGCCTTAGTTTCCTGATCTGTAAACCGAGGCTGATGATGTAAACAACCTCTTCACATTGTTTTGATGATTAAAAGAGAGATAGTAAATATGCATAAAATGTATAAAATATTTAGGAGAAAGCCTGGGATAGTGAGTGAGCAATATGATGTAATTGTGTGAGATCCTCATGAGAAACACAGATGCCTTCCTTCCACATTCGCCTTTAGGGAAAGGGCCTCAGAGCTCCAGAGATCTTGCAAATCTTTCTCTCGGGCCTTCTCTCTGGCACCTCCCTGTTTCACCCTAAGGCTCCCTCTAGCTTGTGTTTTGTGTTCCTTCCTTTGGCCTGTCCTACTCTCTCCCACATTCTATTCTCAGCAAACAGCAAACTCCTGTTCAAAGAGCACCTCAAGTATAGGGGTGCCTGTGGCTAAAAGGGGTAGGGTGCTGGCCCCATATGGCAGAGGTGGTGGGTTCAAACCCACCCCTGGCCAAAAGGAAAAAAAAAAAAAACTGCAAAGAGCACCAACTGGGGCCTAGGGACATATTTTACTTGCCCTGTTCTGTTTTTTTTTTTTTTTTTGAAAGTGAAATTAATTCCCCCAATTTATAAATCTGGAATTTTTTAAATTAAAATCCAGAATTTAAAATTACCTTGGAAAAATCCTACAGCATGGTACAGGTGGGTCCACGTTTCTGCAGGGTGAGCAGAGGCTTGAGTAGAGCAGGCCTCCTCTGGCTGGGATTTGCACACCCCAGGTCGGCTCAGACCGGCTGTCTTACTCATGCAGGTTCTCTGGCTCTTCTGGCTTCTACAGGTATTCGAGGAGGCCTCTGGTTTGAGATCCCTGCAGGAGATTATCTGACCCGCTCTCCCTCCAGACAACACAGCTAGCTGGTAAACCCTTTGTCTCGGACATCTGCTGACCCTGCTCCATCTCATGCTGGGCCAACTTTAGGTGGCCGCCTCCTAAGAGGAGTGGAAAGGGTGTGTGTTTTTTTGTTTGTTTATCTTGTACATCTTTCTCTCTCTCCTGCCTAGAGGTCCTGGAGAAGTGACCAGGACAGAACAGAGTGAGCTTCCAGGGGACTGCACCCACGGCAGCCTCCTCCTCTCTCTCAGTGTCCTGACCTGTGGGGTCTTTCAGAGCCCTCCAGTCCCCAGAGGGCGACGGGAACCTGAACACTGCAGTGTACCCACGTTCTCACCACATTGCAACTCATACATTCATTCCTCACAATATGAAATTTCCTTTTCACTCATTCCCTAATCCCTGCCTCCACTTACTCACCCCAGTGGTCACCTAGGGCATGCCAGGCACCATGTTATGCGCATGCTTGGAGAAGAAGCAAAGCAAACCACCAGCCATAACAAAATTCACCCTGTGCCCATGGGCAGATGTTTACCAGGTAGGGCTTCAGTTTCCCCATGGATTTAATGACTTGGTTAGAGATCATTTTGTCCTGGGCTTCTTTTGTCTTGTTGACTGTCGTCAGCCTTCTGAAACTTGCTATGTCACCTGAAAACTTCATTCTATCGACAGTTTATGAATTCTAGAGAAATCCCCCTCTGCTAGTGTCAGAGGGAGGGTTGAAGCCAAGGGTAGAGGGACATGGTGTGAGAGGAAGAGTGGGAGGGGTGGTCCGAGTGCACAGGGCTGGGGGCTGGGAGTGCAGGAGCAGAGGGGGCCAGACGGGCCTGCCTACCAGGAGGGCCTGCCAGATGCTCAGACCACCCTGTGAAATCTCACACCCTTCTTGTTCCCTACTAGCCCTGGCTCCAGCTCCGGCTGGATTTCAATCTGCATAATGTGTCCCATTTAGATGGGATGGGAGGGGGTGAGAATAGGAGGGTGGGGGAGATGTGCCCGAAAGGGTGGTGGCCAGACGAAGCTGAGGGATAGGGGCTGTGCTGATGGTGGGTGGCAGTGGGAGGCAGGAGGCGAGGTCAGAGAGCAGGCTTGCAAACCCCAGATAACTGTTCTGCCCAGCACTGCAGGGGTCAATTTGGTCTACTTGCCCAGTGACAAGAAGGAAAAAAAAAGTGGGCTGTGACTTAAAGATCTTAAGACTCACCAGAGAGGGGCTGGTCTGGAGGTGGGAGGAGGGACAGACTAGCCAAGGAGGAGACGGGAACTCAGGAGGGTACAAGGAAGTGTCTTACTTAGCTGAGCCAGGGGCAAGGGAGGAGAGGCTGGAGCAAAGTCTAGGGGACAGAGGCGTCCTCCGGGATCCAGAGAACCCGGGGGCAGCCCCTCCTGCATGCTGGGAAGGGCTCTGGGCACCAACCATTCTTCTTACCCTCTGGGGCTCAAACCAGAAGCTCAGAGCGCTTGCTGAGTTGGTGACAGAGCTGCAGCGCTCAGACCCCAGGGGCCCATTCCTGTCTTCTCTCCACTGCCCAGCATGGAGGAGGGTGGTGATTTTGAAAACTACTATGGGGCAGACAACCAGTCAGAGTGTGAGTACACAGACTGGAAGTCCTCGGGAGCCCTCATCCCTGCCATCTACATCTCGGTCTTCCTCCTGGGCACCATGGGCAACGGTCTGGTGCTCTGGACTGTGTTTCGGACCAGCCGGGAGAAGAGGCGCTCGGCCGACATCTTCATCGCCAGCCTGGCAGTGGCCGACCTGACCTTCGTGGTGACCCTGCCCCTGTGGGCTACCTACACCTACCGGGAGTACGACTGGCCCTTCGGGACCTTCTCCTGCAAGCTGAGCAGCTATCTCATCTTCGTCAACATGTACGCCAGCGTCTTCTGCCTCACCGGCCTCAGCTTCGACCGCTACCTGGCCATCGTGAGGCCGGTGGCCAACGCCCGGCTGAGGCTGCGGGTCAGCGGGGCCGTGGCCACGGCGGTGCTGTGGGTGCTGGCGGCGCTCCTGGCCATGCCGGTCATGGTGTTCCGCTCCACCGGGGACTTGGAGAACACCACCAAGGTGCAGTGCTACATGGACTACTCCCTGGTGGCCGCCCCGGGCGCAGAGTGGGCCTGGGAGGTGGGCCTGGGCGTCTCGTCCACCGCCGTGGGCTTCGTGGTGCCCTTCACCGTCATGCTCACCTGCTACTTCTTCATCGCCCAGACCATCGCTGGCCACTTCCGCAAGGAGCGCGTCGAGGGCCTGCGGAAGCGGCGCCGGCTGCTGAGCATCATCGTGGTGCTGGTGGTGACCTTCGCCCTGTGCTGGATGCCCTACCACCTGGTGAAGACTCTCTACATGCTGGGCAGCCTGCTGCGCTGGCCCTGCGACTTCGACCTCTTCCTCATGAACGTCTTCCCCTACTGCACCTGCGTCAGCTACGTCAACAGCTGCCTCAACCCCTTCCTCTACGCCTTCTTCGACCCGCGCTTCCGCCAGGCCTGCACCTCCATGCTCTGCTGGGGGCAGAGCAGGTGCGGGGCTCCCGCCCACGGCAGTAGCGGGGAGAAGTCAGCCAGCTACTCCTCCGGGCACAGCCAGGGGCCTGGCCCCAACATGGGAAAGGGTGGGGAGCAGGCACATGAGAAATCCATCCCCTACAGCCAGGAGACCCTGGTGGTTGACTAGGGCTGGCGTGGGGACAGCCTGGTGCCCTGGGCCCTCCCAGCTCCACCCTCTGCCCTGGAGATCAGGTAGTGTGGCTGTGCCTCCTGCCTGCACATCGCCCCTTCCTCCTGTCCAGCCCCGTCCTTCTCTTGGTTCTTTTTTTTTTTTTTTGTAGAGACAGAGTCTCACTGTACCGCCCTTGGGTAGAGTGCCGTGGCGTCACACGGCTCACAGCAACCTCTAACTCTCAGGCTTACGCGATTCTCTTGCCTCAGCCTCCCAAGCAGCTGGGACTACAGGCGCCCACCACAACACCCGGCTATTTTTTGTTGCAGTTTGGCCGGGGCTGGGTTTGAACCCGCCACCCTCGGCATATGGGGCCGGTGCCCTACTCACTGAGCCACAGGCGCCGCCCCTTCTCTTGGTTCTTAATTCTTTCTCAGAGGTCTGGGGTTTAGTAGACTGAGCCTTGCAGACCTGAACTTGCCCAAGTCTCTTAACCTCGCTGAGCCTTGGTTTCTCTGTTGGTGTAAAATGGGGAAAGTCATACTGACCCTAAAACGGTGAACTGTGAGTCCCGACTCAATAAAAGTTTGTTTCCCCACCCTTTTCTTAGCTCTCCAGCCTTCTTCTCTCCCTCCCTTCAGTCTTCTCTCTCTCTGCTACTGTTGCTCCTGGCCCCAACGCCCTCTCATGGCTTCCCCTCTTGGGAGTCCCCTGCCCTGTCTGCCCCCCCTGTTCTGCAGGGCCCTGGAGGGTTAAGGATTCTGAAGCTTGCGGAGACTGACCCTGCTCCAGCTCTTTATCCTGTTTTGGGGGCAGAAGGCAGGGGAGGGCTGGAGCAGGGGTGGGCTGGTGTCAGCAGAGAATTAGCACTGCAGTCCCTGGGGCCTGGAGCTCCAGAACTTTCCCTAAAATTGGATCAGTTCCCTGTCCTTTCAAACACCGGGGCTGGCATGATCCCTGAAGAGTGTGCCCTTTCCTGCAGCTCCTCTGTGGTGCCAACTGGATGTGCTTTCTCCAAATGCCCTCAGATCCTTTCACTTTTCCCCTATTTGCTGTGGGCTGTGGGAGTTGGACAGCAACAAGGGTTTTTGAACCGGCAGTCCTTGTTTTTGTTATGTGAAAGGGGAGCTGGGAGGGGGCATGAGAGAAAGAGGGCACAGAGGGGTGTCTGCACTTAGGCTGGAGGTGGCTTGGCTTCCCTGCCCACATCCCTGCAGAGCCGTGGGCTGTAGGTGGGTCTCTCCCATCTCCCCATCTTGCCTCAGCAGTGCCCTGCTGTTTTTCCTGGGCACTGGTGCTTCTTGGTGCCAGGAGTGGCTCTGGCTGGGTGGGGATACTTGTTTCTTGTCTGTGTGTGCGTATCTAGGTGGACAAGTTGAACGTGGAGAATAGCGGCCCTGGGCACATGGATGAACCCCTCCCACTCCTGTCTGCCCTAAGTCTGCTCGCCACATGTACCCCTGAAGGGAGGAGGGGTACAGTGAGGCAATATGGCATGAAAATGGGCCCACCCCCACTGGATTTGGGGGCTCAATGACGGCTGGTCCGTGCTTTAAGGGAGAAGTCTATGTTTGTGCTGGGGTCCCTGTGGGAACCTGCTTCAGTCCCCAAGGCAGCTGGCACCCACGGCTTGGGACTGTCTTACTGACCTGCATCCCTGCTTGTTGTCCGGCTCTATGAGGGAAGTAACAGGCTCCCCACTTGGCCCCTTTCCCCTGTCTCCTGACTTTGCTTTGAGTTTGTGGGTGCTTCCTCATCACTATCCGTTGTTCCGGGGTCATAGGAGGCCATGCCATGGGGGAAAGGCACTGGGTGGGTTTTATTTCCTCATCCTCAGGATTGAGCCTTTTGGCTTCTGCTGGGTTGGGGGACTGGGAACAGAGACTAGAGCAGCCACGGAAACACGATGTCCCCATGGCCAGAGAGACCTTGATGATGAAACCTACAGAGGGACCTTTGCCAGCTGGCGGTGGGGGTGTGTATTCCAGGTTTTGTTCTTGGAGGGCTCTGGAGATAAAGGACAAGATGCGAGTGATGGAGTCAGGAAGAGCCCAACTTGATGTGAATGGACAGAGGAAGGAAGAGAGGTGACGGGGCTCCTCTCAGCCTGGTCTCCCATCTTAGGCCAACATCTTTCACAGTTGCTTCATCTGCTCAGAGTTGTCTCAAAGCCTTCAGTCAAGGCTGGAGGTAGCTTCTAGAAGGGAAGAGTGCATCCCTCTGAGGCTCCTCTGTGTGACCTGCAGAGACTTCCAGGGCAGAGGCCCCGTCTGCAGCACATCTGTGCTATGTTCTGACACTATTAGTCACTGTGGTTCATCAAATAAAATTGTTGTGCATAACTGTCATGTCCGAAGCCTCCTCTCACAAAAGTGTCTCAGGGTAGGGAGAGCCCCCTTTCTGTTTGCAGATCTTTCAGTAGGACGTGGGGTGAGCAAAGTGAATGGGGAGATGGGCTGCGGGAGCTGGAGGGAGGGTGTGAAGGGGGAAATGGCAAACCAAGCAGAGGTGAGGGGGGGAGATGCAGAAAATAGGGACCAGAGAAGGGAAAGGGAAAGATGGGATTTAGCTGCAAAGAGGAAAAGGGAATGAAGGAACAGGGCTCCTACGTGCTGCACTGTGAAGAGCCACAGAACAAATGGGCACGTGTTTCAGAGTTCAGAGCACAGGTCTGGGGAAAAATACCAGCACTTATTCCCAAGGAGGTAGACGTGTTATTCATTCATTTCATTCACATCTTCCTTTATTCATTTACCATCTCCTGTTGACTCATTCATTCATCCATTTATCCATCCAGTATCATTTGCTATCCACCAGTTTAGACCAGAAGTTTGGATCCAATCAGAGTCACTCTGGATGCTTTAGAAAATTCCCATTCCTGGGTGTCTCCTCAGACCTATGAATGAGTCAGAATCTCCCAGATTCATCCCAGATGTTCATAATTCCAGAAATTCCTCAGATAATTGCTGGACAAGGCCAGGCTTAGAGAATCTCCATGCAGATGGATTTTGCCCAAATTCAAGTGGGCACAGAAGACCAGACCAGAGGGTCAGAGCTGGAGACAACAGAGCTGGGTTCTGTCTGCTCATCTGTGTGGGGGAGGAAAGGGCTGAAATGATCCTCAAGGGAGCAACATTTAGTCCAAAGGTACTCACCATCTTTGGCGAAAACCTCCTGGGTATTAATAATGTTTGCAGGTGACACAAAAGCAATCACCAAGGCAAAGTAAAAGAGCTCATATTTGTGGCATTTTACTACTGTGCTAAGCATTTCCCAAACATTGTCTCATTTAATCCTTGTAGCCGTCCTCTGAGAGGGGTGTTTTTTAACGTCATTTTACTGATAAGGATGCTGAGCACAGAGAAATTAGTTTGGTCCCTTGACTAAGGTCACATAACTAGTAAATGGAAGAGCCAGGCTTGGAACCAGACAAATCTGTCCCACTCCAAAGCCCAAGGCCCACTCTCTTGACCATGGCACTGTGATATTTTTCTTAAAATACAAGTGAGGCAGCACCAGGTGGCTGAGATCTCATGTGCAAGGGGCCAGGGATAAGAGAAGAGCCCCTGTGAATGGGGACAGGAGTGAGAGAAGAATTAGAGAGGATGATGGAAAATACACAAAGAGAGAGATGGAGGGTGGGGAAGATAGAGACGGGAACAGAGAGAGTGAAGAGAAAGGTTGACAGAGGCAGAGACAGCGAAAGAGAGAGACTGAGACTGGGAGACGATAGAGAAAGAAACAGACAGAGACAAGCAGAGACTGTGAAACGAAGAGCCAGGGAGCGATGAGAGGGGCTAGGGTGGAGAGGAGCAGAGAGAGCGCGGAGAGGGGCTAGGGTGGAGAGGAACAGAGCGAGGAGAGGGGCTAGGGTGGAGAGGAACAGAGAGAACGAGGAGAGGGCTAGGGTGGAGAGGAACAGAGCGAGGAGAGGGGCTAGGGTGGAGAGGAACAGAGAGAACGAGGAGAGGGGCTAGGGTGGAGAGGAACAGAGAGAGCGCGGAGAGGGGCTAGGGTGGAGAGGAGCAGAGAGAGCGCGGAGAGGGGCTAGGGTGGAGAGGAGCAGAGAGAGCGGAGAGGGGCTAGGGTGGAGAGGAACAGAGAGAGCGGAGAGGGGCTAGGGTGGAGAGGAACAGAGAGAGCGCGGAGAGGGGCTAGGGTGGAGAGGAACAGAGAGAGCGCGGAGAGGGGCTAGGGTGGAGAGGAACAGAGAGAGCGCGGAGAGGGGCTAGGGTGGAGAGGAACAGAGAGAGTGCGGAGAGGGGCTAGGGTGGAGAGGAACAGAGCGAGGAGAGGGGCTAGGGTGGAGAGGAACAGAGAGAGCGCGGAGAGGGGCTAGGGTGGAGAGGAGCAGAGAGAGCGCGGAGAGGGGCTAGGGTGGAGAGGAGCAGAGAGAGCGGAGAGGGGCTAGGGTGGAGAGGAACAGAGAGAGTGCGGAGAGGGGCTAGGGTGGAGAGGAACAGAGAGAGCGCGGAGAGGGGCTAGGGTGGAGAGGAACAGAGAGAGCGCGGAGAGGGGCTAGGGTGGAGAGGAGCAGAGAGAGCGGAGAGGGGCTAGGGTGGAGAGGAACAGAGAGAGCGCGGAGAGGGGCTAGGGTGGAGAGGAGCAGAGAGAGCGCGGAGAGGGGCTAGGGTGGAGAGGAGCAGAGAGAGCGGAGAGGGGCTAGGGTGGAGAGGAACAGAGAGAGTGCGGAGAGGGGCTAGGGTGGAGAGGAACAGAGAGAGCGCGGAGAGGGGAGGAAGAAGGAGCTGGGAGGCTCGGAGGGAGGTTGAGGGCAGGGAATCAGCTCCTGTTTTTCCTCTTCTGAAACATACCAGGAAAAGCCCTTCGGGGAATTTACACCTATCACAACAAGCTATTGGGGCTATTATTATTGTTGTTATTATTTTTACAGGTGCTTTAAAAAAACTCATCACTTCTCCTGGGAAGCTTGAGGTAAGCTATCCAAATATTGTAAGATTACAGAGCACTTAGTAGCACCCTTGCTGGCACATGTCTCCCATCATTCACTCGTCTGTCTGTTCCTCTGTTCCTCAAGTCCTTATTTATCACTTATGTGCCAAGATGTATGCTGGACACGGGATCGGGGGTGAGGAGACTCGGCAGCTCACAGTCTGTGTTGGATGCAGGCAGTCACATGAAAGATTATAGCCGAAGGGGGCAGGTTCTGAGTAAGGGGATATAGGGGGTGTCCAGAGGGCCTGGAACGCAGACAGTGGAATGAGTCTGGGGGAGCATCGGGGAGACCTGACAGCCCTCTGCCTGCCAGGAGTCTGCTCCCTGAATGTGGAGCATGAGAGTCAGTGGGGAAAGTGTCCTGGGCAGAGGAAGTGCCCAGGGAGCATAGCCCCCCTGAAGAACCGGAAGGAGCACTGGGCCTTGTTTTTATCCATCCTCACTCTAGCTGTGGCCGGTGGACCAGCTAGGGACACAGTGGTCTCCTGCCCAGGTCACATGGTGTGGATGACTAGGGCCTAAAATCTGGGTCTCGAGACAATTTTTTTTTTTTTGGGGGGGAACAGCTTTTATTTCTTGGTGATTTCCTGTTTCTCCCCTCCCTGGGCTTGAACTGTCTTCCTCCAAATTGTCTGCTAGGGTCTCCTAACTCGGGGCTTGGAGTCCCCGGGTGGAGAGAGATGCTAAGAAGGGGCAGAGGGATCCCTTGGGAAGATTAACACCCCCGCTCAAGCTCCCAAAGCCAGGATGACACCCTGCATGACAGACTGATAGGCTCTAGAAATGGCACCCCACCATCTCAGTGGCTTCCACACTGCCCCAGCTCCAGGGAGTTGGAAGCTTGCAGGGCCTGACCCGGCAGGTGTATCTCTTCTCAGCCATTGCCCAAATGCTTATAAAGTTGCAGGGAGACAGACACAAAGATATGACTCAGGGAGCATAAAATCAAGTGCACAAGAGAGGAGATTCTGGGACATTGGACTGACTCTGGAAGTTTCAACTTACAGAGGTAGGAGATTAGAGCAATGTCTATTTCTTTATTCATGCAGTAAACTTTTAATCAGTGTTTCCCATGTGCCTGGGACCGTCTTAGGAGCTGGGGGTACTGCTGTGAACCAGACACCATTCCTGCCTTCACAGAGCAACTTGAAGAGCCTTCTGGTCTTATGTTCTCATTGATTGGATGGGTAAACTGAAGGCCGTGGGGCGGGGGGGGGACAGGGGTGGGGGTGGGGGTGGGGGAATGAGTTGTACATGGCATACAGCGGCTGGTGGCAGAGATGGGGCTAGAGCTCAGGCTTCCCACTGCTGGGTCAGACAGCCTGATCCATGATTCCAGGCTGAGAAAGGAGAGAAGGTTCTCTCTTACGAGACTCTGCAGAGCCAGATCAACAATAGGCCACGAGCTGCAGGGGGTTGGCTAAAGGTGCTGATGCTATCCAAACTTTTGCTAATAAATCTTTTGTTTCAGAAGAATTTCAGATTTACAGAAAAGGTGCCTTGCAGGACTGTCTTCTTATATTTTCCACAGCCAGTGTTTACTATTATGAGCACCTTACGTTCATGTGACACCCTTGTCACAACCGATAAACCATTTCATACCTTACATAAGGGAAGTCTGCCCTTTACGTGGACTTCCTTACTCCCTACTAATGTCCTCGCTCTGTTCTAGGGCCCATCCAGTGTTCCCCACTGCATTTTGTCATCTTGTTTCCTTGAACTTCTCTGGGCCGTGACAGTTTCTCAGGCTTTGATGCACTTGACAGTGTGGAAGAATGCCGGTCAGGTATTTTGTTCTGTGTACCCATAAATAAATAACCTTTTTTTTCTTTTTTAAGACAGAGTCTCACTCTGTCACCCTGCTCTAGCATTGTCATAGCTCACAGCATCCTCACACTCTTGGGGCTCAAGCAATCCTCTTGCCTCAGCCTCCCAAATAGCTGGGACTACAGGAGCCCACCACAACACACAGGTAGTTTTTCTATTTTTAGTGGAGATGGGGTCTCGCTCTTGCTCAGGCTGGTCTCAAACTCCTGAGCTCAAGCGATCCACCTGTGTTGACCTCCCAGAGTGCTAGGATTATAGGCGTGAGCCACTGCACCCAGCTCAAGTAAGTATCTTTTTAATTTCCAAATACCAGGCACATGCCAGGTGAGGAGGTGAGAGCAATAAATAATATACGAGTAATTCTTACTCCTTTGGAATTTAACAGTCTCTAATAAAGTGCAGTAAGCTTCACTGCAGGGGCAGTACATGGTGCCGCCGAGGCAAACCCTCAGCTTCCAGGGAGCACCAGGGAGGGATAGCAAGACAAGGCTGATTCCCCTTCACCTTCACCAGGGCTGCGGTGTCTGACATGCCCCCTACCCAAGCCACCCTAGTGTGTTTTCTTGCCTGAATAACTGGAAATCTAGGGGCATGAGACGAAGGAGTATTTGTGCTCAACAGACATCTCCCCCAGTGTTGTTCTGTACTTTGTTGTTTGGGTGGCACATCTCTTGCCTACTTGAAGCTGCTTCTTACACGGATGGTGGACAATCAGAAATGCATTCCCCAAGGTGCTGGACGTACCACTTCCCCAGATGATGAGCTGGACACAGGTTTCTAGGAGAGCCCTGATTCGTGGATCTGGCTGTTCTGTCACAGCTCTGTGTTCTCACCCATCCCTTCTGCTCTGTGGCAGCTCGTTTAGGGGAGGGGCTATGTTTACACATCTTTGGATTCCCAGTGCCTGGAATGTGGTAGGTGCTCCAGGATGTTTGCTGGATAAAGAAAGTGCGGGAAGAAAGGTGTGGAAAAACTGGTTTGTGTTTACAGCAAACAAGTCAACAGAGTAAGATTGTTTTTTATTTATTTTTTTCCCACTTAATTTTTTTTATTAAATCATAACTGTTCATTAATGAATTATGGGGTACAACGTGCTGATTTTATATACAATTTGGAATTCTTACATCAAATTGGTTAACATAGCCTTCACCTCACTTACTTACTGTGTTAAGACATTTATACTCTACTCTTATTAGATTTGACATGTGCTCTTGCAATATGCACCATAGGTGAGGTCCCACCGATTACCCTCCTTCCACTCCCCTCTCCTCCCCACTCTCCCCTCCTTCATCCTGGATATAGTTGTGTTTTATCTTTCATATGAAAGTGTGGGTGGTTTACATGGATGGAGCTGGAACATATTCTTCTTAGTAAAGTATCTCAAGAATGGAAGAAAAAGTATCCAACGTGCTCAGTACTATTAGGAAACCAATATACAATCACCCACACTTTCATATGAAAGATAAAACACAACTATAGTTGATTGCTTTTTAAAGAGGCCAGAAAGATGACATAAAGACTGTTGCTGGAAGAGATACCCTGGGGTTGATAAGTATTGAGGCTACTAACCACTGACCCAATCAAACCGACTAGTTTGGCCCTCTAAGAGCTGCCTCTTGGGAACACAGAGCCATAACAAAGAACACGCTGGCCCATGTTCCAGGGACGCTTCTGATATTCCCCTAAGTAGCATCTCTCAAAGCATGGCCTTGCAGTCAGCAGCTCAGAGTTCATGCAGGAAACTTGTCTTCAAGTGTCTCCTGCGGGATGATGGTGTGCAGGCCCCCTCAGCTTCCTGGGGAAGTTCTCGGTGAGCCAAATGGAGCTGGTGCTGAGTCAAACGGTTTCTGGTAATCCGTGTCTGGATGTCCACCATTCACAGAGGAAGGACTCTTGTGATGGTGGGGATGTACTGATTGAATAGAAAATAAGATTTCGGACTTCCCCCTTTATAAAAATACTCAGGGAAAACTTTTCTTCCTGTCTCTGAGAGAATCTGGGCCAGTTGAAGGGTGTGTAGGAGGATTTGGCGGTCTTTCTTCTGGGTCTGGAATATGTCCATAAGTTCATGAGGTCTTCCCGTATCACCTGATGACAAGACACGGGCCCAGACTCTACTCCAGTGGACTGAGTCTGATTTTCTTTGGCAGAGAAAGGACTTTGATAGCAGGGGATGGCAGTGACCCAGAGTCTGAGAATTGTCATTCCAATGTGCCAGCATTGAAGAGAATGAATGCACTTTTGCTCTTGGGAAAAGGGGGTGCACCAATATAGTGGTTAGCTGGTTTCCAGAAGCCTGGAAGCCCCTGAGTAGCAGGGGTGGTGGTGGTGGTCATTTGCTGTGCTAACAATAAGCTGTTTGGAAAAACAACACAGTAACTGCCAAGGGAACTGAGGGGAGACAGGCAGTGCGTGCCAGTGAGGGAAGTGGCTTCCTTCTGCTTGTGTTGGGAGCATGGGCAGCCCAGCAGGCTGTCATGAGGAATGTGGTTAGTTCACCTGGACAGGATGGTTCCCACAACCCTCCCCCTTCACTAGTGAAGAAAGGGAGGCCTGGGGACACCGGAGTATTTGCTGAGCAGCGGCTGACTTGGTGGGCTTGGTTCTCTTCATTTCCTGGCCTGTCTGCTTTTCATGTCACCAAGTGGCTTCCTTTCTATACCGTCAACGGCTTTGGAAGGGACACTTGTCAGAGCAGACAGGCAATCAGATGTGGGATTGATGGGTACAACTTGTGTTAGTGAAGACTTCACTTGTCTTCTTTAAAACTGTCTTAACTGAAGATGTCTCAGCTGACATTCTGGTAAGAATACAGTCAGACAGATCTCACGGAAATCCTAACTCAACTTTCATTTGGCTGTGTCACCGAGACCGTCACTTCCCAAAGTTTTGTGTGCAGAAGAATCTCTTGGGGATGCTGTTGGTCCGTGGACTACTTCAGAAGAGCAAAGATCTGGGGGTACAGCACCCATTCATGGGCTGTTTTCTCATTGCTCAAATGGTCTATTAAAATTAGTCACCCCACAGGACTGTTTTTAAGGTTCCATGAGGTAATTTTTTTTTTTTTTTTTTTTTTTTGTAGAGACAGAGTCTCACTGTACCGCCCTCGGGTAGAGTGCCGTGGCGTCACACGGCTCACAGCAACCTCTAACTCTTGGGCTTACGCGATTCTCTTGTCTCAGCCTCCTGAGCAGCTGGGACTATAGGCGCCCGCCACAACGCCCGGCTATTTTTTTTTTTTGTTGCAGTTTGGCCGGGGCTGGGTTTGAACCCCCCACCCTCGGTATATGGGGCCGGTGCCCTACTCACTGAGCCACAGGCGCTGTCCCCATGAGGTAATGTTTGCAAGGGACTCTGGCACATAAGACTATGTTTTAATTTTCTTCCGTTCCTCTCTTTTTGCCTCTTCTGTTACAAAAAAAAAAAGCGATTTGAAGCACTGCTCCCCATGATAGCAGGCTCGGAGGGTCTTGGCATTTAAAAAGATGGTACCCGGAAGGAGGGAGTGCTCAACTCTGGGGATGTGGTGGTTGGTATTCCTTTTTGTATTTAAAATATTTTTAACTTGGTGGTAACAACAAACCAAAACTAGAAAAATTTGACAGAAGTTTGCATATAAAATTAATCTGGTCAGAAGTTTGTTGGAAAAGAAAGATCAAGAATAATACACTGCATATGTACATTTTTTAATTTACAATTCATGATCTGAGTAGTCTTTCAAGTCTGTGTAAGCCTCAGCGTCTCTGTCTGGGGATGCAGACAGCGCGGCCTGATATAATTCCTCACTGGTGATCCAGAGACACAAATTCTGTCCTTAGCACTGTCCCCCTGGACAGTCATGCCACCTGCTGGAACCTCAGTTTCTCTGTTTGTACCATGGAGAGACTGAACCTTCTTACTGTCACCAATGGCTTTCTCATATGATTATGACCCTAGACCTCCAGGTTCCCTTTTAATGCTGCACTGTGGGCAACAGAAGCGGCAAAGGCAATTTTGAACCACTGACACTCTACGCTGCTAAGAAGGCTAATGGTAGAATCTCAGGCATTAGAGTGGAAGATGGGCCTTGAACGATGATTAGGATTTTAGTAACTCAAATGTGGAATGAGGGCAGTCGAGCACCCAGACTGAGGAGACTGAGAGCAAGGAGCAGGGTAAGCACGGGGTTGGGTCACTCGTGTGTAGGATATGTGTATAAGGGAGTGTGGGGGTAAAGGATGGAGGACTAGACTAGGGACGCATTTATTAATTCACCAAACATACGTGAACATTCAGTGTTTGTCAGTATCTCAGCGAGGCACTGGATTGCAGGGGGCATGAGACAGACCTGTCTTCCCCGGCGGAATGTAGCGTTTGTGTGGAGGGAGCTAGACAATACACAGGCACATACAGTAATATATTAAATGGCCAGTTCTGGAAAATACTGGGAGGGAAATGCTGTGAGGGTGGGGGGACTGTCTTGGAGCGTGACTTTGCCATTGGTTCCGGAAGGAGGAGAGGGAGCCTTCCCTGGGAAAGGCTGGCACATGTGACAACACGCAGCTGGGGAAGGGTGCGGTGGCTCTCAGGACCGTTGTCAGGACAACTGGAAGGCTGATGTGCAGGGAGCCAGGGAGAGGGTGGCCTGAGACAAAGAGAGTCAGGCAGGGACCAGGTCACGTAGGACTTTGAAGGATGTGGACAAAGCATAGCTTGGAGAAGTGGCTCACACCTATAATCCCAGCACTCTGGGAGTCCGAGGCACGTGGATTGCTTGAGCTCAGGAGTTCAAAACCAGCCTGAGCAAGAGCAAGACCCCGTCTCTAATAAAAATAGAAAATAAACTAGCCTGGCATGATGGCCCATGCGTGTAGTTTCAGCTACTTGAGAGGCTGAGGCAGGAGGATTGGAGGATTGCTTGAACTCGAGAGTCTGAGGTTGCTGTGAGCTGTGATGCCACTACGCTCTACCCAGGGGAACAGAGTGAGACTCTGTCTCAAGAAAAAAAAAAAAGAAAGAAAAAAAAAAGAAGTGTGACTTTATTCTAAGTGCAATAGGGGGCCATCAAGAGAGTGATGTGTTTTAGTTTGCATCTAAAATCATCCTTCAGGCTTCTGCATAGAGAATAAACTGAAGGTGAGTGGGGGAAGGCAGAGAGACCAGTTAGGAGGTAACTACAGAAGCCGAGATGAGGAACAAAGGTGGGTTGTGTTAGGGCGGGGTCCATAGGAACTGAGAAGAAGGGTAGGTTTGAGCCATTATTTCCAATGCAGAGTGAACGGGACTTCTGTGGCCTGGATGAGGGTGAGTGGGTGGGTGAAGGGGTGAGAGAGAGAGAGAGAGAGAGAGAGAGAGAGAGAGAGAGAATGAATTATCCAAAGTTTCTGACTTGAGTGACTTGGAAGAGGATAGTACCAATTAGTGAGATAGGAAAGGCTGGAGGAAGAGTAGCTTAGGGGTGTGCGTGTGTGTGAAAGAGAGATGAAGAGTTCCGTCTCCTCCGTATCACACCCGACATGTTAATGAGATGTCCAAGTGAAGGCTTTAAGAAGGTGGCATGATACGCATTCTGAACAGCGGTCTGGCTGGGGATAGGATCTTAGTGTCATAGAGATGGACTGTGAAGAATGCTATTGAGAGGTCAGTCAACTAGAAAAATGTCCACTGGATTTGGTGATGAAGAGGTCCTCAGTGACATGGGCCAGGATACTTACAGTGAGTTTTGTTGGTAGAAGACAGACTGCAGAGTGTTGAAGAGTAGACAGGAGGATGGCAGAATGCTTGTGGAAACAACTATTTTCTTTTTTCTCTCTTTTTCTATTTTGAGACAGAGTCCCGCAAGCTAGAGTGCTGTGGCATCAGTCTAACTCATAGCAACCCCAAACTCCAAGACTCAAGCAATCCTCCTGCCTCAGCCTCCCAAGTAGCTGGGACTCTAGGCGCCCACCACAGCATCTGGGTATTTTTCTGTTTTTGGTAGAGACAGGGTCTTGCTTTGCTCAGGCTGGTCTTGAAATTCTGAGCTCAAGGGATCCTTCTGCCTCGGCCTCCCAGAGTGCAAGGATTACAGGAGTAAGCTACCACACTCAGATGTAACAATTCTTTTCAAAAGTTTTGAAGGGATGATAAGCAGAGAAATGGACAATAGCTTAAGAAGGATGTAGGATGAAGGGAAAGCCTTTAAAGAATTGAAGATGCAAGGCCACATTTGTGCACTAGTGATGACCTAAGAAAGACCAAGGCTGTGAGTGAGGGTTGAGAGCAGGAGCAGCTTACGAAGAGGACAACACTTCCACGGAGAAGAGGCAATTGAAGGGGAACAGCGTTGGAGCAGGCCAGAGAGGTTGGGAGCTGAAGCACACATGGAAGGATCAGTCTTTGATAGGAAGAGAGAACATTCCCTCCCAGGGCTAGGAAGAACGCAGGAGAGGAAGAATTAAGAAGCAGATAGGTTGGTAGACGTTGGTGGTGCTGGCTTTGTGCTTCTGATTTCTATGTGAATTATAAGATGAGGTCACAGCTGAGCATGAGGTAAGAAAAGAAGTCTAGAAAGCTTTGAAGGAATAAAGTTTTATCTTGGGCAACAAAAAAGCAGGGTTTCCTCACACCAATTTTCTACTTGAGATTTGGGCTCATGAATTTAAAGCAAAGTAAGTCACTTAGCCTAGTTGTGTGATAGTCCCTGGCAGTATTTAGCTGCTATGGCACAGCAAGGTTCCAGGGAAGGTTCTCAGCAGGTTCTGGGGTTTTGCAAGGTGGCTGTGACACCAAGGTGCTGGGGTTATTTGCTAGCCTAATTATAAAGAAGAACAATGGAATCTAATTGATGTGAAGAAGGAAGCGAAGACAGTAGGTGGCTTCTGGAGGGTGGACTTGTGGCAAGATCAGTGGGTTAGAGGTCAAGACATAGGGTAAGAAATGTGGGAGTTGGGGGATGGCTGGAGCAAGTAGGCTGGAAGGTCTGGGAGTGGAAGTCAAAGGACAGAGTTTGGAAATGGAGATTTCTGGCAAGGTTATGGCTGCTGCATGGGTAGCTTCAATGGAGCGAGGAAAAGCATGGTCAGGGTGGACCAAGAACATCAAAGAAGGAGACTAGGTTGCTAGTTGAGTTGCACATACAGATACTGACATTTTGAGAGTTATTATAGGAAGAGGGCAGTGAATCCTATGGCGACCAGGAGGTAAAGTCTACAGTGAAGGAGGGCGGGTGAGTAAGAGGGGTAGAAATGACCTTATGAAGAAGGCAAGGAAGGGTATGAAACCCATAGGATGGCTTTGTGCAGCTCCACGCCAGAAGGCACAGCTGGTGCAGGAGGGATGTGGGCTGGATTTTACTCACCTCTCAAGTGGGCATCGTTGGCAGGGCATAACCTACATGTACAACCTGCACAGCCACGCCCAGACACCCCAGTTGAAGGGCCTGGGTGTCCAAGCAATTGGCTTTTTGCAGGAGGAAGAGCCTTTTGACCGTGGGGAGAGTAAACTTCTGTAAACCTTCTGACTTTACACACAAGGAAACGGAGGCCCAGAGAAGAGGGAGGTACATGCTGGAGGCTGGAGGCAGAGCTGGAGCTAACCCGGCTCTCAGCGCTCTCTGTGACACCCCGTAATGGAAGTGATATTTTAGCAAACACGTCAAAATCGCAAATTCCAAAATATGTTGTCCATCAAAGTCACTTCTGTGGGAGGTGACAGACTTCTTTCTAATGATGCTGCCATTGTTCCAACCAATTCTGGAAACGCCTTCAGGGAAATGATCTTCAGAGGCAGCTCTGAGTCACAAAGACAGCCCACTGCTCCGCAGAGACTGAACTGGCATATGGGACGGGGGCCCTTCTCCTTCTGCAGTGCTGGGTCTCAGATCTCAAGACGCAACCTGGGAACAAGGACCCTCATGGCCTCTCTTCATTTTATTTTGACACATTTATTTTGTACTCAGGGTGTTCCCAGCCTGGGAAACCCCAGTCTAGGGGTGTGTGTGTAGGGTGTGATCTGATATTGCTGTGAGGTGTGTTCAGCCTGGTCAGGTTCGGTTTTGCTGGGCTGGTAGGATGAGATTTGTATTCTTTGGACATCTTAGAGGCAAACAGCTATTTATGCAGAATATGGATTTGTTAAAGGATATTAGGGAGCTCAGAGAATCTCCGGAGATTAGTCCTCCAATTATCTGGTCCTACCAGAAACCTCTCTTCTTGTGCCATGAAATTCTGCCTGGGACTGACCTCCATTCCCCACCCCCAAGATTTCTCCCCCTGCTGCCTCTGAGACCTTGAAGAGTCTCTGCTATTCTCCCTCCTCAGCCAGAAAACAGACCGCAGGGCAGCTCCCAGTCCTCAGGTAGTTCTCCTTCAAAGTGGATTCCACAGGTAATGAAGGGGAGACCCCAGATTCAAGCTGACACTCGAGGCAGAGGAGTCCGGGAAATGGATTCCAGCTTCTGACTTGGAAGGTGGTACTTAGATGGTGGGCAGATCCCCAGACATAGTAAACTGTGTTTAAACAGGGTGGGTGCCACAGTTGCAGCAAAAGGTGGCTGTCAATCATTTGGCTTCTTCAGACCCTTGTGCCTTGACTTCGGGAAAGCCACCCCGAGGTGCACAGCTATGACTGAGCCATGGTCCTTCATGCTATCTTGGTATCTTGTCCTCACAAAGTGTAGTCATCAGCTCAGAGATCACAGCACAATTAGGTTTTTTGTGCTAAAAACGTGGAGTTCCCTCCCCCCCTTTTTTTAAATTTCAGGTTAATGAGAGGGTACAAACAACAAGGTCACAGTATTTGCATTTGTTAGGTAGAGTCCCTCTTGGAGTTGGGTCCCGCTCCCAGAAGGTGAGCCATATACCCTTACATTGTGCCCGTTAAGTGGGAGCACACCAATCCCCTCCTCTTCTCCCTTCTCACTTTTCCCTCTTCCCTCCTCTCCATAAGTTGAATTGAATTGAGTTTTTCTCTTGTGTGGGTGGGTATTAGATCATCTATTGGTGTCATATTAGTATTGAGTATATTAGATATCTGCTTTTCCATCCTTGTGATACTTTGCTGAGAAAAATGTGTTTCAACTCCATCCATGTTAATACAAAAGTTGTAAAGTCCCCATCTTTTTACTGGCTGACTAGTATTCCTAACGCCCATCAACCCAGGAATGGAGTAACAAATTGTGGTATACGTATATCATGGAATACTGTTCAGCCATAGAGTTACCTTTAAAATGAATGTAGTTAAAAAAGAAAGAGTTGTGTCTTCAACCCCCTGAAAATGGGTGGCTGTCAATGTCAAAGCCTCCTGCCAGTGAACCCCAGGTCCGTGGAGGAAGCTGAGACATTCTGTGTAGAAACGCTATTCCTCAGTGGTCCAGAGTAAGTCTACCCTCTAGTGTCTGTAACACACAGAGATGACTCAATGGTGCCCTGCACATGTTGAGAAGGATTCATCTGACATTTATTGTGGAGTACAAGGTATCAAGGGCTAGGAGCTTCCAGAAATGACAAAAATATGCACTCTGTTTATAGAAAAGTTAATCTCATGTGGGAGAAAGACAGGCCATGTCCAAGTGTCAGTGAGGTACGAGGAGGAGGGGAAAAGCCCCTGGGACCCTTTCTACCTTGGGATCATATCCTGGATCTTGTGAACTAGTTTTCTCATCTGCAAAGTGGGAATAGCCAGACTTAGCCCAAGCTAAGCTCAAAGGAGTGAGAAGCTTGGTCTGTGGAGCAGCCAGGGCCTAGCACATTGTCTGCCTCCAGCCTCCAAACCCTCCTCTCCTCCACTCAATCTAAAGTGTGACGGGACCACAGAGAAGGTGGTGGCTAATTCTGCTTGATGGATTCAGGATGGACTCCTGATGATGCTGGCTGTTCTTTGGGCAGAGGATGAGAAAGACACTTCAGGCCACGGGAGTAGTGTGATCAAAGCCATTGAATTTCGTGTTTTGTGAGTGGTACGCTGAGTGCTTGAGAGTGTGTGATTGGGAGAGGGGATTGGTAGGAACCAAGCCCAAACAGTTCAAAGAAGTGAGAAGTGGGTTCCTTGAGCCTCAATGAGGGTCTGCTCATTCTCCTGTAAGCATGGGTGGTAAACAGAGGGCTGTTCCAGGAAAGCCAGAGCATCTGCTTGGGCTGGTGAAAGTATCTGTCTTTTATTTGGAGTTGCCTTGGGCTTTGGAGTTCTCTGTATCTCTGCTTTGGGAGATAAGGACGGACTGGGTGGGCTGTTTCTTGGGCTCCATTTGGTGTGGGGATGTGTGTGTTTGTTGGGCATCTACAACTCTCAGCACACTGTTGGGTGTCTTACATAAACCGTGCTAAATCCTCTGAATAACTCTGCAAAGGGAGATACTCTGTATTATCATCTCCATTTTACAGACGATGAAACTAAAGCTCAGGAAGTATTACACAATTTGCCGAAGGTCATGTAATCAGTACTTGGCTGTGCCGGGATTCAAGGCCAGGTTTACCTAATTGTAAATCACTACTGGTTCCACCTTGCCACACTCCTGAGTCGCACTGGATTATTGCTAACTGACATGAACACTCCCTATATTGACCTCTATCTATCCATCTTCTATCTCTTTGTCTAGCCATCCATCTGCCTAATGGCAGAAATTTACTTAGCATCTCAAAATCTCTTGCCTTCCCCTATTAGCAACCCCCCATCCCCCCGCAAAATCTCTGGGACGTCAAGAGCATTCTGTTTCTGGATGAGAAGCAGAAATGTGGTTAGCCATTGTTATAAGTGTCTTGCAGAGAGAGTGTCCTGCCTTGCCATCTCAATCCTGCACAGATTCAGAGCTGGTCCCGTGAGAAGGAAGTGTTGAGAGTTGGCTTAAAGGTTATGACAGAGATTCCTCAGACTTTGGTCTCTCCCTGAAGATCCCTTCAATAGCTCAGCAATGCCTGAAATCATCTGTCTTCTGCTTTGATGTGGTGAGATGCACACAGGTCTGGACTCATGGAGATGGCTACCGAAATGTTGGGTCTGCCCTCACCAGTGGTTGAGGCCTTGAACGAGCCCCAGAACACCTCTGTGCCCTGCAGTCGTGGGCCAAGTTGGGATGGTAATTGTACCTACTTACAGGTTGATGTGAGAATAAAGTGAGATGTCCATAAAATTCTGAGCAACACAAACACTTATTAAGTGTCTTCTTTAAACTTTTTCTCCTGGGGTGGAGATGTATTATTAAGTTGTATTAAATTTTGAAAAAACCAAATGGGGTTAGATTGTAAGTGTACTTGGCCATGGCAGAGAGGACTTGGGTGAGATTAGGGGTAGAAGAAGGAAAATAAGAACAAAAAGGGCTTATCAGAAGCAAAATTCAGTCACTTCATAATTCATTCAGGATCCAGGCTCAGGTCTGCCCGGGAAAGTGGTAGCCGATCGACCCAAATGGGGCCCTTTGATGCTACCGCCTGTATCCGTAAAAGGTTGGATGAAATCTTCATCGAGCCATAAATACATTCTGGGCTTCAAACACAATCTTTCCTTAAAGGGCAAAATGCTCTTGAGTGGAGAAGTGACTTTATTTGGGTTTCCCGAGGGTGGGCGGCAGCTCACCGAAGGCTCCTGGCAGGAAGCGGCTCTCATGGCTCCTGGCCAGGCCGGTGGAGGTCTCTGACCTTCTCTCTGGGCCTCAGGAACTTCTGCTTCCCTACAGGGAACAGCATTTGGAGCTTTCTGGAAAAAGAATTGGCAGTCAGGGAACCAAAGTGAGTGGGAGGGCCCCAGATGAACCGTGAGCTCTTTGGTTGTTTTTGTTTTTGTTGTTTGTCTATGACACTTAATTCTTGGGTCCATCTTGAAGTCACTGTGTGATGAAGGCTCATGGGGTCTCATCTGCTTATTTTGTTTTATGTAACAAAGACTCAAAAAGGGTAAGTGAGGTTCCCACGGGCAAGCTGGACTCCTTTCACTACCCTTCACGGCTCTAGTGTGCTGTTTTGCGATCTAATTAATTATTCTAGACTTGGATGGCATTGCTGATACTGACGGCAGCAAAGTCAGTCGAGTACTTTCTAAACTAGATGCTTCCTGAATATTAGAGCATTTCATAAGGTTTTTGTCACTAGATTTTGGGAGGTATAAGTGCTATTGTGATCAGTCCCATTTTGCAGATGAGAAAACTGAGGCTCAGAAGGATGAAATGACCTGCCAAATATGAATTGAGAGCCAACAAGGGATAGCTGGAATCTGAATGGGGTGGATAGGATCCAGGGCCTGAGGAATTAATTCTTCACCACGATATTCTACTGTTGGTTGGGAGTGACTGTGTTTTATTTTACCCCCTTGTCACTTGTGAGACTTGGTTATGTAGGGGTTGAACTGCTTGGTAATCTTATTTACATGATGATGAAATTTTTTAAATTTTATTTTACAGCTTTACTTGGGTCTTGGTGCAGAGAACACACATTAGAAATTCAAAAACGATTGGTTCAAAATTAATTTTCATGAGTAGGGGGGACCGATGAGCCTCTGTGCTTACCCACCAAGGATCCCCTTGTCCTTAGAAGTATTTGGTCTTCTAAGCAGACTTGCTGGATGAGAGCTGATTACCTCATTTACTAAAAAGTTAGGCTGAAGCAACAGAACTGCCCACCAGCATTTCAGACCATCCTGCAATGGTTGACAAGAATGATCTGGAATGTGTTACCCATTCCAGAGATAGAGGCTGCAAGCTTTCTCTCACTGTGCTGCTCTGGCTTGCCTGGCAGCCACAGAACTTTTTGAAATATTACCAGTACTTGGAGAACCCCTTTGCAACCTGAATTTACTCCTAGGGGTCTGGATCGCTAAGCTGGGACTCATCGACACGGGAAATGAAGTGTGTCTCTCCCGTTCTCACTTATCACTTGCTCATGGTCCTTTGTCCTTCTGAGCAGGATTGATGGCTTTTGCTGGGGTCCCATGGGAAAGCCCCTGGAGGTGTGGGGCTTTCAGCCTGTAGCACCTGCACCTCTCCTGTCACCAGGCGTTTAACAGTCAAGAAGCGAGTTTTTAATCTGTGAGTCTTTAGGCCAGGGGGCTGGAGACGAAGGTGCTGGGGGTCTGCGTCTCCTGAGGGCATCAGAGGCTTTTATTTGACATCCTGGGAATGTGCAGAGGTCGCTCTAAGTCCAGGGCCATCTTGTGGCAGCTTTGTTTTCTTAGCAGACAGAGCCCAGCTGCACTGGGAAAGGTGGGACTGACTGGAGAGGGTGTGCTTGTGTGTGTATGTGTGAGTGTGTTTGTATGTGAATGTGTGTGAATGTACGTGTGTGAGTGTATGTGAATGTGTGTGAATGTTCATATGTATATGTATATGTGAGTGTTTTTATGTGAAAGTGTATGTGTGTGTTTCTGTGCATGTGTGTTTGTTGAATGTCTGTTTTTGTATATGTGAGTGTTTTTATGTGAAGATGTGTGTGCTTGTTTGTGTATGTGTGAGTGTTTTTATGTGACTGTGTTTGTGTGTTTGTCTGTAAATGTGTGTTTGTGTAAATGTGTGTTTGTGTAAAGTGTGTTTGTATGTGAATGTCTATGTGTCTGTATGTGTGAGTGTTTTTATGTGAAGGTGTGTGCGTATGTTTGTGTATGTATGAGAGTGTGTATGTGAATGTCTATGTGTTTGTGTGTATGTGTGATCGCTTGTATGTGAATGTGTGTGTTTGTATGTGAATGTGTGTGTTAGGTTTATATGAATGTGTGTATGTGTTTGTATGTGAATGTGTGTGTTAGGTTTATATGAATGTGTCCTATGTGTTTGTGTGTGTGTGTTTGTATGTGAATGTGTGTGTTAGGTTTATGTGACTGTGAATGTGAACGTGTCTGGGTGTATTCGTGTGTATGTGAATGTGCCTGAGTTTGTGTGTGTTTGTGTGACTGTGTGAGTGTGGATGAGTGCTGTGTGTACTATGCATGTTTGTGAGTGTGCCTGTGCCTTTAGGGCTGCCAGGCAGGGTTTGGACTTAACCCAGCAAAGCCCCTTTGAAGTGGAAATGAGAAAGCTCAGTCCCCCTTGCCCTAAACCAGAGGAGAGCATCAAGGGCAAAGCATTTATAAGCTATTTTCTCACTTTCACACTGTCTCCTCTGTCCCAAATGGTGGCACAGACAGTGTTTTTGCAAGAGACCCCTGGCTGCAGGCCCCTCTGGTTTCCATGGAAACTATGATGCCCACTGGGCGGGGGGTGGTGGTGGTGGAGGGCACCGAGAGGGGGAGGTGGGGGGGGAGGAATCTTGGAAGCTCCCGCTGGTGGGTGCACCAGCGTGGGGAGGCTCCAGCTTCAGACAAAGGGGAGGAACAAAGGCTGGGGAGGGGATGAGGGGTGTCACCACAGGCCGGATTTGCAGGCTTCATCTTGGGGTCTCCAGGATTGTTACACAATAATGGAGCCCCCGGGCCTGGGGGAGAAACCTGAAGGGCAATGTGAGGCTGTGTCCTGGGGCTGAGTGAGATTCTAAGACAAGACAAAGGGGCTGGAGGAAGAGCCGTCTCCCCACCCAATTGCCTGTAGAGTAAACCCCAACCCCCTCCCTGGACTGCCCTTCAAGGCTCTTTCCGTGTGTGACTCCACCAGAGTTGTCCCCTTTCCTGCGTTTCCACCGACAGTCCCACAGAGCAGCGTTGGCCTTGTGCTGTGATTTCCTCCCTGGCAGCATCTGGTTGTGTTTCCTCCTGCATCTTCAATGCTTGGCCCAGTAGCAGGGCAAGGTAAGTTGGTAAAAACGTGCCTGCAAACTCCAGGACCCCTGCCTGCCAGGCCCTGCCGCCTCTCCCCACACAAGTCCTGCCCTTTGTCAACTATCAAAATAAGTCTCATAAAGCTTATCCAGCCCACATTCATTACCAAGGTCTTCAAAAGATGAGTATAGTTCCTTGGCTTGCAAATGCACATTAATATCTGGTTTCTTTGAACACCTGTGTCTGTATTTAATCACAGCCTGTTTGTTTTGAAGATGCAAGCTCTTTACCTCCTGTTGGAAAGGGCATGGAATTTGGAGAAATATAAATGCTCATCAAAAATTCAGTTTCTTTTATGAGTGCTTTGCATAGTCTGACTTGGGAGGCTTCCTTCTGCATCTAGTACTTGTGAACTTGAGTGAGATATTCAAACTCTTTGAACTTCACTTTCCTCCTCTGGAAAATGGGAATCATAGTAATCTCCATATTTTCTTCCTTGGGTTGTTTTCAAGATTATAAGAGCTAGTAATCAGAACAATCTTCTGAAACCTGGAAGATGTCTTGGGGATGTGGGTTACTGTCACTGTTAGGAGTTCTCTGAGTGTAGGGAATGGGTTTTACCCATTTTATGAACATCTTTCTGTCCTATCCCAATGCATACCAGAAATACACATCAAATGTTTACTGAGTTGAGCTAAAGATTTGCAAAGAAAATGGTGCTGGGAGGGTTGGCTGAATGTAGGTGGGCAATCCAGTCCATAATATGTGGCCCCCTGGGACTAGGTGATTGCTAGAATATTTCGGGGATTTTCTTAGGGTAACAAATCCACAGGGGTCAGAGGTCACAGCCCAGGGCACATTAAGAAAAAATTTAGGAAAAAGGGCAAGGTAAAGATTAAGAAATCCTGGGAAATAGGTTTAGGGAAGCTCAACTATAGGAAAGCTATAGTTGGCCTTTGAACAATGAAAGGGTTAGAGATGTTGACCCCCTACATAGTCAAAAATCCATGCACAACTTTTGAATCCTCCTGGAACTCAACTACTGATAGCCTACTGTTGATCAGAAGCCTTACCATGACATAGATAGTCAATTAACATATTTTTGTATGTTATATGTATCATATACTGTATTATGATAAGATAAGCTAGAGAGTAGAAAATGGTGTTAAGAAAATCATAAGAAAAGAAAATGTATCTACTATTTGTTAAGGGGATCAGATTCACTTCAACCTGGTCATCTTCACACTGAGTGGGCTGAAGAGGAAGAGGCCTTGGAAGAGGTGGAGGAGGTGGCAGGAGAGGCCGGCACACCTGCCAGACACTTTGATTTATTAATCATCATCATCTGGCTTTATCTTCATGACCACCTTGTCAAGTGGCTGTTACTGTCCCCATATCAGGGATGAAGTGACTGGGCTCAGAGGCTGGCCTGGTTCCAGCCCAGGACTTCCTCTGCAGCTCTGTATTACCTCCCTGACCCTAGACCCAGGTCTTGAGTCCCATCAACCTCATGGAGCTAAAGTAAGATGACCCCTCGAAGCTCTGCTGAGTGCTCCTGAGGAGCGAAAACCATTAGGTGTGGTGACTGTAAGAAAACATTTGGTTGGAAATCACAGCTTGTCATCAGGAACGAGCTTGCACCTGGGAGAAGAAACCCAACAAGAGCTTCCTGTGTTGTTTCCCGGGTGGTCTGCTCCCCGCACTCCCTGCCTGCCTGCCTGTCTGTTGAACTCACAAACATCCATCATCACAGGGCATCAGAGGTGGGGTGACAGTGAGGGGCTGGGGCAGGGTATGTGGAGGGGGAGGGGAAAGTCAACTAACTGGATTACCAATAGCTGGCCTCCCTGGGCTTCCCCCCCACCCCACCCTGCCATGGCCTCAAGGTTTCCAGGAGCAGGGGTGAGTCTGATTAAGAGCCCCCCTGTCAGGACATGCCTACCAGCTGCTGGGTGACCTCAGGAGCTGTTTAATGTCCAGCAACACAATGTCAGTCACAACCTTTGCCCTGTCTGGAGGATGGAGCTTATTCCAAAGAGGAAAACATCTTTAAAATAGAAGCTAGCCTCCTCAGCCTGCCCCTGGCTTTTCCTGAAACTTCAAGGCTCTTGTTGGAAGCTGGAGGTGGGTGTTTTCCTTTTCTAGTTGAGCCAAGAAAGGGGCCAGGTGGGAAATTAACCAAATGGAAAGACCACCAGGACCAATTGTTGTCCTGGAGCCCACAAAAACAGTTTGATTTCTGAGGAAATGTCTCAGAGAGCCCCCCAACCCTTTTGTGAAGTGGGGACAGCTCCTCTGATTTTCATTTGCCAGTCCCTGTCCATTATCCTGAGGGGCAGGACACACTTTCAGGTCTGGAACAGTCGCCACCGGCCATGTGTAACTATGCAAACTCAAATTTATATATTCAAAATTCAATAAAGTTAAAATTTCAGTTCTTCAGAGGGACTGGTCACATTTTCAGCCCTCTATAGCCACGCATGGTTAGTACCTTCTACGCTGGACACTGTGGATATAGGGCAATTCCATCATTGCACGAAGTTTTTTAGATAGCACTGACCTAAGATAAGTGTACTTAGTCGATGGGTGGGGTCTAACATCGGGAGTTCTCAAAATTCCACGCATGTGATTCTCAGCCCTGGTCCACTGAATCCCAAACTTATCTCATTATAAGAATAAGGAACATGTGAGGCATCTAAAAAGATACAGATTCCTAGGAACCTTCCCTAAGGCTTCTGATTTAGCGGGTCTCAGGCAAGTCTCAGAAATCTGTTGTTGTTAAGCATGTCAAGTCATTGTTATGATCAGAAAAGTTTGGGAAAAATTGATGTAGCCTAGAGACAGGAAGAGCCAGGCAGCTGCTTGGTCACACATTGTGCTGGGGCTGTGGCCAGAGGCCTTAACGGCCACAGCAGCCCTGCAAGGTGAGCTTTTATGTGCACTTATGGCACAAGTAAGGAATATAGACATTTAAGAAAGGTAAAGTCCTTGCTCTAAGCCACTTAGCCCCAATCTATGGACTTGGTCTGAGTTTTTGAGAAAGTAGGCTGTGGACTCCTCCTTTTGGGGTTCAAATCATGCCACTAAGTGTGTGAGATTGGGCAAGTCACTACCAAAGTCAGTCTCCTTCTTTGTAAAGTGGGAGTTGTTAACAGTTCCCACCTTCTGGGAATGTGGCAGTGACTGATTGAGATAATGTGGGTAAGGAAGGGGCTTTGTATGACTACACAGGCATCTGACAGTTTGTTCTGGTGGTAACAAAAAGAACGCCGCTGCAGGCAGATCCGTTCTTCCCAGCACATCTTAATTCTAAGAGAATCTCTTGTCTGTCTGTCTGTTTTATTTGTGGCAGAGAGGTGTTGATTCTGCTTCCTTCTGGGGTAGGATTCCAGCCATTGTCTGTGAGAGTCAGGGAGACTCCTAGTCCTGGTCCAGTTGGCACAGGCTTCTGCTGCACCCCAAGTCAGCTGCGCACAGGACTGCAACACAACTTCAGCAAAACATCACAAGCAGTAATGAAACCAGTGTTTGAACACCAGGCACTATGCTAAGTGCTTGTGTATCAATGTGTTTAATTTTTTCAGCTGACCTATGAGGCACATATTGTATGTTTCATCTTACAAGGCACTTTTGTGCGCATGGAATTGTTGGATTTGCAGGATACACCCTGCATGGAGGAGGTAGTAATCCCTGACTCCCAGCTAAGAAGTGAGCTTTCTTTTTTTTTTTGCAGTTTTTTTGGCCAGGGCTGGGTTTGAACCTGCCACCTCCAGCATATGGGGCTGGCGCCCTACTCCTTTGAGCCACAGGCGCCGCCCCCAGCTAGGGAGTGAGATCTAAGGAAAGTGAGATCCTTAGAAGGGGTGATGTACTGAGATGTATGTGTACATGATGTACCAACTTAATTAATAGTAACTGAGCTGAACTTCCATGAAAACATTGTCTTTTGGCTGCTACATTTCTGCTCTGTCCAATAAAACTTCACTCAAACGAAATTCAACTTGTCGTTATTTCCAGTTTTTGATTCTTTTCATCCTTCTTCTGCCTAGTTCCACGAATGAGGAGGAGCTGACTGCCTCTCTCCTCCAGGGGTGGAAGTGCCTGGATTTGGTTGAAGCCTAAGCAAACACAAGATGGGCATTATCTCACTATTCCATCTTAGCTCTTTCCCAGGGATGAGGAAAGATCCTGTGACCTTTACATTCCCTTTAGGGAAATGCTGCCTCCTGGGAAGACTTTTCCCCACGGTTCACTGCCGTTCTCCACTTACACAGAAAGAAAACTAGCTTATGGCAGCAAGGGGATGGTGAGAGGGAATTCGTCTATCAGAATTCCTAGTCTGTTTGCTTCTTGCTGTGTGACCTTGGGCAAATCATTGAACCTCTCTGAGCCCCAGCTTGCTCTACCGTAAAACAGAGGTTGTTAATAACATTTATCTTACATAAGTGCTATGAGGGTGGGATTAGCCAATGGCCATTGATGCCTGGGTGCACAAATGGGAGCCAGGACCATCTGTGATCAGAGGCGTCTGCTGGCCAGGTGGAAAAGCAGGGAGAGGAAGCGGAGCTGTCCTGCTCCACCTGGATTTCCCCAAGACCCCTTTCTCTCAGTGTTGATCAGGGACGGAGGAAAGGGGGGGGGGTCGGTCCTGGAGAAAGGGTAGAGGCCCTTTAATGAGCTCAGGAAAACCCATCTCCTGACAATAACAGCCCCACACTCTGCAATAACATCCTGCCAGAAGAAGCAGTGACAGGATATGTACTGGGGGTGGGAGCGTGTGGCAGCCCCACCGCCCACCGGCCTGCCTGCTGGGCCCAGAGCCCTAAGGAGGCACAGGAAGTCCAGCCAGTGATCAGAGGGAGATGAAGACTTCCGCGTCCACATGCATCCTAGACGGATATGGAGATGCCAGCTCTCTCGGATGGACAGTCCCGTGAGGCAGAGTGTTAGCGCCTTCTCCACGAGCTGTTCCTGCTACAGCATGGCACCTGCTGCCTGCTGGGTCCAGCTCGGTGGCCTCTGTGGTTCTACTGAGTCAAGGAGCAGGACACGTGGAGGGGAATGGTCCCCACCTGTCAATCAAAAAGTCCCATAATATTTCTGATGACAAAGCTTTCCTATGGAAATACAATGGTGGTGGAAACAGAGCCGATTCCAGCCCCACTGTGGTTCATGGTGAGGTGGTTGGAGAGAGGAGATGAGCAAACGCAGTGAGCTGGATGGGAATCCAGCAGTCCAGGGGCCTGCTGAGGCTGTGTGTGGGGGGACATGATGGAAGGCATTCTCAAGCAAGAGCAGGATTTGGCCAGGCAAAGAGGTAGAGGAGAGCCCTGCAATGGGGTGGCAAGGCGACAGAACAACCGGGAAGTGCTGTGTGAGGGGCTGCAGCTGGAGAGAAAGCCGGTGCCAGGGGCCCACGTCCTGAAGGATGGATTTCATCTGAAGGGTCATGGGAAGCCACTGAAACCTTTCAAGCAGGGAAGTGAGGGATCTGATTTGTGCTTTGGGTCTTGATATGCTCCTTTCCGTCAATGAACAAACCTCAATTATGTTCTCAAGCTTGGAGGAATCCAGGAGGCTTCTTGCCAGTGCCAGAGTCCAGTGAAGTGGAATGAAGAGATCTGCGTGGGACACAGGGAAGCAGGGCTCAGACCCTGGCCAGATACTATATTTTTATGATCCAAATTTAAAGTCTTTCCTTGCCCTCAAGAAGCTGTGATCTGGGGATGAATGGCCAAATGAGATAGCACACTTTGTAAATGCTGGTTGACTCTGAGAAAGCATTTAGTGGGGCTTGGGAGGGGGGCAGGGACCACAACTCTCCACGTCCTAGAAGACGGATTTTCTGTGTGCAGAGAAGGGAGGGAAGGGAGGGATTGCCACCATGCACTCATCTCCTGCTAGAAGTGAGGCTGGATCCTCCACTCATCTTAGTACTGAGGAGGGTCAGCCTCTCCAGCTGGTGGGCAGGGGCTGCAACAGCCCACAGCTGCTCCCTGCATCTTACTCTGGGAACTCTCCTGACAAAGGGGTGATTAGCCATTACCAGAGAATTGTTGGAGGCTCTGGTCCATGGAGTCAGAAGTAGGGCCCCTCTCTATGAACGCAAAGAGGCAACTGGGAAGGATGTCAACTTGAAGAGGGAGACTTGGGTTCTATTCCCCTGGGCCAGTGAGACACATGTTGGGTGACCTAGGGGGACATGTCATTCTTCCTCCTGGGACTTAGTGTCCTCATCTACACACTGACAGTTTTTTCAAGTGATAGCTGTGCTCTCAGGTGGTGGAGATAAAACAATGAAAAACTCTAGGTCACTTTCCTCAGGCATCCTTCAGTTTGCTGGGGGGACAGATGTGGAAATAAATTCTCCAAGTGTACAGACACTAAAGGGATGGCCATGGGTGTGGAAGCACAGACATGGGAGGCGCAGGAAGACTTCCTGGAGGAGGAGGCTATATTTGGTGCAAGTCAGTAGGTGAAAGAAGGTAGGGGAAAGGGCACTTCAGACATTTCCAAAGAAGAATCCACCTAGTCATCTTGGCTTTTCATGACACAAACTCTGGCTCCCTTCCCAGTCTGATGCTCTGAAGTCATTCCTCTGTGCTGCCCGTTGGGTTCTGGGGTGAACTTCTGAGCACCTTCAGCTGGTATGAGCGCTGAGAATTCTGAGAACAGCCCACAGTTGACTTTATGCCACACACTTGCTGTGGGCACAGTTTTCTAGCAGTCAGCAGGATGTCTCCCTAGGAGCCTCAAAGCCTTAGTTCAGACTGAGATTAGCCCTGGTCTCTGCCAGGGTTTGTTGGAAGAGATGCCATCTTTTCCTCAGGGGCTTCCAAAGGGCAGAACATCCACTCCAGTTCTGTCCATCTTGGGGTTAGTTATTGAGTATAGACCATGGAGGTGAGTCAGAATGAGAGAAAACCATGTCATCACTGCACACCACTTAGAAACTGATAAGAATGGTGTGCTGGAAAGGTGATGATCTCATGGGAGAGTCTACCCAGGGAATCTGAGCCAGCTGGACATGTTTGCAGGAGGAATCCTGAGCAGAGATGCTTGGGGTGAGATCAGGAAGTGAAGAAATAGACCAGTTGAAAATGGGTGAGATAGAGATAGATCAACATTCTAGACAAAGAACAAAAACTGAGATGAGGAGCTTGGTCCAGGAACGAGCTGAGAGAAGCCCAGGTGGAGACCTGCAGGCTGCGCCAAGTGTTTTGTTCTTTGTCTTAAAAGCAATGGGAACCACATACCAACAGCGGGCTGATATGATTGAATGTGTGTGTTCCAAAAAGCAACATTGGCCCTGGAGAATGGATCGGGGAGGAGGGTAGCGGATGTTTGGACCAATCAGGAGGATATTGCAGGGGTCTGAATTAGCCAGTGATGATGGACATATTGAGATGGAGTCAGTCTTGAAAGTGACAGGACTGGGTTATTGGGATGATGCAGGCTATCAGGCAAGGGGTCATGTCAAGGGTGCGTTCTGGTTTCTGAGATGACAGAGCTGTGGAGGACTCAGAGATCGCTTAGTCCACACCCTCATCTAACTGTACCAGGAAACCAAGGTTCAGAATTGGGCAGAGCAGGGCCTGTATTGGAGCCAAATCCTTCCCATTTTCATCCTGTACATCAAGGTCCAGGGCAGGAAGCAACCTTGGAAATCAACTTCTCTAGTTCTTACATTTTATAGATATGAAAACTGAGGCCCCCCCAGGCTTTAGCAGCCAAAAGCCACCCGAGGAGTTAATTAACTAATCAGTTGAGTGGCCTAAGCATGTATAAACATGGCTCTGCTGACCCCTAGAGAGTAGGACATGTGTTTGTTCAGGAGGGAGAAAACTTGGCAGATGTCCCTCTAAATGCTTTCCCAAGCATCCTTGCGCCCACTGGCTCCTCTCGGAGCTGGCTGCCTGGGGTTAGGGAATCCAGATGTCTGGGGCCACAGAAGCCAGCTGGATTTTCCCATGTCAGGGGCTCCCAGCATCTTGGCTCTAAACATCAGCAGTCATGGGAAGGGTGGTGAGAGGCAGCGAAGGAACGCCATGCTGTTCTTTTGGGGAGTTCCCAGCAGCTGTTTAGGAATAGGGCTGATTTCTTTTGTTGTCCTGGAGGTCCCCCTTCCAGTCTGGCAGAGCCAGAGCTTACCTGTAGCTACCTTGTGCCTGTCTAAATTTGGGCAGCGTGCTCTTAACAAACAACTATTGTGATAGCAGGGTCTGACAGATGTTATGCAATAGGTCATTTGGGAGATGTGTTAGGGTAGAGGCCAAAATCTTGGAATTTTCATATTTTTGAGAAAAACAGGCAGAATATTTGAAATTGGGATTACATTAGAAAATTCCAGAACATATTTCTTTTGGCAGCTGTTTGAGTAGCCCCTTGTTGGGGTGACTTGACCTTGGCCCTGAGGAATCCTATAGAGACCCAGCTCTCTGGAGCTGCTCCCTTGAGGTCTCAGTAATACTCAGGCAAAGGGAAGAAAATGACACCAGCTTTCGCGGAGGCTCAGGGGGTTGGGAAGACCATGGCACATGGAAAAAAAGCAGTCTTTGCAATTGTACATCCCTATGGGAGGGTCTGGAGGTACAATTGCGTCTTGGCTCTGCCACTTAATACCTGAGTGACACTGACATTGGTATTCATCTCTCTGAACCTTAGTTTCTTATTTTGTTAGGACAAGTGAGAATCCCTATTTAACCTTGTTGTGGTGAGTCTGAAGTGAGATGCTTGAAGAAGAGCACATAACATATTGTCTGGCCCTGAAAAAACAGGTGCAGCAAATTTACATTCTTATTATTTCTTGCTCCAGGACCCTGCAATCAACCTAGACTGAGTCAGATTGGTACTGATCAATGGAACCTTCCTCTTCAGCTCTGGATACTCCTGGGTGCCTCTTGGGGTTCACTGTCATGGCAACGGGTCAGCAGAGTGGTGTGGAAGCTGGTCTGGGGAAGCTGAGCAGCTGAAATGCTGCCTAGCCTGCCGGCGCCACATCCAGCGAGGGCAGCCGGCTGCCGGGTTGATGGCTGTTGGATCCTGCTGACCTCATGTCAGGCCACCCTGGGGGAAACTGCTTATTCAGGGAGGGATGGAGCCTCACTCCCTGAGATGTGCCAGAGCCCCGGTCAGTGGGCACAGTTACAGGTGCCGCAGAGTCTTAGAGCCGCCCAAGCAGAACGAGACCTTGCAGAGTAGGCATTCCAGTCTCTTCTCTGTATGGCTGAACAGAGAACAAATGAACAATGACTGCCTACCGGGTGCCCAGCGCAGTGTGAAGTCCTCCCCCCGCCCAGGTTCATTTCTACAACAAGCCTGTGGAAAGAGTCTAATTATTCCCACCAGGGGGGTGGAATCCAGGGCCCAAAGATGTGAAATCTTCCATTCGGGACACACTGGCATTTGCACCCAGGAAGTCCCTGTCCCTATGTTCCCTCTACCATCTCATTTCATTTCTAGCTTGTCCAGTTCTCAGCAACTTTCCTACCTTCTCTTGGGCTGTGTTTCTGGAGCCTCATGCATATGAGGGGTTCAGTAGAAAATTGTTGAATAAATGACTTGCTGTGGATAATTTTAACCCCATTTCTGCTGGTGTGACAATGAGCTAGGGAAGTATATGTGCTGTGGCAGTGGGGGTGGATACCTTTATTAACCTCTAAATATGGGTAAGGGAGGCCTAAGGTCCCAAAGGTGAAAACCCCCACTGGATGGCCCAGCCCCTCGACCACAGGCCATTCCCCCCAAAATGCCCTTTGTTGCCTGTGTCACCTCCTTCTTCCTCCTCTGTGCCTTCTTTTCTACCCCCCACTGGCATGACCCCATTTCCATCTTTATGAAGGAGTCCATACCTTCTTTGAGTTTCAGATGTCTCCTTCCCCATGAAGCAAGCTTTCTCCGAGACAGAATCTTACTTTGTTGCCTTGGGTAGAGTGCTGTGGTGTCATAGCTCACAGCAACCTCAAACTCTTGGGCTTCTCTCTCTTTCTTTCTTTTTTTGACAGAGTCTCACTCTGTTGCTCCAGGCTAGAGTGCTGTGGTGTCAGCTGACAGCAACCTCAAACAATCTTGCCTCACCCTCCTGAGTAGCTGGGACTATAGGTGCCCACTACAACTCTCAGCTAGTTTTCCTATTTTTAGGAGGGGGGGGTCTCACTCTTTCTCAGGCTGGTCTCGAACTTGTGAGCTCAATAATCTACCCACTACAGCCTCCCAGAGTGCTAGGATTACAGGCCTGAGCCACCATGCCCGGCCTGAAGTTTTCCTTGAGAAGTTTTCCTTGATACTTTAAGGGAAATTGATCTCTCCCATCTCTAATTTTTTTTTGTGCTTGTGCATCTCTTTGTTATGTTCTCGATTGCATTCTGCATTGTAACATGCCTTCTTGTGACTGCACGATTCCTTCCCTTTTAGACCATGAGCAACTAGATGCCCTGGGGGGCCTGTTTCATCTGGGCTTCATCCAGGGCCTCTGGCACCATGTTGCACATAACACTTGCAATAAATTGGGTGGAACTGATTTGGGGCAGAGTAGTAGTAATGGTCGGTATCGGGCTGGATTAGCCAAAGAACAGGGCCAGTTGGAAGGTGAGTCTCTACCAGCCTCCCTTCCCCCCGGTGTGGGCTGAAAGCAACCCTCTCCAGGGACTTCTCTGACCTCTGCTGACCGTCACTAGGGCTGTTTTTTCATTCTTTTGGATTGGGCTGAGAAAAACAGGAAGAATCATCAAGAGACAGAGCCTTCAGGGCCAACAAAGTTTTTGGTGATTCTTTTTACAGACACCAAAAGCTTTGTTTGTGCACTGTGACAAAGAGTGGGCTTTTCCTGCTGGCCCCCAGAAAAGCCTCTGCCAACCTCCAGGATCTATCCCAGGAGCCACGCCTAGCCTCCTTCCACAGATCCAGTCTCTGTTGTTTTCAATGCTTAAAAAACATACAGTTGGAGGGCTCCTCAGTTGTATCCATAGTCTCTCCCTGAGCGATCATCTGACCCCTTGCTACTCAAAGTATGGTCCATGAACCAGCGATGCTGGAGGTTTATTAGAAATGCAACTTCCAGCCCTTCCCAGCCCACTGATTCAGAATCTGCATCTTCGCAAGATCTCCAGGGAATTGCTATGCATGTTCAAGCTTGATCAGTGCTGCTTTAACCCATTAAACTATTTTTTTTTTAAATGAGAGATGCTATGTAAACATCCAAGGGGGAAACTGATTTGTTAACTAGGGGCAAGATTAATTTGGCTTAGCAAACATTTGCTGAAAACATGCTGTACACCCAGCCCTGTGCTAGGCATGGGGAAGCAAAGACGTTATCTATAAGGAAGAATTTAGACAGTGGGCTGCCTTTCTGGTTTTGCCAGTTCTGGGAAGCAGCATCCCAAGACTCTAATGATGAGGTAGAGCTTTATGCAATCCAGAAACTCATCTATCACAGGGGGAGAAAGAGGGAGGGGTCTCTCCCGAAATGAGGCAAACTTTCCAATGGACTATACATCTTTGATGGAGCAATGCAGGGTATATGGCAGGTGCAAAGAGCAGTGCTCTGCTCCGCTTGCCAAAGGTCGCATCTCTGCAGGTGATCATCCTGTTCTGTCCAGCCTGTGTTGTCTCTTTCTTCCTTGAATGGCTTCAGCATCGATTCAACATTAGCTTAAAGTAATCTTTAGAATCTGTGCTGATTTCTAAGGAAAGCTTTTGGTGTCCCTTATCCAGTCATCAGCCTGGTGACAGCAGTTCAGCTGCACTCTTGTTCATAATTCACACTCAGTGTCTGTGTCTGGGCTTCCGTTGGCCGCTGAGTTATTTCTGGGAGCTCAAGATCCTTCTGTTATTGTGGAGGTTTTAACCCTCTTTGCATGGAAGGAGTCACATACCTCTTTGTGTCTGAATTAAAAACGACTTATCCTCTTGGGGGAAAAAATGCTCTCCCACGACACATTTCTCTGCAACAATGCTTTTTTGCATTAGTAACTTGGGATGTCACTATTAAGATTTGTAAGAGATGGCTTGTGATCCTCTCCTCTTTACTAATTTTTATTGGTCTTGCAAGTCTTTTAATAACTACATCTTTAAAATACATTGCACTGCAATTTCCTAAAGCAAAAGAAAGTGATAAGAATTTCCAGCGGCATTACTCTTGGCAAAGTTAGAAGCAAGAATTAGGGATTCTACTAACCTCTACTGACCTTCAGGCTCTGTCTGTTAATGATTCTTCCTGTTTTTCCTAGCCCAATCCAATTTTTTGCATTTGCCAATTCAATTGCACCCAGAATGAGTACAATAGTCTTCTTAATAATAGAAAAAAGTAGCTGATTTTTGGTTGATTTCTTACTATATGCCCAGCACTATTACCATCTCATCAGTAGGGATTATATCATTGAATTACTATATATTACTATTATATAATGTTATGAGATGGGTAACACCCTGTTGAGATTGAGACACTGAGTGACTTAGTAAGCGGTAATGGCTGGACTTGCACTTGGCTGGGTGAACTCCAGAGCATGGGTTCATCTCTGCATTATGTTCAATGCAGCTTGCTCCTGGGATAGGATAGTCACTCTGGCTTTCAGTATTATGTTGCTGAAGATTTGTTTCCAGTAAGTCTTTTCTTATTAGGTCAGTATTTCAGTTGTGTATTGTTGCATAACAAATAGCGCCAAACATAGAGGCTTAAAATAATCAGTTGTCACCACTGTTGCCTAGCTGGATGGTTGTTTTGCTAGTCTTGCTTGGGGTCTCCCCTGGGGATATAGTCAGAAGGTGGCTGGGGCAGGAATGTCCACGATGTATCCATTAATATGTCTGGTGCCTTGAGGGGGTGGCCAGAAAGATGGGCTCAGCTGGTTTTCCAGGAAGGCTGAGCCTTTTCCCTCTCCACATGGTCTCTCTGTGTCGACTGCCCATCACTGTCTGGGATCAGACTTAATTCCTGGTAGCTCAGAGTGGAAAAGCAGAAGCTGCCACACCCCAGTGAGGATCAGGTTTAGAACGGGCACTGTCTCAGTTATTCCCTCTCTTTTTGGTTGTATCAAGTCACAGAGCCACCCCAGATTCAACATGGGAGTGAACTACTCCAGGACATGAGTGCTGGAGGCCTGGTTCTCTTGGTCTCAGGGTGGGAGACTATCCTATAGTGCTTGCCAGTGTGATCCACCTGGCATCTGATCATGGTTTGGCACCTGGTGTGGTTAGCTCCAGAGAAAATATATGGATTAAAACCCCAGGTATTGGGATTTTGTGATATGGGCTAATCTTAGAGGAGTTAGATGATATCTCAAAGTAGTTTTGATTTGCATTTCTCTGATGATTAAGAATGATGATCATTTTTTCTTTTTTTTTTTTTTGTAGAGACAGAGTTTCACTTTATTGCCCTCGGTAGAGTGCCGTGGCGTCACACGGCTCACAGCAACCTCCAACTCCTGGGCTTAGGCGATTCTCCTGCCTCAGCCTCCCGAGTAGCTGGAGGCGCCGCCACAACACCTGGCTATTTTTTGTTGCAGTTTGGCCGGGGCTGGGTTTGAACCCGCCACCCTCGGCATATGGGGCGGGCACCCTGCTCACCGAGCCACAGGCACCGCCGGATGATCATTTTTTCATATGTCTGTAGGCCGTGCACCTGTCTTCTTCAGAGAAGTTTCTCTTCAAGTCCCTCGCCCAGCCTGCGATGGGATCACTTGTTCTTTCCTTGCTTATACGTTTGAGCTCTCTGTGGATTCTGGTTATTAAACCTTTGTCAGAGACATAAGCTGCAAATATCTTCTCCCATTCTGAGAGCTGTCTGTTTGCTTTACTTACTGTGTTCTTGGCTGTGCAGAAGCTTTTTAGTTTGATCAGGTCCCAGTAGGGTATTTTTGAAGCTGCTTCAATTGCCCTGGGGGTCATCCTCATAAAATACTCGCCCACACTGATTTCTTCAAGAGTTTTCCCTGCAAGACCAGAAACGTTGGCGTGGATGTGGAAAAAAGAGAATACTTCTACACTGCTGGTGGGAATGCAAATTAATACATTCCTTTTGGAAAGATGTTTGGAGAACACTTAGATATCCAACAATAGATCTGCCATTCAATCCTGTAATTCCTCTACTAGGTATATACCAGAAGACCAAAAATCACATTATAACAATGATATTTGTACCAGAATGTTCATTGCATCCCAGTTCATAATTGCTAAGTCATAGAAAAAGCCCAAAGGCCCATCAATCCACGAATGGATTAATAAATTGTGGTATATGTACACCATGGAATATTATGCAGCCTTAAAGAAAGATGGAGATTTTACCTCTTTCATGTTTACATGGATGCAGCTGAACATATTCTTCTTAGTAAAGTATCTCAAGAATGGGAGAAAAAGTATCCAATGTACTCAGCCCTACTATGAAACTAATTTATGGCTTTCATATGAAAGCTATAACCCAGTTATAACCTAAGCATAGGGGAAGGGGGAGAAGGAGGGGAGGGAGGGGGGAGGATGGGCAGAGGGAGGGTCATTGGTGGGATTACACCTGCGGTGCATCTTGCAACGGTACATGTGAAACTTACTAAATGTAGAATATAAATGACTTAACACAATAACTAAGAAAATGCCAGGAAGGCTATGTTAACCAGTGTGATGAAAATATGTCAAATGGTCTATAAAACCAGTTTATGGTGCCCCATGATCGCATTAATGTACACAGCTATGATTTAATAATAAAAAGAGGAAAAAAATAAAACCCCACATATGTCATATTACCACTCTATGACTTTAGACAAGTTACTGAAATAGTTGTCAGCTTCTAGTTTTTACCCTAGATGAACTAGGAATCTGTTTGTATATCTACTTCCCCTCTCTCTCCCTCCCAACTTACTCACTAGGGTTCTCTGACTTCCTGGTGACTGTCTGTTAGTGAAAGGGGATGGTAAGTATAATTGTCACTATTATGAAATGAATAGTTAGCACCGTTCTAAGCACTTCATACACATGGACTCATTTACTCTTCTCAGAGGCCCCATGAAGTTGCTGCCATTATCCTTAGTGGCAGAGAAACTCAGCTCCCTAAGTTTCTGGCAATGCTGGGATGTGAAGCCAGGCAATACGATTCCCTAGTCCACGCTTTTAATCACACTCTGTTTCTCAGAGGCAGCTCTCTCCCAGGCCGCAGGACGGTGGTGAGTCATCCGTGAGATATTGTGAGCAAAGCGCTTGGTGCCTTGTGTGGCGTGCTGTGGATGCACAATTATCGCGGTGGTTTTGCAAACTCACAGTCTCATCATCCTCCTGAGAGACCCAGCTCATTGTCATCACCTCTTATTCCTCAGCTAACATGAGCACAAGCTGTTTGTTCTCATTTCTCTTTATGTGCTTCTATGCAATATTCCCATTTCAAATGTATTTGCGCCCATCTCAGATATAATTTGTTTCCTGGGTTTGCTTCCTGTGCGTAGCCAAGAGAGTCTAATACTTTCCTCCTCGGAAACAACTCTGGTGGAAACTCTGCATATGACTGTGGATTCAAATCCCCTCTCCTGAAAATGCCACTGATTATCAGGCCTGGACTCCAGTTCCCGAGGCCCCACTGCTCTGTCTGAGACCCACTGGGACACTCAGAATGCTATTACAGACTATAAACAACTCTGAAGATTCAGATTTTTCTATCCCTGTCTCTGGGCCCTTGGCTTTGGAGTGTTTCCTGACATTATAAATCTGTTTGTATCTCTGCATCCTCTCTTTCCTTCCCGACTTACTCACCAGGTTTTTTTTTTTTCTTCTCACTACAGAAAACTGGGCTTCCTCCTCCTCCCCCTCCTCCTCTCCACCTCCTCCTCCTCCTCCTCCTTTTATTAAATCATAAACATAGATCATGCATACATTAATGCATTTATGAGGTATAATGTGCTGATTTCATATAGAATTAGGAACATTTATATCACACTGGTTAATATATACTTCATCTCATTTACTTAATTATTATGTTAAGACATTTAGACTCTATACTAATATATCCGACATGTATCCTTGCATTATGCACCATAGGTGTGATCCTACCATTCTCCCTCCTTCCATCTGACCTCCCCTTTCCCCTCCCATCCCCCCTCCTCCCTCCTTCATCTTGAGCCATAGTTGTAATCTGTTCTTCATATGAAAATGTGAGTGATTGTAAATTGGCTTCATAATAGTACTGAGTACATTGGATATTTTTTCTTCCATTCTTGAGATACTTTACTAAGTAGTATATGTTCCAGCTCCATCTATGTAAACATAAAAGAGGTAAAGTCTTCATCTTTTTTAAGGCTGCATAATATTCCATGGCACACATATACCACAATTTGTTAATCCATTCATGGGTCGATGGGCACTTGGGCTTCTTCCATGACTTGGCTAGTATGAATTGAGATGCAATGAACACTCTGGTGCAAATATCTTTGTTATAAAGTGATTTTTCATCTTTTGGATATACCCCTAGTAGAGGAATTGCAGGATCAAACAGCAGGTCTATTTTTAGATCCCTGAGTATTCTCCATATTTCTTTCCAAAAGGGATGTATTAGCTTGTACTCCTACCAGCAGTGCAGAAATGTTCCCGTTCCTCCACATCCACACCAACATCTGTAGTCGTGGGACTTTGTTATGTGAGCCACTCTTACAGGAGTTAGATGGTATCTCAAAGTGGTTTTGATTTGTATTTCTCTGATGATTAAAGATAATGAAGTTCCTCAAAAATAAAATATTTATCCCTCAAAGGAAAAAAACAAAACAAAAAACAATAAAGATGATGAGCATTTTTTCATGCGTCTATAGGCCATGCACCTGTCTTCTTTAGAGAAGCTTCTATTCAAGTCTCTTGCCCACAATGAAATGGGATTACTTGTTCTTTTCTTAATAAGTTTGAGTTCTCTGTGGATTCTGGTTATCAAACCTTTGCCAGAAGCTTAACCTGAAAATATCCTCTCTCATTCTGAGGGCTGTCTGCTTGCTTTACTTACTGTGTTCTTGGCTGTGCAGAAGCTTTTTAGTTTGATCAGATCCCAGTAATGTAGTTTTGGTGTTGCTTCAATTGCCCGGGGGTCCTCCTCATAAAGTATTCTCCCAGGCTAATTTCTTCAAGTGTTTCCTCTGCACTCTCTCCAAGATTCTTTTTTTTTTTTTTTAGAGACAGAGTCTCACTTTGTCACCCTCAGTAGAGTGCTGTGGCATCACAGCTCACAGCAACCTTCAGCTCTTGGGCTTAGGCGATTCTCTTGGCTCAGCCTCCCAAATAGCTGGGACTACAGGTGCCTGCCACAAGGCCCAGCTATTTTTTTGTTGCAGTTTGGCCAGGGCTGGGTTTGAACCTGCCACCCTCGGTATATGGGGCCGGCGCTCTACTCACTGAGCCACAGGCGCCACCCCCCAAGAATCTTTATAGTTTCATGTCTTAAGTTTAAATCTTTTATCCAGTGAGAGGCAATTTTTGTTAACAGTGAAAGGTGTGGGTCCAGTTTCAGTCTTCTACGAGTCACCAGCCAATTCTCCCAGCACCATTTGTTAAATAGGGAATCTTTTCCCCAATTTACATTTTTGATAGGCTTATCAAAGATCAAATGACGATAAGTGTCTGGGTTCATCTTTTGGTTCTCAATTCTATTCCACACATCTACCTCTCTATTTTTGTGTCAATACCATGCTGTTTTGATCACTATAGGTTTATAGTATGAAGTCTGGTAGCGTGATTCCTCCTGATTTGTTTTTATTTATGAGTAATGTTTTGGCTATTCGAGGTTATTTCTGGTTCCATATAAAACGAAGTACTATTTTTTTCAGATCTTTAAAGTATGACGATGGTGCTTTGATCAAAATTTGTAAATTGCTTTGGATAATATAGACATTTTAACAACGTTGATTCTTACTAGCCATGAGCATGATATGTTTTTCCATTTGTTAATATCTTCAGCTATTTCTTTTCTCAGTTTCATAATTCTCTTTATAGAGCTCTTTCATGTCCTTTGTTAGGTAAGTTCCCAAATATTTCACCTTCTTTGGCACAACTGTAAAGGGAATAGAGTCCTTGACTGTTTTTTTGGCTTGACTATTATTGGTATATATAAAAGCTACTGATTTGTGAGTATTGATTTTGTATCCTGAGACATTACTATATTCCTTGATCATGTCTAAGAGTTTTTTTTCCTTTTTTTATTGTTAAATCATAGCTGTGTACATTAGTGCAATAGCCTGTACCCATTCTAAGAGGCACCATAGATGTGGCCCCATCCATTACCCTCCCTCCACCAAAACCTCCCCCCTCCCTTCCCCTTTCTTGGCCCTTTCCCCATAGTCTTGTGCTATAGTTGGGTTATAGTCTTCATGTGAAAGCTATAATTTAGCTTCATAGTAGGGCTGAGTACATTGGATACTTTTTCTTCCATTCCTGAGATACTTTGCTAAGAAGAATATGTTCCAGCTCCATCCATGTAAACATGAAAGAGGTAAAGTCTCCATCTTTCTTTAAGGCTGCATAGTATTCCATGGTATACATGTACCACAATTTGCTAGTCCATTCGTGGGTCGATGGGCACTTGGGCTTCTTTCATGACTTAGCAATTATGAATTGGGCTGCAATAAACATTCTGGTACAGATGTCTTTGTTATATTGTGACTTTTGGTCTTCTGGGTATAAACCTAGTAAAGGAAATATAGGATCGAATGGCAGGTCTATTTTTAGGTCTCTAAGTATTCTCCAAACATCCTTCCAGAAGGAACGTATTAGTGGGCATTCCCACCAGCAGTGTAGAAGTGTGCCCTTTCCTCCTCATCCACGCCAACATTTCTGGTTTTGGGATTTTGTTATGTGGGCTACTCTTACTGGGGTTAGGTGATATCTCAGAGTAGTTTTGATTTGCATTTCTCTGATGATTAAGGATGATGAGCTTTTTTTCATGTGTTTGTAGATTGTGCGTCGGTCTTCTTTAGAGAAGTTTCTCTTCAAGTCCCTTGCCCACCCTGAGATGGGGTCATGTGTTCTTTTTTTATTAATACGTTTGCGTTCTCTGTGGATTCTGGTTATTAGACCTTTATTGGAGGTATAACCTGCAAATATTTTCTCCCATTCTGAGGGCTGTCTGCTTGCTTTACTCACTATGTTCTTGGCTGTGCAGAAGCTTTTTAGTTTGATCAGGTCCCAGTAGTGTATTTTTGATACTGCTTCAATTGCCTGGGGAGTCCTCCTCATAAAATATTCACCCAGGCCGATTCCTTCAAGAGTTTTCCCTGCACTTTCTTCAAGTATTTTTATAGTTTCATGTCTTAAGTTTAAATCTTTTATCCAGTGAGAGTCTGGTTGAGTTCCTTGGCTTTTCCAGATATAAAATCATATCATCTGTGAAGACTCACCAGGGTTTTTTGACCTATTAATTGTTGACTGTCTGTTGGCTTTTTTTTTTTTTTTAAAATACAATTAAGACAGTCTTTCCACTGCTTGGGCCTGGCTGAGCATAGCTATAGCTGAAATAAAAATAAAAATTAGAAGTTATCCTTTGACTTCTCTCCCCATAGTTAATGTGAATGCATTGGCAAATCCCATTGTCTCTGCCTTCAAAATTTATCCTCAGATTATCTGTCCCCTGACTCGCCACTAAAACTGGGATCCCTATTAGAATGTCTTTTTTACTGGACTCATGCAGGAGGCCCCTCTTTGCTGTCCAAGTTTATACTCTTTTTCACCTTTTGAACATTTTCCATACAGTGTCTAGAGTGTTCTTGGGGGGAAAAAACATTTATATATATGTGTGTGTGTATCTATCTGCCTGTCTATATATCTATATCTATATCTATATCTATATCTATATCTATATCTATATATCTATATCTATATCTATATCTATAGAGACTGATTCACTCTATTGCCCAGGCTAGAGTACCATGTCTTCAGCCTAACTCACAGCAACCTCATACTCCTAGGTTCAAGTGATCCTCCTGCCTCAGCCTCCTGAATAACTGGGATCACAGATGCTCCCCACAATGCCCAAATGTCCAGATAATTTTTCTATTTTTAGGAGAGATCGGGTCTTGTTTTACTCAGGCTGGTCTCAAACTCCTGAGCTCAAGTGATCCTCCCTCCTTGAGCCCTCCTAGAGTGCCATGATTACAGGTGTCAGCCACCACCCCAGCCTTCAGGAAAATATCCTCAGATCCTGACATTCCTTGGTGGAGCCCCTCCTGTGGTTTCCCCCTGCATTTACACCAAATGTGAAGTCTGGGCAGGACTCATAGGAACTTCCTTGGTCTGGGGAGTTTGCTCTCACTCCCTGCCCATCCTCTTCATGCTGTATTTTTCATGCAGCTCTCGTCACTATCTGGAATTACTTATTTTCCTTGTTTATTGTCTAATCTCTCACCATGCCCAGCCCTCTCAATCCCACTCCTGCATAGAAAGGTTCCATGGGGCAGAGGGGTTAGCTTGCTCTTTGCCATCTACCCAGCACGTGAAGCACATGGCTAGCTTGTGGAGGAGGTGTGTGATGAATATTTTTTAGTGAATGGAGGCGTAAACTGCTTCTTCATGTGGAAATCTAACTCTTGGTCTGGTAGTCTTCCTATATTGACCATCGCCATAGTATTGGATTTTAATTTACAGATATAGGGGTTTCTTTTGAATGCTGGTTTGGCTGCAGGAATAGAATCCCCAGTTTTGTAAAAATCAGCCACATCATTACGTATTTCCCAAAACTTTATGCAATGTACTTGGGAATGACTCCATGAACTGAATGCAAAGCTAGAGGAGGAGGATGAGAAGGGACATGTGATATTATTTTTCTTATAACCCTGTCACAGTGGTGTCTGTCTCTCTGCGACCTCTGCCTTCCATGTTGGGGGTGGGGTGAGGACAGTGACCAGCAATATAGTACAACCCACATTGTTTCCTTAAGTAGCCTCTCAACCACCTTCTGTGGGCAGTAGCTTGTCCCCACCCATCTGGCAGACCTATCCTTGCAATGGAAATTTCTGGTGGACTTTCTGAAATCTGAATGCCACAGGCTAACTTCTCAGCTTGGTCCTAGTTTTTTCTGTTTCCTTACTTTTCATCACAATGAGTGTTTTCCATGAGGAGTTTCATTCCCTTCACAAAATTCACATTGCCTGTTTAGGTGTTCAAACATTTTTTTGTCTCAGCCCAAACTGATCCAAATCAGGTTCCTAAATGTCCTTATTGGTTTTTTTTTTTTTTTAAATCATAGCTGCATACATTAATGCAATAATAGGGTACAATGTGCTGGTTTTATATACAATTTGAAATATTTTCATTGAACTGGTTAACATAGCCTTCATGGGATTTTCTTAGTTATTGTGTTCAGACATTTTCCTTATTGGTTTTAAAGCAGTTTGAAAGTAGAAATGAAAAAGAAGAGAGAAAGAGAAAAAGTAAAAAGTTGGGGGCATTAAAAAACTGGAAAAGCTGACTGCTTCTAGATCAGAAACATAAGGTGTACAATTGGAAAGGGCTTTGGGCAACCAGATCCTCTAAAAATGTTCGGTTGAAGTAACTTAGCCAAGCAGAAATGAATGAGAATAAGAATGTGGCTTCCTCATCCATTGTTCTGGATAATTGCAAGGTTGCCATTAAGTGAAGAGAAAGAGGATGGAGGAAGAGAAAACAAAGCATCAAGGTAGGCTTCAAAACACTTTTTGGGAAGTGCTTTGTAAGTGAACTGAAATGTGGAAGCAAATAGAACAGAACTCCACCAAGTTTTTAAGGGAGATAAATTGCTAAGACTATGAACTTCAAGACCTAAAATGAGTTTCAGGTCAGCTTTCTTGCACCAACAGGAGACTGGTGGTAGAATCAGGGTAACACTGCAAGACTGTATGCTCCCCAATACCTACCATAGATATGTCCATGGTAGATAATGGGAAAAGGAGCTCCTCCAAAGGCATTAGAGGCCACAGACAGCAATGATCTCAGAAAGCAGAGTTAGAATCTAACATAAGACTCCCCCAACAGGGTTTCTGAATTGCTGTGGACCAGGACAGCTATCTGTGTTTTCCTGCTTTCCAACCAAGAGTTTTAATCGCTGTTGCTCTGTCCCTGTGCCACCACTGTATACGGGGAGTGTGAAGAGTAGTGGGTGAATGAGAAGCCCAGAGCCAAATAACTTTCTTTTTTAGCTTATAGGTAACTGGACCACCAGAAGACCCGATGGAGAGTACTGGATCATTGGTGATCTTGAGCTTTGCGTTGGATGTGGGGACAGAGTTAGGTAAGCATGGAGGAAGAGTGAAACAGATATGTGGTGACTGGTAGAGCAGACCGTGTTGGACTGGTGGGGTTGGTGAAGGTCCATCTCCTTTGCCTTCTAGGTGCACAGCTGCTGGACTCCCTTTGCTATTAATTGGAGTCATGGGATTGAGTTTTGGCAAGTGAAAAATGGCTGGAACTGATGTACAATCCTTCTAGGTTTGGCCTCCCCAAATCTCTCTTTAGGTCCTCCACACTACAGAAAATTCAGTGGAGGGCTCTGTGGCCCTAGGGATGGTAGAGTCACTCTATGGAAGGATCCTGGGTCCCTGAGTAGATGTGTGGAACAGAGCTTCTGACGTGCCCTGGGATGTGATATGAGGAGGAAATAAGCTGCTATTTTGTCACATAATGTGGTAGACAAATCTTTACTCTGCTTTTTTTTTTGTAGAGACAGAGTCTCACTTTATGGCCCTCGGTAGAGTGCTGTGGCCTCACACAACTCACAGCAACCTCCAACTCCTGGGCTTAAGCGATTCTCTTGCCTCAGCCTCCCGAGTATCTTTACTCTGTTTTGATCTGGGGACCATCTATTATCACAGTCAGCCAACCTTGACCAACGTAATCATCAAAGCTACATGCAATGAAACGTTCAGAATATGTGTTGGTTTTACTTATTACCTACCCTCAGGTTTTCTTTCACGGAGTAATAGAGGACTTTGTGGCTAACGTCTTACTTCTGATTGATACTGGATTTTTATTTAAATGTCACATATCACTCTTGTCCCCTGAAGTTACTTAACCATCAGATATTACCAACTATACTACTTATTAGCTATTAACCTGTCTGTGCCTCAGATCTCTCCTCTATAACACAAGTATAATAATAGCTTCTGTGAAAATTACGTAAATTAATCCACATATGGTGCTTAGCAAGTGCTCACGAAATGTTATATGATAATCACCATCATCATAGTCATCGTCAGTTGCTAGGTATATGCTGGACACTGGAGACAGCATTGAATGAGCTATATACAAGGGCTGGTCTTCCGTGAGATGTCTGCTTATTTCAGGAGCCTTATTTTGGATTTTGTACTTGTTCAGTGTGGTCTCTATTTGAAGAGAAGGAGTTTGCCTCCCTCTAATTTACTCCAGAGAACCCTGATTACCGCTGGGCCTGTTCTCTGTCTGAGTGTTCTCAGTCTGTGTTCCCTTTGTGCCTTTACTTGGTGAGCGCAGTATTTGGTTGTGTCCTGTGGCAACTAGAGTAGGAGGAATAGAGGGAGCTTAAAATACCTGTTGGTGGAAGGAATTGCTTCCTGCTTATAGCCCCTTTCTTCTTAGAGTATTGGAATAATAAAAGCAGGCACTGATTTTACCTACAGAAGCACGCTTTCTTCCTCTTTCTGTCCTTGTCCCCAAGGTATGTTGCCCGACTATCTCACTTCCGATGGCATGCTGGCCAAGCTTGCAAGACCCCAGGAGGTTTCGAATCCTTGCCCTTCTTTATTAACCTATGAGATCAGAGATGGAACTTACACCAAGGATGGCCTCACCCATCCCCCACAGCAAGCATCTTGATGCCAGGCTTACCTGCATGCCTGCAGCAGTGTCCTTTTGCCCATGCTGCTGGCACGGGCCATCTTCCTGGCACACGCTCTCTGGTGATGCTAACTAGGCATGCACACCCACTTGCCTTGGCATGTTTTATGAATGGCTCAAGATGCAAACATCAACATGTATAAGACATATGCTTTCTTCTTTGTGTAATTTCAGGCACCAAAATATGCCTACACACAGGGGTATGTGCATACAGACGCACGCGTATTCTTTTTTTTGCCTGGTAGAAATATGCTTCTGCGATGTTCCTTCTCCTCCCACGCATGCCCCTCCACGGCTGGCACATCTCCTAATTATTCCCATCCACTCCCTCCCCATAGACCTTTTGTGTGTGTATCTTGGCACACATTTCTCTCAGTTCCGCCTAGTTCCTCTCTCCCTCTCTCTCTCTTTCTCTGCTCCCCTCCTTCTCCCTCTTCTTCACAACTCTTCAGAAAATTTGTTAAACTATACATTCTTTATTATTCATGTACATTTGTGAAAAAAATTCTTCCCAGTTACAAAAGTGCATGGTTATAAAATGATCTCCATACAAAGGTTGGCATCTTTCCTTCACCCCATCCCTCCCTAAATCTTCCATCCCCAGACACTAGCCATTTGCAGGACAGCTCTTGGGAAAACTGAGAGCTCTGTGGGTCTCGCTTGCTACTTAGTGCTGTGGCAAATGTGAGAGTGATTTATAAAGGACCTTGTGACACGTCTCCTGTCTGTTCCCCTTGCCTCCTCCTGCAGTGGGGAAGACAAGTTTCTCTAGTTTGGGGAAGGTGTCCTTCTGAAGAATAGAGGAAAGGATTTCTCACTGGAAAAGATGTCAGCAAAGATACCTAGGGGGGAAAATGGGGACTATAGGTCTTTCCTGACAGTTGCAGAGGAAGGCCTGTCTTCATCTGTTCAAATTTCATATATTTACCTCTTGAAAGGAGCCAGGAAGCTCTGTAGCAACCAACTCTGGTACCTGTTGCTGCAAGTTTCTCTGGGAAGCCCTGCTGGACTGGACAATTAGAGACGAGGGTTTGTCTGAGGGTGACTAGGGGCAACTGGTCCAGAGTGCATGGCTGGGTATAAGGGGTTTTCTACAGAAAGATTTTCTTAGCCCAAACCCTGACTGCGATGGTCCTGTTGTTCACCTAAACTTTGGTATCTTCAGGCCCAGCATGAAGGAAGCTCCTGTAGTCAGGACAAGTCTCTGAGGGGGTAGAACAGAATAAAGGGGAACAGGGAGAAGTCAGGGTCTCATCAGGATGCCTCCGCCACTATTTTTTCTCTTTTTATATTCTCTGGGCAGCCAGCCCCACCTCAGACTTGGTGGGGTCCAACCTTAGTCTCTCAATAATATAGCAGCCAGACGGCTGAGTGGATTATAACAGAGAACTGAAACTTCATTCCAGAGAGATCTGCTCCACTTTGGCAGATGACCAGCATAAAAGGACCCTCACACACTGACATACAGACGCAGTGATACCACATCACACATGTGTCAACCACTTTGAAACAAACTGAATGAAGACTGTGGGAACACCATCATGGCTCTGTGGTCGCCAGGGATGAGGGAGCAATTCCAACCAGGATTGCTAGATTACTTCTAGAAGTTTGCTTCTGATAGTCTGAACAAGATGGTGGAGGTGGAGGGTGAAGAAGGAAATTCCTTGGCAGTAGGGTGGTTAAATATTTCCCTCATTGTGCTCTAATTAACTGAGGACCTTCTAACAGCTGGAGAAACATCTGTCCATTAAAAGCCATGTATCCTATTCAGAAAGATTTGCCACTAATGGAAATCAAACTGTCTTACTAGAAAGGACATTTGATCTCAAGGGGCATTTGGTGTCCCGTCTGGTTCTAATCCTATGCAATAAAAAGTAGGTATCTTAAAATATATTAACTATATTTCAGTAAACAATAGTCCCTAAGAGATCATGATAGATGAATATGGTGTCCCTCAGTGGCAAGGCTTCCTGTTTTGTCAGGACTATTAATTCTAAATGTTCCTCTCGGAGCATTTGGCTGTCAGCTGCGCTGGGAGAGATCAGCTCAAGCCTTCTATCCTTGGTTGTCATGGAAGACAGCAATGCAAAGTTCTACTTTGGATGTCACGGGGCAGGGCTCTGGCCCAGATGTTGTAAGCAAGGTTCAAGGGACACAAGGCTCAAGTACCTCAGGTCTAGCAAAGTTGCTGAAGTCTCTTTTGGTTGACTAGCTCAGGGAAGTAAGGGTTACTTCTTGGAAGAAGACGTGTAATCCTCCTTCATTCCTTTCAGGCCGGCCAGAGCACTGCTGGAGCTGGGGGCGAGGCAGGAAGCCTCTGTTGTATTTCTCCTCCCCACCATCCCAGCCAGTATGTCACACTGCACTTTGACGTTCTCCTCTCAGCTGCAGGGGTGCTCACCTACGGTTTCCTTGCTCCCTTGGTATCTAACATAACACAGCAGGGCCGAAATAGAAGTGGTTAACACCGCTTCCTCTCCTGCTTCTCCAAAATCTTATTTTTTACATGATTGACCCCATCACCACCTGTTCTAATGCTTTATTTACACACTGTAAAGCAGGGGTCTCTGTTCAGATGTTACCTGTGAGGCCTCTGGTTCAGAGGCTATGATTTGCTCCACCTAACATGAGCATAGCTAAATCTGCACAGCAGCAGGGTTTGACGGCCCTCTGTTTTGCTGATCTACCAGCACGTTCGTGGCTACTAAATTCCAGGGCCCTCCAAGGCATTCTCTTCCCCAGGCACTCAGAAAAGCACTGGGAAGCTGAGCTGAGCTGCAGCCTTGCCACATAGGCAGGTCAGAGCCAATCCTGAGCTTCCGTTTTCTCATCTGTGAAACAGGATTACTGACATTCCCCTTGCCCCCCACACAGGGTTGTGGAAAGTCAAGGAGAATGATGCAAAAGTGCTTTATAAACTATCCAATGCTCAACAGATGCAGGGAAGGTGACCACAACGCCGATGACACTGACGATGAAGATGAAGATGACGACAGTGGTGATTGTGCTTTGCACATAAAGTTCCTTGAGTTTTGACTGACTGATTAGACGCAGTTTCCCTGAATGCAGACGCCTATCCCCTTCCTTCTAGGGTTTACCCAGACAACCTTGGCTAAGTTGCTCAGCTCTCCATGATTAATTCATCTGTAAAGTGGGCGCAATTAAAAACCACCAGGCAGTGTTGCTATGAGGACTGAAACAGGTGAGTCAGCAGTGCCCCAGACGAGCGTATGGCACTTCTACAGCACTACCTAAATTTGAATTTGTAACTTAGAGGGAATCGTGATGTTCCCCAACTTGCACGCGCAGACTTTATCTTGTTCGGTGAGTGACACGTGATTTCAATTTCTCTTAATTGCCTTGTCTGTGAAAAGGGAGAGGCCATGTTCACCTCTGGAGACTGTGGAGTGTGTCAAAGGGAACTGTCGGTGGAGAGAGCTGCTCACAGTGCCCGGCACTGGTGAGTGCTCGGTAATTAATGGCTCCCTCACCCTTCGGCTTACACAGATGAGTTGCTTAGAAGAAAACACAAACCCTCCTACAGTCCTGACTGTGGCGGCTTTGTCCTCCTTCAGCCCTGGGTACTGCCAGGCTATGGGTTTGTGCTCACAGTGCACTTTCCTGGGGAGAGCACCATGCAAGAACAGTCACATGACTGGGTTCCCAGGGTGGCAGGGCTCTTGTGCCAGTTTGCTGGACTTCCTGCCTCTCTCTGCCAAAGCCATGGAGGTGTCCATCCTCAGCCTGCTGCCAGGGGCCTCACCAGCAGGCTATGGCTGGTGGGCAGCTCCTGGGAGGTGGTCTCGCCAAGCAGCTGCTGGTGGAAAGAGGCCAGGGGGATGGCATGAAGGTGCCCTCAGTCCCTGGAGGCAGTGGTTGGCAGTGCTGAGGGTTGACAGTTTGGGCTATTGACAGTTTGGGTTAACTTGCTGAGGACAACCACACGCCTTCTATGCACTTAAGAGACGAGGAAATGTTCACTATTTTTCACACACCGTGCACAATCTGGCCTCCCTCTGTCATTTTTGGATGCCCTTCTTTGTCTACAGGGTAAAGTAGACATTTTTTGATGACCCAGCTCACACATCACTCCATTCCTGTAATGCTCTTGGACTTTGCTGGACACAGCTGATGGTCGCCTCTCTGGGCTTCCATAGCGATGTGCTCAGAGTGCCCATATACCTACCGTCTTACTGTGAACAGATTTTAGTAGATCTTTCTCCTCTACCAGAGGTGCACGTCTCGAGGGCTGGGTCTGGGTCAATTCCTCTGACACTCCCAGTTCTGTCTGACATGCGTGGTGCCTGGCTCAAAGCAGTTGTTCACACAACTTAGTTCACACTAAGTTAGTTTCTAGACTTTGCTTGGGCCACAAGTGAGACAGCCAGGGCACCGTGGAACCAGAGCGGGCAGTCAGGGAGGGATCCAGTGGTTAGTGGCAGCAGCTATGGGCAGCACGGGGGTGGGGGAACGGGAGGCCCCCACCCCTGTCAGATCTCTTCCTCTTCACTGGCCTTGCTCCAACGGTGGCAGCAGTTGGCTGTGATGCCCAGGAGGAAGTTGGTGGCCACGGAGGCGATGGAGACCACGAATCCCACAAATGCGATGAATAGGTAATCGTCCAAGCTCAGGGTCAGGTGGCAGGCCTTGAAGCTCTCCTCGGTGAGTGAGAAGAGCGGGGCACCCTCGACTTCAGGGGGGCCCCGGCACTCAGCCAGCTGAGAGTCTGCAACACAGAACCAGGGAGGGTGAGGCTCCGGGGCTGGGGGAGGAGCTCCCCACCCCTCCCGAGAGAAAGGAAGAAAGGAGTTTTTTCATGTGCCAAAAATTTTACTGTTCTTTAGTTTTCTCAATAGACCTAAGGCAAGCATCTTTATGTTTATTTTTACAAATGTGAAAATCACTGCATAAAGAGTTTAGCAATTTGCCAAATGTCCTACAGCCACTAGCCGTGGTAGATCTAGGGCTTTCGTGGGCCGACACTGAAGTCCTTACAATGGTCTCCCCACTGGTCTCTGGCTTCTGCCTTAAACCATTCAACCTGCTGATCCTTTCAAACCTCAAGCGCTGTCACATCACTGTGCCTGACACCCTGCTGTGGCTTCTTCCTGCCTTTGCACAGAGCAAAAGCCAAGGGCCTTGCCTGGAGATGGGAGACTCTTTCCCACCTCTTCCACTTTGCTCCAGCCATGCTGCCTCCTGGTCATTCTTCCATGACCCCAGGCAAGCCCCCTTTGGAGGTGGGCAGGGGGTGCTTCCGTACTTGATCCCATGTGAGGCAGCATCTCCCCTAAATCTCTGCACAGCTCAGACCCCCGCTTCCTGTGGGACTTTGCTCAATACCACCTTAGTGGTCACAGCCTTCCCTGTGACTCTATAAATAGCACACCTCCTTCCAGGATCCCCATCTTACCTACTCTGCTTTACTTTTCTCTGTAGTATTTTTTATTGTCTGTCTTCTCTCCTGGAATATAAGCTTCTCCTGCAGTATCCTTAGCAAGAGAACAGCATCTTGTCCATAGTAAACCCTCAATGAATCTTTGTTAAATGAGTACTGGACATCGTCCAGCTCCAAAGTGTTGGGTCTTTCTACGACCTGTGTGGCTTTTCTAGAGACACAGAACACAGAGTTAAGGGTATGGATTCTGGAGCTACCGGTCTGTGCTCAAATCCCCACCTTCACTTGTCACTAGTTGTGTGACTACAGATATGCTATTTAACCCCCCTGCATATAGGCGTCTTCATCTGTCAAATGAGGATAATTGTAACATGACCTCATGGGGTTGTAGTGAGGATTCAGTGAGTTAACACATGTAAATTATATGTTCCTGGTCCATGCTAAGCACTCTGGGAGCTGTTTTTATTATTGTTGGTTGGCTTCTCTGGACAGGTCATTGGTGGGGGGGGGGTCAGCTCTGCACTCAGGCTTCTGTAGGTTGGGGCTGTCCCCCGGTTGGTTACTGTTCTCTCCAGCATCTTTCCAGGGTCCCTTTTATAAATGCATGGTGTTGTCAATGTTCTCATCTCACTCTGCCTTGGAAGTAAGTGGCAGCAGGTGACAGTTCTGCCACTCAGTGCCAGGCACTAGCTTTAGAGCTACCAGTGGTTCCTTCCTCAGTTTAGTTGATAAATATTAATCAAGCTTTTTGTTAGATAAGTCTTTTTTTTTTTGCCTTTCTGGCTCTCATGTTCTGCCTCTATAGGAAGGAAATAATCCAACTAAATTGTCTAAGAGGTCAATGTCAAGAAGTTTTCTGGTGAATGAATACCTGGTGTTTAAATGCCAGGTATTCATTCTGCAAAGAGGGGCAAAGAATCAAATGATGGGTTTGGATGGACCTTTCTGAGAAATGGCTGAGCATCATTATCCTTAGAAGTGAGGGGCCAGAAGGAGTGTACAACCTTGCCCCAGTCACAGGCTGGGAGGTCTCTGCAGGCTGTGAGCCTAGGAATCGAGACCCTTCCCAAGCTGGGACCAGGTCCAGGGCTCCCCATGTGCTGCTGAACTCTGATGTCTATGGTGTATGTGAAGGGGGTAGTGGTGTGGGAAATGGGGAACTGGGGATGTGGGGACCCATCAGAGGAGCCCCCGAGGGCAATTGGCTGGGACTGCGCAGGATCCAGGATGGAAGGTGGGGGGCTGACAACACTCTCTGGTAAGTCTGAGCACCAGTCTTATAGCCATGTTGTATCCCAAGGGCTGGCTTCAGTCTCTTTTTGTGTGAATTTTTCCAAAGCAAGGATAATGGTGAGAATCTCATTAAAAAAAGGGGGAAGCAGCAGAGAAAGGCCTAGAGGGAGGAGCATAGCCTCATCTGCCTACACTAGCAGGGTTTTTCTGCAGCAGGATGCACTCTGGTGAGCATGGCCTGGTGTCAAATGTGCCTTTGGGCTCTGCCTGTGGCCTGCTTGCTCTCTCACTGTGGGCCTGTGGACAGCCACTGTTCCTTTTCGGACAAGTGTCTCGCCCATACTGATGTGTGAGGCTGCTCTAACGGGATCTTGAACCCATATTCTGCTCTCTGGGAGTCCAGGCTTCTTCTGCAGGTCAGCAGGGACCTCAGAAGTCACTGGGTGCTATGGCACCTCAGTTCCCGGAGTTTCCTTTCTGTCGCAAACGCATAGGAGAAGGAGGGCAGGAGGCCAGCAGGGGTTGGGCAGGTGGGGAGATTGTTCCAGGCAGCCTCTCCTCCTGCCTCCACCATCGCCCCATATCAGTCCCTAGTTATTTTGGTCCCAGAAAACCTCCTCCCACAGCTCTGTGGAAACACTAGAATCGTGACCCACAGCCCCCCCAAACTATTTTGGTCTTGGGCTCCCCACTCATCTCTCTGCTCCCTCCTGCCTCACTCAGCGTGTACTGAGTCTGGGTTCTGGGGAAGCCCTTGGGTGGTCCTCCCAGCGGTGCCACTGCTAGGCCCTAGTGCCCTGGACCGGAGCCCTAACACAGGAGACCTAGCAACTGGGGCCACACATCTGAGCATTGCCTGCCTCTGAGTCAGGCTCGGACAACACTGGGTGGGGACAGGGCCCATCAGACCTGTGTGATTTGGGCTCCCTCAGGCCCTGGCCCACCCTCCAGTTGGGATTGGCTGGTTGAGTTGCCATATCTTAGTCCTCCCAGCTCCTCACTGTGGGCCCAAACTTGGCACTACTCTGCTGAGTCCTTGTGGCCAGCCCAGAACTCCAGAAGTATTTGTTTGTCCAGGAGACAGCCAAGGACAGGCAGACTGCCAGGGCTTGAATCCCGATTTCATCACTCAGCAGCAGGTGACTTTGGGCAAGCTACTGAACCTCTCTGCACCTCAGTTTCCTCTTCTGTAGAGTGGCAATCTCATTAGGGTTCTTCTGAGGATAAGATAAAATATGGAATGTGGAATAGTGCCTGGCATAGAGTAAGTACTAACATGGTGTTAGCTATTACTGTGTAAATGGGAGTTTTCCAACACGTAGAACCCTTAAAAAGCAGCCTGGTCGAGTAGAACAGGGCTTGAAAGTCAAATAAATCTGCGTTTTATCCATGACTCTGCTACAGTCTAAGGGAGTCACTCTGGGCAAGTCCTTGCATTGCTCTAAATCTTACTTTCTTCACCTGTAAAATGGGGATGATAAAAATGGGAGATAAAAAGTAAGTATGCTGAGTTCTTAGGTCCTGGTGAAAGTGCAATCTACTCAACATACAATTGGCTGTTCTCTCCTGTTAACTATCTGTCTGCCTCATTCATTTATAAGCACCACAGTGGCAAGGAACTTACCTTTCAGAAATAAATGGGTCCCCAGGGCCTAGAATGCATTGCAAGGATCTGACAAATACTTTTTTGACTAAAAAAGCTGGTGTACAATAAGGCCAGCCCAGATCAGGGCATGAAGCAGGCACTCCAGAGCCCTTCTCTATCCCTCTTCTTTGGAGACTTTGCTTTGAACGCTCGGAGCCCTCCCTTACCTGCGGTGCAGCGCTGGATCCGGTTCCGAAGCCATTTCAGCAGGGGCTCCATGGTGCAGCCACACACCCAGGGGTTGCCGCCGATCTGCAGGGTCACCAACCCGGGCAGGCCCTCGAGGGCCTCGAGGCTGAGGAAGGCCAGGCCCCCGAAGCTCAAGTCCAGGTCTCGGAGCTGCACGAGGCCCTGGAAGGCCTGGGGGTGCACCCTCCGCAGCCACGGGTTGTGGCTCAGGTCGATGCGCACCAGCCCGTGGGCCTCCTGGAACATGTCGGCCGGCACGTGGCTGAGGTTGTTGTAGCTCAGATCCAGGTGTGCCAAGCGCTTGGCGTGGAGGAAGAGGCCCCGGGGCAGCTCTATCAAGGAGTTGTTACGCAAATCCAGCACCCGGAGCTCCATGTAGCACGTGAGGTAGCCGGGCGGCACCGCTGCGATGCGGTTGTGCGCCAGGCTGAGGTTACGGGTGTCCATGGGCAGGTCCGGGGGGACGGAGAATAGGCGCTGGCTGCTGCAGTCCACCACCTGGTTACGGCACGTGCAGAGGACCGGGCAGCTGCTGCTGCCTTCCGAGGGCATCACCCCAGACACCAAGAGAAGGGAGATCAGCAGCATGGCTAGGTGGGGGGGCCCAGGCCAGGGAAGCTGTGCCCAGGTGTCACCCATTTTAGGCAGCTGGCGGCAGCCGCGCTGAAGGGAGCCCATGGGGACTGTGTCCATGGAATGCAGTCAGTGACATGGGAAGGCAGCTACATCAGGGGCCTGAGCCCTTGAAGGTGGGGCTTCTGAGCGCCTGGCGTCATGGCTCAAGCCCTTCCTGGAGCCTCTGTGCACCAAAGGGCTTCCTGAGCTCCCCGAGAAGTCCCCCTCTGGAGCCCAGGGGGCTAGGAACCCAGGCGAAGTCCCCCAGGGTTTAAAATGATGATCAAAACTTGAGAAAGGGAGGGGACAAGGATGGGGCTGGACTGGCTGCCAGCAGGCCCTGGAAGGCTTCCTGCAGATCCGTTGTGTCCCTCCCAGTCATGCCTGCTGGGCGCTTCCTCTCCCTGCTATGTCTGAGAGACAGGAGGGAGGCGCTGAGGGAGATGAAAGGTGCCCTTTAAAGGTCCTGGCACTTCTTCTGAGAAAACTTAAGCCTTGCCTCAAGTCTGGGACTGATTAGGAAGCCAGGGTTGCACCTGGGTCTCCAGCGTTCAAGGTCTCAGAGGCCATTTCTCCTGGTGGCCCAGTGGGCTTGAGTCCAAAGGGGCCCATGAAAGGTGTTTTGGGAAGGCAGCCTGAAAGGAACTGAGTCTCCTCCATGGGGCTCCCAGAATCTCAGGAGTCCTTAGCCTCAGTGGCTGCTAGAATCCCCAGTGGGGGTCTTTGTTCTCCAGGGAGGGGAGGATCCCAAGTGGCACCTGCTGTCTAGGCCTCCAAGGATGAAAACAGTCTGGGTCCTGAGGTACAGGCTGGGGGTCAGCTGGAAGAGCTTTGGCTACTTCCCAAGCCAGCATCTCCTTCAGCACAGCTCTGCATTCATTCAGCAGGTCGGGGCCGAACTTGCCCTGTTAATAAACAAAGCACTCACAGAAAGTGGCTGCTCCACCACTTGGGCCCCTCACCCACGTCCCGGTTCCATCTCTCTCTCTCCTCCTCCTTCCTTCTTTGCCCTCAACCACAAAGCTCTCTGCTTGCTGTCTCTCAGGTGTGGGCCACAGTGGGCTCAGACCCCGGCCTCACACTATTGTCACCCACGAATCCTCCCCAGCCCGGCCTGTGCCATCCTTGTGGGTTTCTGTCCTGGGCTAGATGGCATTTTCTCCTTCTCCTCAAAGCCTCACCCCCATCAGCACCAAACACCCCACTCTTGAACATCTCCCCAAGAAAAATCTTCATATACACTCAAGCCCTTGGCACACCTCTCTTTCAAAGACTCTGAGTGCTCCTGTCTCTCTCACCCCCCCCACACATATATACCCCATTTTTCTGTAACTCCCCCATATTTTGCCCTGCCCTGGATGCAGGCCTCCCCAGTTCTCTCTCCAGCTGCCTTCTGCACTAGCACTCCTGCAGAGCCCCCTCCCCAGCTTGCCCCACCCTCTGTCACCCCCCCACACACACTCCCTGATCCCATCATCCTTTTCTGCAAACAGCTGCTCTCTCCTGCCCCCAGCTCGAGCCCACGCCCAGACTTGGCCAGGCAGAGGGACAGGAGGAGCAGTGCCACGCCCGGAGCCTCAGCTCACCGTGCACTCGCACACTCTGTGGCCCCTCTCCTGTCTCCTGCCCACCTGCTGTCTTCACTTGTCCTCCCCTCACCCCTTGGTCTGCCACTGCCTCTCTCCCCACTGCTTCAGCCTCAATCCCGCCTACTGGGAAATTACCCCAGCTCCCCTTCATTCAGACTCATTTTCCTGAGCCCCCAGGTACCCTCTACGCCCCCACAGGTCTTCATGAGCCTACTCACTCGGTTCCAAGGACACAGCCATCAATCTGCGGCAGACACGGGTCTCCCTCCCTCATCCTGGAATCCCGCTCCATCCGTGCTTGCTTCAGAGCAGATTGCCTCCCCGGTTCTTCCCCTCCCCCGGCCTCTCCTCCTCCATGTCTCCTGCATCCCAGGCCAGCATCTTCCGTGGCTTCCCGTCCTGTGATCCCTGCGCTCTTTCTTTTACCCAAAAGGGGAATCAGAGAGAGAGGATGCTTGAAGAAAGTTCACAGAATCAGAATGCTCCTTTCTGAAACTCAGCCGGTGCTGAGACTGCAGGGGTATGTGGCTTCCGCCAGAGCCAGGTCTTCCCCTCCCTCCCCCTCCCTCCCTCTCTTTCCCTCCCTTCATCCCTCTCCCTCCTCTCTCCCTTTTTCACTCCCCTTTTTTTTCCTCGAGGGCCAGGTACTGACGTTTCACTGTCTCTTAGCAACTGCCTCCACATCTCTGAGCAACAGGAGAACTGGCTATCGACCCCACCACTACAGGAGTGGAAGGAAGGATGCCCTTGGCAGAATTCATGTCCACTCACAGGCTCCCAGGGAAATGGCAGGGGGACAAAGTGGAGCGGAGAGTAGGGTGGGCTGGGCTGGACAGGGCCAGGGGCAGAGGAGCCGTCAGGCAGAGAGGGCAAAAGGGTCCAGCAGGGAAGTTGTAGGGTAGGGACCAGGCTGGGAGGGAGACTGAAGGGTATCAGACCTAGAAGGGGAAAATGAGAGATCTTGGAATGAGAAAGGGACTTAGTTGGGGGGGGGGGAGGATGGGGATACTGAAAACATGAATAAGGATGGAAAGAAAAAAAGAAGTGCACGTGACAAGTTCGCTCACTTTTTAAAAATTAGAGACACTTTTTGATTATTTTAAAAATAATTTTTGTTTCAAAATATCAGGGGGTACAATTGTTGTTACGTGGATGAACTGTACGATGCTGCGGGCATGGCTTTTAGCATGCCGGTCACAGGAATAGTGTATATTATACCCCATAGATAAGTTTTTAATCCCTCCCCTTCCTCGCCCTCCCCTTCTTGGTTTCCAGCATCCTTTACAGTTACACCACTTTATAGACCAGGTGTGTTGATCGTTTAGCTCCCGCTTACTAGTGAGAAATATGTGGTGTTTGCTTCCCCATTCCTGAGATACTTCACTTGTTCTTGTTACGTGGATAAATTGTATAAAGCTGTAGTCTATAATGGTTTCCAGTTCCATCCAAGTTGCTGCAAATGACATTGTTTCATTCCTTTTCATGGCTGAGTAATACTTCAATATATATATAATATGTAATATACATATTATATAAGAGGGTGCCAAAAAATGTATACACACATTTTCAGAAAGGAAAAAAACTGTATTAAAATTGTAATGCGGCACCTGTGGCTCAGTGAGTGGAGCGCCGACCCCATATGCCGAAGGTGGCAGGTTCAAACCCAGCCCCGGCCAAACTGCAACAAAAAAATGGCCAGGCGTTGTGGCGGGCGCCTGTAGCCCCAGCTGCTCCGGAGGCTGAGGCAAGAGAATCGCGTAAGCCCAAGAGCTGGAGGATGCTGTGAGCTGTGTGACACCACCGCACTCTACCGAGGGCCATAAAGTGAGACTCTGTCTCTACAAAAAAAAAAAAAAAAAAAATTGTAATGCTCTCTATATACTGATAACAAAAGATGAATATAAGTCATATTTTTGCCACCTCTTATAATTATATAAGTCAAATGTGGCTTGAGTATTAAAATTTTAATATAGCTTTTTCCTTTCTTAAAATGTAAGTACATTTTTTGAACACCCTCTATATGTGTATGTGTATATATGTAGATGTATGTATGTGTGTGTGTATATGTAAAACACATTTTCTTTACCCACTCATCAGCTGACAGGCATTTAGGTCGATTGCCTATCTAAGTTGGCTCACTTGATGGGACATATCCATTCAGTTGCAGCACAACATCATTTCTCTGGGTCTGAATATATTTTGGGCTCCAGTTGCCAGGTGACTGACTCAGGGCTTGTTAGAGACAGTCATAGGAGGTGTCTCCTGTTTTTTCTGTTCCTCGATTATTCCTAAGTCCTGACTGCATGAGCTCTCTGGGGCTAGGAAGCTTAAGGAGCCACTGGGATCCAAAGGGCCAACGGCCTGGGGCTCTGTGGACACTTGGATCCTGCAGCTCCTTCTTCTTTCTCCAGAATCCACAGACTCTGTCTGTTGTCCTGTCTTCAATTGTCCAAGTTTTCTATTTTCTCTACATTGTTAAAATGACTTTAGGGAAGGGTGAAAATTTTGCAACACCTCTTTTTTTAGCTGTCCTGTATTTTAAAAATTGGCACAAGTTCGATCAGAGGGTTTGGTCAAAGAGCTGGATTATTTCTTTGTTTTAATAAATATTTATTGAGCATTCACCCCATGCTGGGTACCCGGCCAGACGATAGGCTTACAGCCTCCTGGAGATTGGTATAGGCTCTTCTTTCATTTAGTTGATCTGTGCCTCTTGCATTTATCTATCTATCTATCTATCTATCTATCTATCTATCTATCTATCTATCTATCTATCTATCTATCTATCTTTGAAGAAGATATATTTTAAAGTATGGTATTGTAACACTTGTGTCAGATTTATATTACAATGGAAGTAGAATCACTTGACAAAGTTTAACTGTAAATTCGCAATTTAATAGTCTTTGAGGGGAAGGAACCCAAAAGTAGTCAAAAACAAGTGTGAAATTACCAAGATTCTGGGCATGTATAAAGTTCTCAGAATCATTGGCCATGTCTTCTCTAATGTGATTCTTTTTTCTTCTATGTTTATAGAAAGCCTGATTTCCTTCTGTGTTCTCTCGTATTGTGGTCATTTTGAATCTTTTATGTTCTACAAGGTCTAGTGCAGGGTAACATGGTAGCCTCTTCCTCAATTTTTATGTATTGAATTGACTGAGGTAAATGTAATTTTCACTACTCCCGTTACAGAAGACAGTGTCTGTTCAATCTCATTTGTGAGTTTAGAAATAAAGTATTAATCTTAACCCAGAAAGCACAACAGCACAACAAAATAATCCATTATAACCGAGGACTATTGGTGTCAGAAAAGGAGAGTAGCATTGCACTTTATTAACATGAACTAAAAAGTGGTAGAAAACATAATTATCTTACTAGAAATTAAGAAAGGTATTCAGCACAATTCAACATTTACTGTTGATTAAAGGTATGTTAAAAAATGGAAAAGAATGGAGAATTTCGTTCTTTTATGAAGTTTATGTTTACAACTAGACTCAATAATATGACTAAAAGCAAATATTAGTAGCAGTTTCCTTAAAAAGTAGGATTTAGGCAAGAAGGTCTCATTGTTATTTGGAACATCAGTTTTCTGATCTATAAAATAGGGGACTTTTTTAGGTGCATGAATCATTCTTATAAAACACTTAGAACAGTATACACTAACAAATGGGTTTGTTACATGGGTAAATAAAGTAAAACAAAATAAACAGCAGCATATAAAATTGCTGAAATTGTTATGCAGAAAGAAAGACAAATTGTACAAAAAAGGAAAAGTGAAGAAATATAATATAAAATATTATATTTGCAGATAACTTGAATGTATTCTTATGCAAAATAAGTTGTAAATTGAGATTACATGGTATCATTGCACACGCGCCTTCTATAAAAGTGAAGTTCAATGGGGCAGAAATATTTTAAATGACTTTTCACCTTTGATCATTCTATGAATCCTCTTTCTCCTCTTCCTCAGTTCTGACAAAAATATTAACATTGGGAACATTCCAGGAAATACTAAATAAAATTTATTATAGATCCTATGTACTCAATTTTGATATGAGGACAATTAATGACAATTAAGATTATGGGTGGGGAAAGCAGAAACAGGGACGGAGGGAGGGGGCTGGGGCCTTGGTGTGTGTCACACTTCCTGGGGGCAAGACATGATTGCAAGAGGGACTAACAATTGCAATCAGTGTAACCTGGCTTATTGTACCCTCAATGGATCCCCAACAATAAAAAAAAACAACAACTTTGCATTCAAAAAAAAAATAATAAAATTTATTATAGATTATCTTTTGCTTAAGAGACTTCACTCTAGGATTAGCAATTGGCTTTCTTTCACACAAAGAAAGGAAACTTGTGCCAGGTTGTTGGCTATTGTCTTTTGCAAAATGACTTTCTCCTGTTTGGCATCCTTGCAGTGGGAAGGATTCAATTTTGAGGCCTAGAAAAATGATGAATGATTATGTACCATGATCTTTTGGGGTCTCTTGCAAGTTATTGAAACTGTGATTGTTTTCAATCCATGAATGTCAAGGTTTTGCTCTACTGGGAAAATACACAGAAATCAATCAAAGCGTTGTAGAACGTAAAATGAGTTGAACAATTATTTTCATTATTATCATTTCCTGAACATATGCTAAATTAGTTGTGCCAGTGACAGAGAATCCTTAAACACATAATAATTAATTTAATCTACCACAGAAGAACTTAATTCAAGGAAAATTATGAAACTTTTGTAGAACGAGGATAGAGGGAGAAATGGAAAGCTAATCACTCTAGTTGGTGGAAAAGTTTAAAAATACGGAAGATGAATCTGCTTTCTTTATTATCATAACTCAATGAAGTAGTTAGCAAAATCTGATGGACTGGTTAGTGAAAGCTGTCTGGAGGAAACAATGGTAAGAATGCATAGATCATGTTCATAATTGTGAAGATGATGTTAGTGCTGACTGGAAATGCTTAAAAATAATGGTGATGGATTTTCCCAACTAAAACATTTAAAAAACATCATTGCAAAGTGAAAATCATTCAATGACATCATTCAGGATTTGTGCTTTGAAAAATGTCCACAGAATAGGGATAGACTATACCCTCTGGAAGTGAATCTCCCTACTAGAATATAGAATATGAAAAAACGGGAAACAAAAAAAAATATTAAAAGTAATCTCAGAATAAGAAACATTGTCGAGATATTAGCTGCATGCTTCATTTTTCTACATTGAAAAAAAATTCCCAAATGGTCCAAAGGAAGAAATAAACAATTAAAAAAAAAAAAACAGGAAGGCTCAGCTGCCATTGCACAGTGATTACAGCGCCAGCCGTATACACTGAAGTTGGTGGGTTTGAACCCAGCCCAGGCCTGCTAAAACAACAACTGCAACAAGAAATACCCAGGTATTGTGGCAGGTGCCTGTAGTTCCAGCTACTTGGGAGGCTGAGGCAAGAGAATTGCTTAAGCCCAAGAGTTGGAGGTTGCTGTGAGCTGTGACACCATAGCACTCTACCCAGGGTGACAAAGTGAGACTCTGTCTCAAAAAAAAAAAAAAAAAAAAAAATCGGGAAGAGAACTGAGTAGCATATTTATCCTAGCTGTGGAGAAAAGGTATTTTTCGGTGTGTTGAGGAGATGGACAATGTCATTAGTGGCAAGATGGCTCTTGTCAAACATGTAACATTGAAAGACAACAGGGTTTTAATGATCAAAAAATGATACAGAGAGAAAGGAAAGAAAGCCAATGGAAAAAATGTTTTGGACATAAATAATTTAAAAACACTTGCAAGATACATTCAGAAATGTTACACATTCTTACAAATTGATACAATACCTAAATTGCCCTGATGCAAATACAGAAAACGAAGCATTGTAGGTTCGATTCTAAGATGGGCCTTGTGGTGGATAGAATAGTGGTCCCCAAAGATGTGCATATTCTAATTCCTGAAACCTGCCCTATATGGCATAAGGGACTTTGTAGATGTGGTTAAGTTAAAGATTTTGAGATGGAAAGGCTATCCTGAATTATCCAGGTGGCTTGCAGTGTAAGGATAAGGATAAGGATTTTTAAAAGTGAAAGAGGGATCTGGGGTGGGGGGGAGTCAGAGAAGGAAGAGAAATGATGGAAACAGAGGTTTCCATAACAAAGTGTTATGATAGTCACTTTGAAGGTGGAGGAAGGGACCTGAGTCAAGGAATGCAGGTGGCTTCTAGAAGCCAGGAAAGATAAGGAAACAGACTAGGCCAGGTGACCCCTAGGAGGTTTCTGATCTTTAGCACCGTAAGATAATGAATTTATGCTGTTTTAAGCCACTAAATTTGGGGTCATTTATTTCAGTAGCAACAGGAAGCTAATATATCCCTGAAGATTGAGTTTGAGTAGAATCTGTGAACATGTTGGGATGCCACCCCTGTGGTTACTAATCAGTTGACTTCATGTTACCCAAATGGGGAACTACCAGGTGGACTTTACCTCAGCAGGTGAGTCCTTAACAGGACCTCGCCTTTCGCGAAAGGGTCTTTGACTGAACATTCTCCACCATTAGCTCCAAGGATGGAGGGGGCATGCGGGAAGACCTGAGAGTGGGGACTCCCATTGCTGAGCTTGACGCCTTCCACTTGCTACCCCTCTTTCTCTACCAGCAATTCTCTGTTTATTTGTCTTCTCTCCATTTCTAGACTGTGAGTGACTAGTGGTGGGAACTGTGCTTTGCTTGTTTCTTTTTCTCCAGTGTCTAGAATGTAGTAACTTCACAAGTAGTTGCTGTGTGGATTATGAATGAGTGAATTTGCTCAAGCATCAGGCCAACTGCACCTGCGGTTGGGCTTTCTTTGCTAAGAACCACCCTGGCCAAGGCAGGCTTGTGCTGGTTAAATGTCTATCTAGGGTCACTACTGTCCACCAGTAGGAGAGGTTTTTTTGGGCTGCCATAGAAAGGAGAAGTAGGTGTGAAGGCTAATACTGATAATTTCTAGCATGATGGGAGGTAGAAGCAGACCATGTTGTTGCTTTGAGGTCCTGTTGAGTGAGGTCAGATTTACTGTATTTACTGTATTGGAAGAGAGACAGGGGTCAGAGGAAAGGGACTTTTCCTTAGCTGACCAGAAAAGACTACCATGGGGAGAAAGGAACCAATACATGCTGAGTAGCTGTTGTGTACAGAGGGTGCAGAGAGGTGACTGAAATTCCACTTAACTAACACACTTTATTCACTGGAGCCAAGCTAAGCACTAGAGACAACATTTTTGCACAGAGAGAAGTGAAGCAGAGAAGACAAATCTTAAATCATTGAAAAGATACGAAGTGTTTCAAAGGGAGAACACAGGCTGCTACTCAGAGGTAAACAGCAGAGTTATCCGAAGGGAAAAGAAATCAGTTTGTGGAGGACCTACCTGCACACCCATGTTATTGCAGCACAATTTGCAATAGCAAGATACGGAATCAACCTAAGAGTTCACTGACAGATGACAAAGAGAAACGTTGTATATGAATATATGCAATAGAATACTATTCAGCCTTAAAAAAAAAAGGAGGAAATCTTGTCATTCTCAACAACATGGATGAACCTGAAGGACATTATGTTAAGCAAAATTAGCCAGGAGCAGAAAGACAAATACTGCATCAATCTCACTGATGTGTAGAATCTAAAAACTCAACTCCTAGAAGCAGAGAGGAGAATGGTGGTTACCCGGCCTTGTTGTGGGAAAAAGGGTACAATGGTTCGGTTAGACAGGGTGAATACATTCTGGAGATCTACTGCATAATTTTAGCAATAATAGTTAATAATGATGTACACTTCAAAATTGCTAAGAGAGTGATTGTAAATGTTCTCACCACAAAAATGTAAGTCTGTGGTGGGATGGATATGCTAACTAGCTTGATTTAACCATTTCATGATATATACATGTATCAAAACATCATGCTGTATGCTGTAAATATGTACAAGTTTTATTTGTTGATTTAAACAAATAACTAAATAAAAACCAAAAACTAAATAAAGCAAGGCTAACTTCATGAGGGGTGGTGAAGAAAGAGCTCCCTGGGAAAGCCACGCATTAGCCGAACAGATCTTATCTGTGTGCCTCTTTCACCCAGTGAGAGATGTTCTTTGCAAGCTCTTTGACTCTGAAGAGCATCATCCCTTCCTGTCTGGCTCCCTACCTATTCCTTCTTTAGTGGGTGTCTGTGGGGAGCTGAGCCCTTCCCCCCCCACTTCTGATGCTGTCCAGATGTGCTTGGCAGGCTCTTGACCCCCCCCAGCCAGGTCACGGAGCTGTTCCTATTACCGGCTACGGACTCTGAATCACACCTCTGACCCATTCATTCAGGGCAGATGTCTTCTCCCAGGCACCCTGAGAATTCTGGGAAGAGGATCTTGGGAGGGTGCCCAGATCCTGCCCTGGGATTTTCTGGAAAAAGGAGATCTGCAATGTTCAAAGAGGAAGAGATGAGAGGCAGGAATTGGGAAAAGCTGCAAGCGTTCTCCCCAGGCACTTGGGAAGTAAATGCTATTTATAGGATGATTGTCAATATGTCTTGCCAATCGAAGAAGCTTTGCCTGAGAATACCCTGGGATTGCAATGAGGTCCCGCCTGCCTTTGTGACCTATGCCCTTTTGCCTCCTATCTGTCTATGTGGATAAAGGTGAGCCACCTGTCTCTTGGGTCAGGTATAGAAAAGCCACCGCATCTGCCATGATTTATCCCTGCCTGTGTTTGTAAGGCCACCGTTGCTGATTTCTTGTTTCCTCAGCATTATTAGCCCCCTTGCCCAGGTGCTGCTGAATGGGAACCAGAAGACCTTGGTGGGAGCTGTAGCCCTGCCATTTCCTGGCTCTCTCCGCTGAGGACATCAGTGCATAGTGAACATTTATTCAGTGCCCCTTTGTGCCAGGTGTAAGGTTAAGTGCTTGTGTGGATCATTTCATCTTGTTCTATGGCAGCCCTATGAAGGGAGGTGTTTCCTTTTCCTTGATTTTTTAAAATCCAATTTTGCAGATGAAGACCAATCAAGGCTTAGATAAATTAGGTAACTTGCTGAAGGCGAGGCAGTAGGTAGGAGAGCCACGGCCGTCACTCAGGGAATGCTTGCTTTGTGTTCAGTGTCGTACCTGTGCCACTTTTTAAAATCCCTGCAATAATCTGAATTCTAAGCATAATAACCTCATGTTTTACACATATGGGGAAATAAAGGACTTAAGTAATAAAGAACTTAAGTAATTTGCCCAAAGTCGCACAGCTTGTAAATGACAGAGGAAAAACTTCAACCTAATCATTCTCCTGCCAAAGTCCCAGCCTATACTTTTTGAACTTCAGTCTTCTCCTCTGCTAAATGGGAATAATAATTCTCTTAGTTACTACATAGGGTTCAAAACAGGACATTTTCCTGTAGAAAGGGGAAAGGGAGTGGAGGTTCTCCTTCGTGATGAATGGCTCTGGGGGTGTGGATGTCTTCCAAGGCACCCCTTTCCATCTCTCAGTCTGCCCCAGGCCTGGTTTCTGCAGAAGATTGAGCCCGCTGTGAGCCCATGGAGACTAAGGTCTGGCACAGGGATGGTCTTTTTGAACCAGGTTGGATTTTCTTAAATATTCCAGAGGATATTAGATAAGCATAACATGGAACATGGCAGCCACTGGGGGCTCCTGCTTGATGAAGAGGAAGGCATTGCTCATAAGAAAAGATGGAGACTTTACCTGGATGAGTTGACACACATTCTTCTTAATCAAGTATCTCAAGAACGGAAAAAAAGTATCCAATGTACTCAATACTAATATGAAACCAATTATGAACAACTACACTCCCACACCAAAGAAAAAGCACAAATATGGTCTAGTTGAGGGGGAGGGGCGAGGAGGCAGAGGGAGGGGAAAGAAAGGAGAGTGATTGGGGGATCCCACCTAATGCTCACCACGTGAGGGTGAAGGGCTCAACTACAACCTGAATCTTACTTTAGAATGGAAAACAAAGTAACCTAAATATTTGCATCCTCTTATTAATCTGAAATAAACAAAACAAAAAAACAACAGGGAAAAGTATTGCTGAATCTACCCATGGCTAAAAAAGGAGAGATACTCAGGTGGCCTCACCACAGGGCAGCTGGTACAGCCCTGGGCCAGAACCCCTGGGCTGCTCCCTATCAGCTGTGTGGGCAGGGTTAGTCTCCCAAGCCCTCTGAGCTTGGGGGTCCCTCTGGGGAAATGGAAAAAGAGAATTGCTAAGAGCATTTTATAAGCTATTGAGCGCTTTGTACACATGATGCTAATTTCCTTCCTCCGAGTAATGAGTGAGGGATGCCGGGACTCTCAGTTGATAGGGTTTCATTGCAGCTCCAGGATCTCAGGACACACCCTGGCATGCAGGTCTGTCAAAACCTCAAGTAACTGAAGAAGCAAAAGGCGAAGGAGAAACAGAAGGTTCCACGATGGCTTCACTATAATCCCATGAACTGATCACCAACTGGCTATTTATTCACTCCCTCAATTGCTAATGCTTCTAGCACCTCCTATGCGCCTGGCCCCGGGGCTTGGCATTTCCAAGGAGGGGAAGAAAATCAACTGGTTTTGACTGGGTAGGAGTGTATGGTTTTAGGCGAGGAGGTAAGACCAACACTAACTCAGAATTATTAATTGTGGAATTCGATTCCCAGGCAAGCTGGATGGGGGAGGGAAGTGCACAGGGTCTGAAAAGGGAAACAGATGGAGGAGGGAGAGTAATCAGGGAGGCTTCTGGGCAGGATCCGGGCTTGAGAGGGGCCTGAGAGGGGCAGGGAAGGTGGCGGCGGCTGCAGTGACATTCCCTTTCACTCCATGTTGTGTGGACGTTGCCATCATCCCATCACTAAGAAGCACCAAGTGCTGACTCTGTCCTAGTCTCGGAGCCAAATCCTTTATGTCCTGGAAGCCTCTTGCCCCTTTAAGACTGACACCATCAGGGACAGGTGAAATAAAGTGTGTCCAAGCCTCCTACCTACTTGATGACAGTGTCTGATTCTACCTGATCTTTCGGGTAGACTACAAAGCTGTACATGGCGGGTTTCATAGTGGTGTGAAACACTCGTCCACCCGGACTGAGAAGGGAGGGGCAATGGAAAGAAGGATGGGGCCTGTTAGGAGCAGAAAAGAATTTCTTTCCTACCTATTCTTTTGTTTTCTTTCTCTCTAGGGGGACTTGGGGCCAAGACATTTTTGCCCAAGAGGTATCTTTTGCCTGGGGAGCTGGGAAGGACCGGGCTGTGGTGGAGAGGTGGAGGCTGGATGCTTGAGGCTATCTCAGATTCTGAATCCATAAGAGAGAGAGGGGCCCAAGGCTGTGTTGTGGAGTCCTTGGTGCCTGGAGGCGGGAGGAGGGCCTGTAGCAGGAGCCAGCCCCATAGTTATGGTGTGGCCTTTCTGGGGGAATGAGGGCATAAAAGGCAAGAATCGACCCAGCCAAGCAGGGCCAAGCCCGGCCAGCCCTGGGAAGGGGAATAAGCAGCAGACCACCTCCCCACCCCCAGGCCAGGCTGCAGAAGTCCTGAGCTGAGAAATCAGGCACTGCCCAGCTCGCCTTCACATTTGCTGTGGGGGCGTGGGGTAAACCCTGTCCCCTTGGGGGTGGGGTGGGGGGGGTTAGTTTCTTCATCTAATAACATGAAGCTTTTGGACCAGATCAGTTCTGCATTGGTTGGGTGACTCTAGAGTTCTAGTAAGGACAATGACTAAGCATTCGCCATGCTTTTACATGACATTGAATCATTTTCTTTGATGGGCTGATTCCCTACGGCCTGATTACTGATTACTTGGCTCTGAAGTCTCCTGACCCAACCTACATCAATAAGGAGTAGGAGAGAGGATGGAAATCTCCCCACCGCCCTGGGGAAGTGTGGACCCATAGGGCTGGGGTGATGGAGCAGCCGCTGCCTGCATCCCAGAATAGCTGCAGCCCTCCCGGCATCTGCCGTCCTGGCTGCAAACTCCCAGCGCATTGGCTGCTCCCTCTCTCTGCCGTCTGGCAGGGACTGCTTTCCAGGTTTTTGTGGCAGCGACTAAGCAGCTTTCCTTGTGAACTGCAGCATGCTGGCTTCTTTCTCCAAGTGGCTGGGATCATCACAGCAACCCTTCTCTGGTTCCCTTCGTCCTGCCCCCCTTCACCTTCCTGATTGAGGACAGAGGGGTAGTTTAGGATGGTGGAAAGGGGCCAGGGGTCTTAAGGTCTTTCTATAGACTTGCTATATAACTGAGTACAAGTCTAAACTTCTCTCATGGCTTCAGCAACTTACCCTGTGAAATGACAACAGTCAGGCTCTGGTTCCACTGCTGCTGACCAAGCAATCAACAGAGGTTCACAGATGGGTCCCTTTTGCTTGGAGAGTGCTCAGACCATACTGGTTGTCTAGTATTTGGAATATCTCCTTGGGGATAATAATGCCCAGGCATTCACACAGAACTGCTGTGAGAATGCAGCAGGGGTAAATAAAAGACAGGACCAAGTGCTTTGAAAACTGTGAAGCCATTATCAGGTATCTAATGCATCCATCTGTCCAGTACCTACTTGTCTCTTGCATCTGGGAGATAAATTTCACCTTAATTTCCCACTTATTCATCTTCAACCACAGAGTTCAGTTGGAGCTTCCAGGCCTGGACATGTCTTCCTCTGGTTCCAGTGACAGGTTAGGAAATGTACAAAAACAAGCACGCCTTCTCAGAGCCAATCCCAGGCAGGACCCAGACCTGAGCAATAGGAACACACATGTTTTCACTGTGGTAGGAGTTCAGGGATAAGCATGTGACCTGAGTTGGACCAATCAGATGATTTCTCTGAGATTATTCTCACTCGCATAGGGGGGAAAAGTCCCTTCTCTTCTAGGTTATGAGTTTGGAGGCTGTGATTCATGGCTCTCTTTCTTTCTCTTCCTTCTTTCCTTCCTTCCTTCCTTCCTTCCTTCCTTCCTTCCTTCCTTCCTTCCTTCCTTCCTTCCTTCCTTCCTTCCTTCCTTCCTTTCTTCTTTCCTTCCTTCTTTCTTTCTTTTTGAGACAGTCACTACTTTGTTACCCTCCGTAGAGTGCTGTGGCGTCACACAGCTCACAGCAACCTCCAACTCCTGGGCTTAGGTGATTCTCTTGCCTCAGCCTCCAGAGTAGCTGGGACTACAGGTGCCCACCACAATGCCCGGCTATTTTTTTGTTGCAGTTTGGCCAGGTTCGAACCCACCACTCTCGGTATATGGGGCTGGCACAACTACCCACTGTGCCACAGGTGCCACTCTCTTTCTTTCTTTCCTTCCTTCCTTCCCAGAGGAAGCCTGTCTGGACAGAAGAGAATCCAATCAAGCAGAAACAAAACCAGATCAGCGGTGAAGAGGGTCTAGATGGCATCAAGTCTTGGCTCTGTCTTATCTCTCATGCCTTCACTCCTACCACATCTCCTTAAGGAGGACTAAAGAGCAGAGAGTGGCAGGTATGGGGTGCACTTGCACAGTTTTATCTTGGTGATTGGGAGGAGGCTTTTCTATTAAGGTTGAGTATGATCTTAGATCTGAATAAAAGGGGTAAGCCCAGTAAATACTTACGGGAAGAGGGAATAGAAAGTGTAAAGGCCCTGAGACAGAATGGAGCTTGGCTTCTTTAAAGAATAGCAAATGCACCCGGGGTGGTTGGAACTCTGGGTGTCTCAGCTGTGGAGTTACTCTCCGCCTGGACTAGAGGTGGTTCTGGAACCTGAGAGGCACCCTCACAAGCTTTAGTGCCTGTAGCTTCCAGAGGCTACAAAGGTTAGAGACCAGCACTGAGTCCTTTTCTTTTTGGTTCTGTATATCTGTTAATACAGAACAGTATACCACCTTTTCTCAAATTACCTGCCTCTAATAATTCACCTAGGCTCTGTCACCAACTACTGTTTCTGCTGGGATCCAGAAAAAGGGAGCAATTCTTTGTGGCTAGAGTAGACAGAAGAAGGTCAACAGAACAGATTTCTTTCATTACAATTGCTGAGGTGTGACATTCCACGAACACATGCCAATTTGTTCCCCGTGTGTTTGTTCCTTTTCTTCATTCATTCGACAAGATTTTATTGAGTATCCGATATCTGCCAAGGTAGATAGAAAGGCACTGAATATACAAAGATGAATCAGTCACGGCTTCTGCTTTCAAGGATCTCAGTGTGGGGTGGGTGTGGAGGAGGCAGCCACGTAAACAGATAATTAGAAAGAAACACGGCAGGTGCCAAGACTGAGGTAGGAAGGCAGGGTCGCTGAAGGGTAGTTTTACTGAGAAGAGTCAGGGTAGTCTACATGGAGGATATGGCCTCTGCACTGGACACCGAAGACCCAGGGAAGTTTTGGTAGTGGACAACAGTGAGGAGGGACGACACATATTAAGAGTATGCAGTCATGGGAAATGATAGGGTTAGGAAGTGGCAAACATTCAGTGTAGTGAGTTTTAAGACTTGGGGCTGGGAGATAAAAAAGAACATGGGGGGTGGTTGCGGTCAACCTAGTCTGCACTGGGTATTGAGACGTTCAGTTGATTTGGAGAATCACTGGAGATTTCTAAGTAAGGGAGTAACATAAACAGATTAGATGGCTAAATTGTATAATATGATGATAATGGGAGTTTGTCTGAAGATGGCTAGTCCCTTGGGCTGAGACAGAATTACAAACTCAGATGCCCACAGGGGCCAGCAGATGACATGGAAGAACAAGGAATGCAGGGGGCGGGTCACGTGGTCTCTGTTCCCTCTACGCTGGGCAGCTGCTACTCAGTCAGCTCTTTTCCCAGTGGGAACTCAGGGCCAGGGCTTCTGAGCTTTCAAGAGAAGCCAGAACTCCAGATCCTTATGTAAAAAATTTTTCACCATTTTTAAATGTTGGCAACTAATTTAAATTCTACAAAACGTGTGTGGGCCAAGTATAGCACATCTGTCAGCCTGATCTATGAGCAGGCCACTGGTTCACAACTTCTGGGTTGGGAAAAGCATTTTGTTTCTTCAAAAGAGAGATTGGAATAGTTTTGGAGCCAATAATTTGTGGCTGGAATGACCTTCTTTCATTCTTGTTCGTGAAAGTTCCTAATCTTCTCTTAAGGTTCAATTTAATTCTCTAATGTGAAGCTTTCTTCATCACCCCGCCTCCACACCCTCTGAACACCCCCAATGTTTTCTAAGCAGTCATTCTGTGTTTGGCGTCTCCTGCGTCTTTCACATACCCTGATACCTGAAAAACAAAAATAAACGTTGTGAAGCAGTAGAGAAACCAGGGCCAAAAAAGACACAGAATTGTTGATGAATGGATGAAACCAAGACTTGTGGGAAAACTGGATGAAGCTGATAATATAGGTCCTCACAGGCTGCCGTAGCTTCCTGGTAGCACCATGTCTGGGACAGGAAGAAGTGACTGGATCTGAAAGGAAAGATGGGATGTTCAAGAAGAGGTAGGACTTTGAGGGCTTGAAAGAAGGCTCAACACTGTGAGTTATGAAGGACACTTTTTTTTTTCCTCACTCTGTTGCTCAGGCTACGATGCAGTGAGTAGTGGTATCATCACAGCTCACAGCAACCTCAGACTCCTACATTCAAGCTGGGATTACAGGTGCCTGCCATAACACCAAGCTAGTTTTCCATTTTTCGTAGAGATGAGGCCTTGCTTTTGCTTGGGATGGTCTTGAACTTCTGACCTCAAAAGACCCTCCTGCTTCAGCCTTCCAGAATGTTAGGATTACAGGCATGAGTCCTGGAGCCTGGCCAAGGGCATCATTCCTAAGTAGGGTGGGCACCATTCCGAATGTGTTATCACATCTGCCTTCAGTTACCACTGATTTCAAGACACTTGAAGACAGACCCGGGCGATTTCTGTGAAGGGTGTAGTGGACGTCTGCTTGCTTTTGCTCTCCAACTTCCTTTCATTCTTCTCTTGGTTTCTCCAGAGATCCATCCTTCCCCAGGTTTTGTTACATGTTTTTCTTACTTGAGGGCTGGGCATGAGACCCAGGCACGGCTCATCAAGGCTCCTTATTCCCTGGACACAGTGGTCAGTGCCGGGGTGGTCACAAAACTTGATTACGGTCAATGAGAATCAGGTTCAAGAATTTCCTTGAATTGCTGAGAAAAGGGGCATTCCCTCTTTCACTGCTGGATTTGAACCTGGGAGGAAGAGGTTTAGAGCAACGGACAGTCACCACAGTAGTCTGAGAAGGAGAAGATGAGAGTGAGAGATGGAGAGAAATCTGAGTACAGATGGTACCAGCTGAGCCACTGAATCAAACTGCACCTAAAGCCAGTTCAATCTAGACGTTTTTGTTATAGTAGTCAGTACTTTCTTTCTTCCTTAAACCAATTTGAGCTATGTTTCCATTTGTCAGTTGCAACCAAAAGGGTCCTTTAACCTCAGTGAAAGACATGAAGACATGAAGAAAGACTCCCATCAACAGTCATTAACAGTTTGCAAAACATTTTTACACCCATTACCTTGACTCTCCCAGCTCTCCTGTGAACTTGGCAAAGCAGGAATTATTATTCTCAAAACACAGAGTAATCAAGGCTTAATGAGGTTAGGATTCAGAGTCAGGTGGCTGGGAATGACAAGATAAAAATCCTGTTCTTTTGAGTCTGGTTCCGGAGTTTCTCTGCAATGATGATGTTGTGCTAAATTAAACTCCGGTAATGCTGAACTAAATTACTCTAAAGTACCCCTGGAAGTAGCCTCTTAGAGTCATAATTCATGCTGGGTAATTACAAAATAACTTTCTCATTATTATTTTTCTACTTACATACTTCCAAGGGGAAGGGTTGGTGATAAATGTCAGGGTTGGGACAATTTAGGTAATTATTTGGATGTCTTATTGATGGATACTTTTATTATGATGCTGCTATCTGAATGCTCCAAGCCTCGTCTTGAAATCAACAAAATGAGGACCTTCCATTTCATATCTCCCACACAAACCAAATTATTTTATAAAGAAATTGTTGAGAGCCTTCCTCATGCTACTCCATCTTTCTGGAATGCTCTTCCCACCATACCTATCTAGTTCCTGCCCACCCTTCAAGTCTTCAGTATTTTATAGTATTTTTTCTTCCTTACCCTCAGTTCTGTGCATCTCAAATCATGTTATATTCTTCCTAACATTTTCCACAATTTTTAATTTTTTAATAATTTGTTTTTGTTTTCTTTTCAACTGAATGTCCAGCAGTGTTTAATTTTCATTTCTCTTTCCCTAGCCCTTAGTTTAGTGCCTGGACTGCATGTAGTAGCTACTTGCTAAAGATTTGTTGAAGGAGTGAACTGATGAATTAGTGGCTCGCTGAAGAATATCCTGTGAGCCCATGGAAATGTGCGTGGGGCAGTGAGGAGCCTGGGTTGGAAGATTGAGCCTAGTGAGGCTGGGCTGGGTGAGGGGAGATGAATCCCCAGAAAGGTGAATATTCTATGAAATACAATGGGAGAGGAGGGAAGCAAGGTGCCAAGGACCAAACCATAGGGTGTGGAAAAGGCATGAGGAACTGGCGAAGCCGGCAGAGGTGACTGGAAGCCAGAGCATGGTTCAGGAAGGGAAGCGGGTAGACAGCAGTGTTTTGTACCTCCACGCAGTGCCAGAGCACCTGATTCACACCTGACTTACTTCCCAATTATTTTTACCCTGCTTGTAGCATTTGGCAGGTTTCCAAGTGGCAGTGTGATTTTGTCTGCTGCCTGCAATTCCCACCTTTCCAGGTTAGCAGGAACGGTCCTCTGACCTTGCCAGCGGAGGTCACACCTCTCAATTTAGCTCGGTTTGCAAATGTCAGCTGAGATGCTGCCTGCTTTCTCCACTGGATCTTCAAGAATATTCACAGGAGGTCAGCCTCCCTGCCCCACTCATAGCCTCTGCTCCCTCAGGAAGCAAAAGCATCTGCCAGAACCCCCACTTTGCAGCCCACCTACTTGGGGATCTTTGCCAGACTTTGATATGGTTGTGATGAAGGGAATACCAAAGTGATTTAAGGGAGGAGGCTTAAGGCTAAGAAACTAACAAGGTGACCAGAGACAAAACCGAGTCTCTGTCATTCTCCCGGACCGTGGTCTCTAGAATCTCAGGAGCCGAGTTCATCACACTTCTGAGAGTGACGCCCACCTGGGTTGCTTGTCACCTTTTGAAGGGACAAGTCTTCTGCAGATGGCCTCATGTTCATGACAGCTAGAGATTGTAATACGTGAGTGCTTACAAAGGGCTCTGTACTGTACTCTGCTTTTTATATATGTTCATTTTACTCCATCTTCTCTGGAATTCTCCAGGTTGTTATTATTGGCTTCATCTTGGAGACCAGAAAACTGAGGCTCAGAGAGGTGGTGAGGTCACAGAATGCACAGCATGGAGCTGAGAATCAAAGTCAGATTGTGGCTTTTCCTATTCCTCCACCCCATGCTGGATACCTCACTAGTTAATGGGGGCCAGGCCAGTGCCTGAATGGCAGGAGAGCCACCGCCCATTGGGACACAGTGGCAGTCTGTAGTCCCTGCGGCTGGAGGGAGCAGACTTTCCCCATCACATCCTCTTCTCTGCATCCCTCGTAACCCACTCAGGGTTCCTGCTTCTGATGGGGGCAGGGAGCTTCCACTTAACGACTTATCTCCTTAAAGGAAAAGAATCTTACTCTCCTGATCATAAAAAGCTCAAACAGAAAAAAAAAAAAAATAACAACCAAACAAACCCTATTTTAAACAGAGTTTAGCAAATTCTTTGCCCTTTCCCAGGGAGAGCTGATGCTTTCTGTTTTATTAAGCGGGGGTGGGGAATATCCTCTGTGACTCAGATGAGGAATCGCCGCCACCCACTCCAGAGTTGCCTGCCCTCCTTGGCCACATCCCAGCTGCAGCCAGGACAACGAGGGCTGATCAGTGAGCCAGCAGGCAAGTGGTATGACTGGGGAGAGGAACACCTTCCTCCTAGGCTCTTCTCAGAAGGAAAAGGCAATGAGACCACATTGAACAACAACAACGAACCAGGCTTTGGCAGTGGGACGGGGCCAGTCACCTCCCATCATTCGTTGGCTGCATCATTCGTTGGCGCGAGGGGAATGGCTCGGAAGCAGGAATCCAATTAGCAAGCAGCGCTGGGAGCCTGGCTTCCACCCCTCTTCCTTGTCTGTGTGCTCTAGGCAATGCAAGCTCCCCTGCCTCCTCTGTCTGCTATCCATTGCACTCCACCACCCAGTTCCTTTAGGCTGCTAGGATGGCCTGTGCAACACATAAGCAGGCCCCGGGCACCACTGTGTCCCGCTCTGGGACCACCCTTTAGGCTGCATCTGAGCTGCCTTTCACTGACCTCTTCTAATGCCACCTACCCAGTTCTGCTGCCATACCTACAAACAGCACGTTTGGAACCCGGTATCCTCTCTACTGTGGCTTTTTCAGCTTGGGTTTCTAGGCTTTTCTGGGGGGTCCCTTTATCTTTATTACCCCATCGAGAAAGTGAACACTTCTTGTTTTTTAAATTTTATTTTTTTATTTTTAAGGCTGGAGTTGCCCAGGCCAGAGTGCAATGGGGTCATGCTAGGTCACTGTATTCTTGAGTCTCAAGTGACTCTACTGCTTCTGTTTCCTGAGTAAGTGGGACTACAGGCGTGCACCTGGCCAATTAAAAAATTTTTTGTACAAATACGGTCTTGCTCTTTGCTCAGGCTGGTCTCCAACTCTGGGCTTCAAATGATCTTCTTGCCTTGGCCTTCCAAAGTGCTAGGATTACAGGTGTGAGCCACTGTGCGTGACCCAAATGGAACAATTATAAATCCAGTTGAAATCCATCCACTGTTTCTGTAGCACCCTATTCTTTCTCTTTTGAGTACTTATCTGGCTTGTAAATACTGGCTCAATTTCTATTTTTCCCAATACACTGCAACCACAATAGTCACAATGAAAACTAATATTTATTGAGCGCTTACTATATGCCAGCAGGGTGGGGACACTGTGGCCTCCTGATTTCAAGATTTCTCTTTTATAAGCACTAAACAAAGGAGGCAAGAAAAGCTTCATCTCTCTCTGACACATTCCTATTAATAAAAAGATTTGTTCTGTAAAATTTGGATTCAGTCAAAAGACCGAATGTAAGGACCTGCAGGGCCACCTGTGACCTTAAGGCTGTAGGTTCCCCTCCCCTGCCTGTGTCATATGCTCTGTGTATGTGGCTTTATTCAAGGTAACAACTATGTGAATTAGGTGCTATTACTCTGATTTTATAGATGGGGTGTTGGAAGCTCAGAGAGGGTAAGTAACTTGCTCGAGGTCCCAGTTAGCAACGAGGCCAGGGACAAGGAAGGAGGTGAGTATCTGTTTGCTGAACAAATTGGAGAATGAGACTCTGTGTTTGTGGCCAGTGGGTCGGCTGAGGGTGGATACACTGGGCAGGGTACTGGCCAGGGGGTGTCCTGCTGAGGAGAAGTGAGGATAAAGGAGAGGGGAGAAAAGAGGTAAGCCCCAAGTAGGGGAGGAGCAAGATGACCTTTAGATCCTTTCCAGCTTTGAGAATCTGACCTTATTGTATAAATCTTAAAGAAACAAATGAAAACCTTTGCGAAAATGAATCATATTCTGGCCCCAGCCCTATGCTGATATGAATAGGAGCTGAGCGAACTGTCACGTTAAAGCAGTAAATGTCAGGGTCGGTAAAGCCTCAAACCCTCTCAGTCATCCAGGAATGCTGTTAACAACGGCTGGCATTTAGGGAGGCTTACCACACATTAGGCAAGATTACAAATCCTTTGCATGCATAAACTCTGTTCTCAGCACAAACATACGCAGGACTGGGATGCTAGTCAAGCAAAGCTGCAGTAACAAATTAACCCTGAGTTCTCTGTGGCTTTACACAAGAAAAGTTTGTTCCTTGTTTTCTTAAAGTTGTAAGGAAATTGGGACATTTTTTTTTTTACCTCCCCTGTCTGCAAGGTGACCTCCAAGGATGGTGTGGTAAGGAAGGAGATGGACAGTGGGGCAGGGTGACAGGGTTGTTACTTAGCTGCCCAAGAACCTGAAATGATGTACTATTGCTGGTGCCTTTTGTGACAGTTTAATGAAGAAACACCTGAGGCATTGGGAACAAGTCTGTCGCAAAGCAAAGGCTCAGTAGATGCTATTGGGGATGGTAACGATGATCCGTAAGACCACTGAGCACAGCTGGGGAAAGGGGAAGAAGGTGGCATCTCACACCAGCTAAGCCTTCCTTGGTTGGAGCTATCCGGGGCCTGTCAGGAGGGCCAGCCAAGTCCAAGTGTAGAGGCTATCCCTACCAGGACAGTGAGTGGATCAGCTGCCTCTGCCCGCCCTCTGCCAGGGTCTGGGCTAGTAATACTGCGCTAGCCCAGGTCATCTCTGTGCCTACTTCTCTGCTGTGGCTAAGTATCTGATCGATTATTCTGGTCCAACATCTTTCTACCCATCATCTATGAATCTCTATCTTCCATCTCTCTATCATCTATCTAGCATAGATGATAGATACCTCCTCTCTGTGATATATCTAGTCTATCAATCATCGTCCACTTCATCTATCATCTATTATTTCTATCACTTATTATCTATCCATCTACCTCTCTCCTACCTCATCTGTTATCTACCTATCTATTGTCCACCTATTTACCATCTATTTGTCTATCTCTATCACCTATCTAATCTCTCATCTATCTCATCTATCAGTCATCTGTCTCATTTATCAATTATCTATCTATCTATCTATCTATCTATCTATCTATCTATCTATCTATCTATCTATTTGGGGGTTGGAGCCATTCACGAATTTCTGATGACCTCCTGCCCTGCCTGGCCCTTGTAACTACCCATAGCCGTGATGCTGGGAGCCATGTAATTTGGAAGATCGTCTGCAGTTCCCTGTGGTCTCCTGGAATACCAGTGGCTGTGTGCATGTGCTTTATGTCATCTGGCTGTCAGGACAACCAAGCTGTTTCTTTCCCCTGTCCTCTCCAGTGATGTCTTCCTTCCTTTCCCCACCTGTCCAGTTGCTTCTTCACTGAGTCTGTCTATTCCAAGGATCACAGAGATGGGAAGGCACGAACATTCATTTAGAGGCAGATTTGCAGAGGAATTGCAAGCCTGGTTCTGAAGTCAGGTCTACTCTTGCTGAGTGACATCAGCCAAGTGACTTATGTCTACGTTTTTTTAATATGAAAATAGAGATAATGATGTTATCTAATTAGAGGGCTCGTGAGAAGATTCAATGAGGTAATCCATGTAAAGTGACTAGAACAGTGGGCAAAATATGGTGAAAATACATATTAGCTGCAATTTAGAAATTTATCGAATTTCTAATCCAAACCTATCTGTCGTTAAGGCTTCTGCTTTCCCACACTATCACTCATCATAAAAGTATCCCTTGATGAAAAGCCAATCTGGGCAGACTAACTATGATATTTCTCTGCATTCTGCTAAATTCACAGGGGGTATTGGAGAAGGGTATTTTTAGGAGGCATTACTGAGAAAGCTAGCAGGTGGCCAGATGGTAATGGCAGAAAACACAGTCCCTTCTGTTTACAAGAACAACTGAGTGGCATTCAGGTGTGTAATAAGATAAAGTACATTTCTAGAGACATAATATATGGAATCTTGCCAGGGAGTGCCAAGTCTGGGAGAAGAGCAGACCATTGTTCTCCATCTTCCTCCCTAGCTGGTCTGTGCTCTGCCTTAGCTGGGACATCTGGGAATTCACCCCCACCATTTTGAAAGCTCGCTTCCAGAGGATGGTCGTGAGGTCATGTTGGATGATACTCCCCTGCGATTTGTCTTCCTAACGGTGTCGACTCCTTCTCCTTTACTGAATCACTGGTAGTGCTAGAAAATCAAATAATGCCACTGGTGATAATATCTCTGTGGGAAAGAGAATTCCCTTGGATTCCGAGCTTCTCTCTGGAGTCCCATCCTTTGGCTGTTGATTTATTGATTTTCCTTATATATCTTGAGAGGGTGTGGTAGATCTAGTGGGCATTTTTCCATTTCTTGACTGTTCAGCATTCATTGTTTTCCCCAAACTTTCATGGTAGATTAACCTTCTACCACTATCTATGTGATTTGGTGGGAAAGTGATTCCCAAAGTTTATCTACTGTTCCCAGGGAATCCAAGGAGGGCAAGTTACTTCTTTCTTAGTCCAGGGTGTGGGGGACTCACACCTGTAATCCCAGCATTCTGGGAGGCTGAGGCAGGAGGATCTTGTGAACGCAGGAGTTCGAGGCTGCTGTGAGGTATGAGTGCCTGGGTACCAGAGGGATACCCTGTCTCTTAAAGAAACAGAAAAGTCTAGGGTGGCGCCTGTGGCTCAGTCAGTAAGGCACCGGCCCCATATACTGAGGGTGGCGGGTTCAAATCCGGCCCCAGCTGAATTGCAACCAAAAAAAAAAAAAAAAAAATAGCTGGGTGTTGTGTCAGGCGCCTGTAGTCCCAGCTACTTGGGAGACTGAGGCAAGAGAATCACTTAAGCCCAGGAGTTGGAGGTTGCTGTGAGCTGTGTGATGCCACGGCACTCTACCCAGGGCCATAAAGTGAGACTCTGTCTCTACAAAAAAAAAAAAAAAAAAAAAGAAACAGAAAAGTCAAAGGAGTGGGCATGTGTCAACCTCCAGCCTAACAAACATTTCTTTCCCGAGGCTTTAAATATTTGGTCTATGACAGGGGGCAGAGAGATGGTTGAAGAATCTGTCTTTGAAGACTGACCTGGGTAATTCATGGGCAATTCTAGGCTGGGTTCCTGCACTGGCATCTCCCTAGGGGCCACTTTCCATTTTGATTCATTTAGGCTGCAGGTTGTAAACTTAATACTTTCACCTTAGCTATGTGAGGTGGCAGAGTGAAGGACAAGAGAAGGATTAGGCCAACGGGGTGTGCACTTCTCTCCAAAAAAAGCCCTGGACGTCCTGGGTTTTAAGTGTAACCCAGCATCGAGGAGAGCTGGTATTCTTAATCTTGTTTGAAATGTCCTGTGAATACCAGCATTTTATCATCTCAGCCATATCCTGTAGAATTCTCCTTGTTTCCAAAAGAGGCCTCCAAATCCTTTGTTGATCCTATATAGACCCTTTGGTCTAGGGGGCATTTTTTTGGGTGAGGGTCTTACTGCACTGACCAGGCTGGTCTCACGTTCTTGGACTTAAGCAGTTCTTCTCTCTTGGCTCCCTGTGTAGTTGGAACTCTGGGTGCATACCACTGTGCCTTGCTATAATATTATAATTGAAAAACATTTTCTAGAGATGGAGTCTCACCATGTTTCCCAGGCTGGTCTCCAACTCCTGGCCTCAAGCGATCCTCCTGCCTTAGTCCCCTAAGTAGATGGGATTATAGATTCCTGCCACTGCACCTGGAAGATCAGAAAAGAAAGTCTCCCCAGCAGAGGGAGCACAGGCCCCTGATGTCTAGGCTTTGAGATGGGCCCAGGCCCAGGTGTTCCCTCTCCCTCTCTGTGAAGGGCACCAAGCTGTCGTCATAAAATGATATCAACATGAGTCCAAAGAGGACCTTCACCCGAGGCCAGGAAAGACACTGATTGCTGTGCTGTGAGCCAAGAAGGAAGCTCCTGTAACAGAGTACCTGCAGACAGCCCAGGGCTGGTGTGGTGGCTCTAGGGCCCTGGGCACCTGCTCCTTTTATGTTGTTGCTCTGCTGTCCTCGAAATGCACTTCCCATGTCGTGGCTAAAGTGGTGGCTGCCTCAGCTCCCACTACCACGGGACTCTTTCCAGCGAGCAGGAGTCAGAGGAGGGAGAGCATACTTCTTCCCTTTAAGGGCCTGACCCCCTGGCTCTTGCTCACAAATCACTGGCTTCAATCCAAGCATTTGGCCACAGTTTGCAAAGAAGATTGGGAAAGATAGTGTTTAGCTGGGTGGCCATGTGTCTAGATAAGACATCTGTTTACAGAAGAAGAAGAGGCTGGATCCTGGGGAGGCACCCAGCAGTATCTGCTGACCTAAATGTGCATGCCCCAAATCACCCTGTAACCTCCCCACTGTCCCGTCAGAGCGAAATGTCCAGGGCTACTCTGTGCTTTTCATACCGAGGAAGGTTCAAGGACCTGAACACGTTCTTGCAGGAATCTCTGAGGGTAGCGCTTCTGGTACTAGGCAGGCAGAGGAGGTATTTTCTGGCAGGGACTCTGGAGCGCTCCTCCTCTCTTCCCACGGGGGCAGTCCCCCGCTCTTCCCTGTGAACATCTTCTGTCTGTACTAGAAATTCTTTCCTTCAGCCAGGTTTGAACTCAGACACTGTAACTTACCCCTGTTCTAGCAAAGGCAGCCCTGAGCAGAGGCCGCTGTCTTTGTAAACCTCCCTAGAGAGGCGAGGTTTCTGCTTTGTTTCCTGCCACAGCCCCTTCCCCCTCAATGCCCGTGGCTTCTCATTCTCCTATTTCTACCTCTCATCCTGTGTCCTCAGGCCACTCTTGGGGGAGCCAGTCCCCAGGCTGTGCTGGGAAGGCAGCACCCTGCATCCTGAGAATTGGAATTGAGCGACGCTGAGACTGTGTCAGTGGTTGATGGACTGAGAGGTCACATGGAACTGGGGTCAGGGCTCCTGGTGTGATAAACCAAAGCCGTGTGTAAGCCGCAGGGTCTGGGGTACAGCAGAGGCTCAAGTAACTCCCAGACTGGTCTGCTCTGGGATAATGCCGCCAATATGCAGGGGGCTGGGGAGAGTCAGTGTGGCTGGCGGGAGGCGTCTCTCTCTCCTGGCCCCATTCCACATGCTCGGCTCTCCGTTACTGCCTGGTCTTGGATGCTTGTTGCCATAGGATAGTGGGGTAGGTGGGAGGGTGAACGGTGGCTCAGACTGCTCTGGGTTCAGATCATAGCTCTACCCATAATGCCATAACTATAGGCAAGTAACCTAACCAAGTCAAGCCTCAGTTTCCTCACCCATAAATGGGGATTCTACGAATATTTATTTCATACGGCAGCTTGAGGATAATGCAAGTGACAAATGCATAGATTACCTTGGGTAGGTTTTCCCTCCCTTCCTCCCTCCCTCCCTTCCTTCCTTTTTTGCCTTCTTTCCTTTCCTTCTTTTTTTGCACTCACAGTCAGGATACATCTGAGATGTTTGCTTAATCACTTTTCCTGCCAACCCTCTTTGAGATAAGAGCTTGTTCTAGAAATTAATTTATCGAAGTATTTACCCAACTTCCAGAGCCCCTGGCCCACTATCTTTCTTTCGTGCATGAGAAAACTGAGGCCTCCGTGGCCAAGTGGCCTGCCTGGCAGCTGCAGAGTGGATGCTGGCGCCCTGCTGGTGCTAACTCCGAATCCAGCACTCCCTCCTCCACCAGCACCCGGGACACCCTTGCTGCATGGTCGGCTGGACCTTCCTCTTTCCCCATATGGGAAGCACCAGGGGCTTGAAGAGCCTTCCAGAAGCCTGTGCTACCGAATTTTTATTCCTTGTCACATGAAGAGTTGGGACCTTCTGACCTCAATATGCAAAGAGATGCTAAACATGTAAATCAGCAGCTCTCAGGTTCATAAAAATAGCTCAGCAGTGCTGCTCCCTCCTCCCGCCTCATCCCGCAGCTGAGCTCCCACCCCTGGTCCCTGCCTCCTTTCTTTTAACTGCTTTTCCCTTCATTCCAGGCCTTCCCTGCCTCCCTCCCTCCCTCCCTGCCTTCCTGACCAGGCCGCGTGGATGCACAGATGGGGCAAGGCGCCTCACTGCCCACTGCAGCCTGGGAACACAACGGGTTGATGTTATTTTGCGGGCACCAGGTTCCTTTGGATCCTTGGGTGCCTGTGTCAGGGTGGCGGGGAAGGCTGGGAGGCTGACGGTGTGGACCATGCTGTGAGCTTTGGAACTTTTGTGTGGCCTTGGGCAGGTAACTCCACCTGTGTGGGTCCCAGTTCCATCAACTCTAGAAAGTCAACAGTAACAGCCTCGACCTCACAGGGTTGTAGGAGGAGTGCATGAGGCAATACGGGACCTAGTCTGGAGAGATCAGGCATTCATGTGTTCTCAAAGCTCTCAAAACTACATGCGGTGGCATAGCAAGGCTGGGGAGTAAGCGGGCAGGGGGGCAGGGCTGTCTGTGCAGCAGCTTCTGAGATGACATGTGGGTGGACCAGCAGGCAAGCACAAGCTCTTTGGGGTCAGACAGACCTGGCCTTGGGTTCTGTCACAGCTGTGTGACCCCGGGCCTTGGGGCCTCCACCTGCAGACTTCAGATGCAGAAGTACTGATTTTGTGGCTTCCCTGAGATAAGCATACTCAGGGCTTAGCACAGAGGTTGGCAGATATTATTATTATTATTAGGCATTCCAGGGTGTAAGGTTTAATTTAATAATAGTTTGATAACTTTCTGCAAAGAATGACTTGCCTGGAATAGCATTTCTCAATCTTTTTTGAATATCATTCCTCTAGGAACTATTTTAAGTTTTTTTTTTGCTTCTAATCTCCTCCTCCTATAAATTTTTATTTCCTCAAATATACTGTATATTTGTTTGTGTACTATGTGTGTATCTGTGCTTTATACAAGAGAAGATAAGTGTTTTTGCTTGTCAGATACCACTTTTTTGCCCTCTTGATGCGATATCGCATCCGCTGAGAATGTTTGTATCACATCAGTGGTTCTCAAACAGAGTCGATTTTGCAGCCCTCACCCCCACCCCAGAGAACATTTGGCCATCTTTGGAGGCATTTTTCATTGTGTGTTGTTGAGGGGGGTCATGGTGCCACTGACATTTGGTGGGTAGAGGCTGGGATGTCACCAAGCATCCCACTATGTGCGGGAAAGCTGCCCACAAGATAGAATTATCCAGCCCCAAATGTGATGATTGAGAAACCTTCCTGCAGGGTCTGCTTCCTTCCCTAAGAATGCTCAGGAGGGTATTTGTATCCTAGCGATGAGACAGGTGGAAGATACATCAGGAGGTTTCTTTCTTTTTTCTTTTTGTCAGTGTGGGTGAAGGTAGCTTTTTAAAGGCCCTGGGCGAGGTCACATCTCATGAGTGTTGAACTTGATCTAAGGCTGATTAAGTATCATTGCTTTGGCCTTTTATTTTATTATTATTTTTTACATATACAAAAAAAAATAAAGCTTTTGTCATTTCTTCTCTGCCTTCATTTAAAAAAATACTATAATTTTGAGAGTCGTGTTTTAAGCAAAGTGGCAGGAGAGTAGAGGACGAGACCCCTTCCTTGAAGGAGACCATGATTTAGTTAGGGCAAGACCAATTCTTAGATAAAAATGGTGCTCACTAACAATTACTATGCACTACTTACACATCGGAGATTGTGTTACGTACAGCATTTTATACACATATGGATTAGCTTATGACATTTTCTGACAATCCTATGAGGCAGGCTCTATGGCCACCCTCCTCCCATTTTACAGACAAGAACTGTTAGGCTCAGAGTAGTTAAGTAACTAGTTCAACATCACACAAGTAGGAGGCACGGGAGCTGGAGTTTGAAGTCAGGACTTTAGGGTCCTGCCCTCACATAGTTGACATGACTTTATACTGCCTCCTAACTCTTCCACGTGACAGAGCAGGCTTTGATACAGTGCTCTTGGATTCCAGAGAGGGCGATGGTGACAGCAGGAGAAACCAGGCCTGCCTTCCTGGAGGAGGCATCCCCAGACAGGACTGGAAGCACAAGCAGGATTTGGCACAAGAAGACAGGGCTGGTGGGAAGCCTCCTGTTAAAAGGGGACAGCTAGAGCAATGGCATAGAAGTAGGAAAATGCCAGGATGCCAGGAATTATCTTCCCGAACAGTCATCGGGCCACGTAGGAGCCAGTGCTGCCAACATATTTTGTCCCTGTTTTGTAGGTCAGCTTGAATAATTGCCAAAAAGGACCTGATGGTAGCTGCAGGTAACCCCATGGCAGTACTTCCTAATTAGGGTTTCTCAATTTTGGCACTGTGGACCTTGGATATGTCTTTGCTATAGAGGACTGTCTAACTATATCCCTTCCTTCTAACCACCCCTCTGCCCAAGTTGAGATAACTAAAAATGCCTCTTGACATTGCCAAAAGTTTCTGGGGCAGGGGTGGCAAATTAACCCCTGGTTAAGAACTACCATCTTCCCCATCCTCTTATCTTACCCTCCCGTGTGTGTGTGGGGGGGTGGCATGGACTGGGGAGGCAGGAAACCCGAATTTTCATACCAGTGAGTTAGTACTGCGTGACTTTTGGAAAGGCATTTCCCTCTCTGGCCTCAGTCTTCCACCCCAAAAGTAAGGCAGCAGGGAGCACTTGATGGTCTCTAGCACCTCAGGTCGGCTCCAGCAGCGTGATCAGAAGCTCTAGCCCTGTTGCTGCTCCATTATGCAGTGTCCCGACACTCAGCGGAGGCAGCTGGCTCTGTGCCGAGCAGGTGTGTGAAGGGCTCTTGGTGTCACTTTCCACAGCAACGCCCAGGTGACATCCCTAATCATAGTGGGGGAGAGTAGCACTTGGGAAGTGGCAACAAGCTGTTTTTGGTGTGAAAAAATGATTAACACCAGAAAACTGGCCAAGTGGGGCTGCTGAAGTCATTTCCTGAGGTCCTGACAGGAGACATCTGACCCTCCCATTTCTTTAGAGGAAACTCAGTTCTTGCCTTCACTTTTTGTCCTGGGAACGAATCAGATGTTACAGTTGAGGGGACTGCCTCTGCAGGTTTTGTGAGGCTGTGGAGTTTAGGGTCATGGCAGACAACTGCAGGTTGGAGTGCAGAGAGGTCCCTCCCGTGTCATGTCAAGAGCTGTTGTACTGTGTTGAAAGGGTGGGAGGATCTACTGGGGATCCTCCGGGTGGGGTGGGGGTGGGGGGGCGGGAGTCAACTTTGTGACCTTGGGAAAGTCAGTCACCCTCTCTGGGTCTCAGCCCTGTTATCCGTTGAAAGTTGACAATAGCAGGCCCTCCCTTCCAGGATTGCCAGGAGGAGGGTGCGAGTTAACACAGGGACATGACTGCTGGGTGATCAGTGTGTGCAAAGCCTCTGCTACAGGTCCTGTTGGGCAGGCGCTGTCCTTGGCCTCCAGTGATGCTCAGAGAGGGGCATTCCTAAGCTCCGCCCTACACATGAGGCTCAGGGGGTTAAAGCCACATGCCCACTATCTCTCAGTTAGAAAAATGGTTCAAGCTCCAGAGGCAGGATTCCACCAGGGGCTGATTCCAAACGCTGTGCACAGGGTTGTGTGCGAAGTCAGGGGCTCTGCTGCTACAAACGGCCTCTGCCTGAATTCCGAGAGCCTGGCACTCTCTCCCCCAGCCTGTCCGTGGGAGCCTGGACTTTTGCTATCCTCTTTCCAGAAGCCAAGAAAATAACAGTGTGTGTGTGGGAGGGATGAGCAGATAAGGGAGGTGTGATGCCGCAGGACATCTGATAAGGGCTGCAGAGCTGAAGGGAAGCAGACTGGGGCTCTGGGGTGGGGAGGGCAAGATAAGAGGGTGGGGAAGATGAAAAAGAGCCTCTGGGAGCTGGTGAGGGAGGAGAGGAGCAGATGGGGGTGGGGTGAGCCTGGCCTGTGGGCAGCAGATGTAGATAACATAGCAGAGTGGGGCGGAGGGAGACAGACAGACAGGCAAGCGTACCGGGGCCTCTGCTCCCAGACGCCCAGGCCTGTCTGTGGTATCTGGCATGATCTTATTTTCTTTATTCTGAAAGTGAGCCAACGGCTTTTCCCAGACCCAGACTCTGTGGAGAGAGGAAGGTGCTCTCAGGAGGCCTGGCCTGGCTGTAGGTCCCTCAGTTTGTCCAGTGCCAATGACTAAAGGCACTGGCCAAACTCCCTCCTGTCTCCGCTGTCCAAGGGCGAGTTCACTGTCTCCTCCCTCCCTCCCAACTTCCTTCCTTCTTTCTTCCCTTGCTCATTTCCATCCATTCAGCAATTCCACTGCTAAATTCCATTTCAAGTTCTGGGACTATACTAAAATTTGCCGTATGTTCTGATAGGTGCGGGCTCAATATTAGCAACCAAATTGAAAAATAAGGTGCTTTGTTTGAGATAGCCACACTGCCACAACGAGAATGGAATCGCATATAATGACGGAGAGTGATGGGGCTGGTCGCGTCGGGTTGGCTGGTCAGAGCCCGCTTTTGTGAGGAGGTGGCCGTTTAGCTGGAACCCGATGATAAGAAGGACGAGAGACTATGGGAGGGAGAGTATCCGAGGGCAGAGGGAGCAGTGAACACGAAGGTCCCGAGTGGGCGTGCGCATGGCTTTTCACACGGAATCATCGTGACAGAGGCTGGGGAGCTGGAGGGGAATGGTGCACGCAGAACCTTGGAGTTTTCAGGGTAAAGTGAAAGGCTGTTGGGACTTCGCTGGGACGAGGCTCAGGGTGCATCCTGTGCACAGAGGGGAAAGAGCATTCGACTGTCAGCTGCCACTTCTGACTTCCCTCCTGACATACACTGACCGTGGTGGGTTGATTCTCTGTTCTGGGCTTTAGTCCTCACTGTTTGTGAGCCAGGAGACTGAGACCCAGGGGTCCCTCAGGTCCTCAAGTTCATGGATGTCGGAGCAGAGCCAATGAGAAGCACCCCGTGAGCCCCCAGCCTCCCCCCTTCCCCCTGGTTTTGCCACAAGTTCAAATCTTGACTCTGCCATGACATTTGTATGTAACTTTGAGCAAGGGGCTTAACTGAACTTCAGCTTTCTTGTTTGAAAAACGTCAATGATAATAGTACTTAGCTCACGGGGCTGTTATGTGGAAGGAAAGGAAATACTTATGTAGAGGATTTAACTTAGCTCCTGACAAATAATAAGCTGTCCTTACTGATGCCAAGGACTCCCAGCTCTTTACTTTGAGGTTAGAGTCACCTCCCAAGCATGGCCCAAATGTCCACCTATTGATTGGTCATTTCTATTTGAAAACGGATGCCCCATGGGCTTCTCAGCTAAACATGGTCAAAATCAAACTCATGCTCCTCCGACTCTCCATTTCCTTCCTCATCCTCTTCCTCCTCTTGGGTCCCTTATCTTGGTCCGTGGCACCACGATTCTCCCAGACACTCATCCTCAATCTCAGAGTTATCTTACACTTCTTTTCTCACATCCAATCAATCACCAAAGCCTATCACGGAAACTCCATCAAGTCTCATCTTCGTGCTTCCCTGCAAGCTTCCCTTATCCCACACCTAGACGGCGGGATAATCTCTCACTGGCTTCCTGCTTTGTTTCTTCCTTTTTGGCCCTCATCTTTGCCATCCATCACTACTTTCCAAACACTTGGCCAGAGTGACCTGGACACACATCTCTAAGAAAGTCACTTTTCTGCTTAAAATTCTTCAATACCTTCCCTATCCACTCCAGGCCACAAGATAACACCCATCGCCCTAGCCTGTCTTTGAAGTCATTTAAAATGTGATTCAAACCCACTTTTCCAGGGTCTGCCATCACTGCCACTAACTCACACTCAACCTAATAATGCTTGTCTTCTCAGTCTTCCTCAAGTGTGGCTCCCTTCTAGAGAACCTCAGTTTAAGTTTTTCTCCTCTTCTTCCAGGGCTGCTTGTGCAAATTCATCCATTCTTGGCATCTGAACTCCAAGCCTTCCTACTGTGGGGGGAGAGGGGAAACCTGCTCTTTGCTCTGGAAGGTTTGCTGAAAGATTAACTCACAATAAGGCTGATCAATAAGAGAAAGAGATTTATTTATTGTGTGCATGGGGAGAATCACAGAGGGATTACCCAGGATCCCAGTGGGGTCCACAATTTCATGTACCCTCATTTTAGAGGGGAAGGGAAGATGAGAAATATAGTTAATTATGTTTAGGGGCAATGAATTGTTACTAGGAGGGATGAATAGATACTTGGGAAGAATGAATGGATGGGGAAAAACAGATTGACTTGTCAATGATTCTCTTGAGAAATTAAATTAACCCGAGAGACAGGTATTATATTTAAAATAATTCAGGCCAGGTCTGTCTGGTTGCATTTTTGATCTCCTGCAATATATTGACATAACAGGGAGGAGAAGGGAAGTCAGTTATTCTTTTTGATCAGTCTAGTTTTCATGAAGGAGGGAAAACCCCTTCCAAGGCCTGTTGATCTCTAAGGGCCTTTAAATCAAAATACTCTTTCTAGCAAGGAGCTAGTTACATTTTACGGTGAGGTTTCCTGAGCTCCTTTATTACCCTATGGATGTTTATGCCCTGCCCAGCTAGTGGATCTCACTTATGTATTAGTTTATATTTACATATCATCTTCTTTAAAAGTATCTACAGATTTTCTTGAATCCTTCCGTATTCATTCTCCACCCTGCTAGACTTTTGAGTTCCTGGACATAGGGGACCCTGTCTTGGCCATCTTTATATTGTTGATGAGACATAGTAAACAGATTTTTGAATTTTTTTTTAAGAAAGGAAAAACAGGGCTGGGCATTTGTGGCTCAGGAGGATGAGGAGGGTGGATTGCCCGAGCTCATGAGTTTGAGATCAGCCTGAGCAAAAGCAAGACCCTGTCTCTAAAAACAGCTGGGCCTTGTGGCAGGCACCTGCAGTCCCAGCTATTCAGGAGGCTGAAGCAAGAGAATTGCTTGAGCCTAAAAGTTTGAGGTTGCTGTGAGCTGTGACACCATGACACTCTAACAAGGGCGACAGAGTGAGACTCTGTCTAAAAAAAAAAAGAAAGGAAAAACTATATTTAAATTGTCATGCTCAGCACATACTCATAAAAAAAGATGAATATAAGTCACATTTGACCACCTCTTGTAATTGCAAAAGTTGCATATGACTTGGGTGTTACAAATTTTTCTTTTAATTATTATTATTTTTTATTGTTTGGGATTCATTGAGGGTGTACGTAGTTTAAGAAGTCTGGTAAGTCTCTCAAACCGCATAGAGCTAAAACAGGACCCCTAGTTTCACCCTGCCCTGCCCTTGTCCCGGTTTCTGAACAGCCATCTGCTTCCTCTAGTCCATCACTGAGTTAGTTCTACTTTCAAAATCCATTCCAAATTTTCCCGCTTTTCTCCACTTGAACTACCACTCCTTTCTTCTGGATGCCACAGTGACTCCCAGTGGTCTCCTGGCCTCTGTTCTTGCTGCTCTGTTGTCTTTTTTTTCCTGAAGTTTTAAAATGTACATCACATTATATCACCAACTGACTTGGAAGCCTCCAGCGACCTCCCCTCACATGGAGTAACAAGTGGGTATCGAGCTCCGGTTTGCAGTCTCGCACACCTGCCTTTCCCATCACATCTCATATTGCTCTTCCTGATGCCCACAACGCACCTTCAGCCTCACTGATTACTTCTCCAGGGTACCAAGCTTGTTTCTACCCCAGGACCTTTGCACTCTTACCTCTGCTTATACAACTATTCTCCCTGATCCTCACATGGCTGTCTCTTTAAGTAACTTAGATTTTAGTTTAAATATCATTTCCTCAACTTGATTACCTACCCAGGCATTCTATTGCATCACTCTACTTTAAATTTCTGCATTTTATGTATCACTATCTGATTAAAATTATTATTGTTGTTATTATTTTTTAGATCTGGGGTCTTACCATGTTGCCCAGGCTCATCTTGAACTCTTGGGCTCAAATGATCCTCCCACATTAGCCCCTCAAGTGGCTGAGACCACAGGTGCATGGCCACCGCATCTCATTGAAAATTATTATTATTTTTACTTTGGCTGTGATTGGAGTGATTGGAGTGATGAGTCTACAAGCCACGGAATGCCAAGATTGGGAGAAACCACCATAATCTAGAAGAGGTGAGGAAGGATTCTTCCCTGGAGTCTTCAGAGAGAGAGCATAGGCTGATCTCTTGATTTGGATTGGATTTCTAGCCTCCATAATTATGAGGTAATAAATTCCTGTTATTTTAAGCCATCCAATGTGTGATACTTTGTTGGAACAGCCCTATGAAAATGATAACAAGGTTCTGAGGCTTTGTTCCTTATCTTTCTTCAATATAATTTTTCTTTTTTTACTTCATATGGAGTCGTTTTTATAAACAATATCCTTAAGTTCACTGATTTCTTTTTTCTGTCATCTAAAATCTGTTTTTAAACCTCCTTAGTGAATTTTTCATTTTTGAAAGTTACTGAAAGTTATGAGTCTAGAATTTTATTTGTTTCTTTCTAATGATTTCTATCTCTTTATTAAGATTATCAACTATCAATGTCATTCCTTCCTTCCTCCCCTCCCCTCCCCTCACCTCCCCTCTCTCTTCCTTCCTTCTTTCCTCCCTCCCTCCCTCTCTCTCTCTTTCTTTCTTGTCTCTCTCTCTCTCTTTTTGAGACTCTGTCATCTTTGGTAGAGTGCCATGGTGCCATAACTCACAGCAACCTCAAACTCAGGCTGGTCTCAAACTCCTGAGCTCAAGCAATCCACCCACCTCAGCCTCAGAGTAGTAGGATTACAGGCGTGAACCACCGCACCAGGCCCAGGATATTTTTCTTAATTCTTTAATAATTGTTTCCTTTAGTTCTTCAAGTATACTTGTATTTTATTTATTTATTTATTTTTTAAGATTTTTCTACTAACTCCAGCATCTGGGCCCACTCAGCGATCATTCCTGCTGATGGATTTTTTTTCCTGAGTGTGGATCATGCTTTCCTGTATCTTTGCACGTCTGACAATTTTTGTTGTTGAAAAATGGAGAACATAGGTAATATATTGTAGCAATTCTGCATTGTGATTTCAGCTCAGGATTGTTGTTGCTGCTGCTAGTCTGTTTGTTTAGTACTTACCTGAAACAAACTGGTGAATACTGTCTCCATTGTGATGCGGGGCTACTGATGTCTCTCTTTAGTTTTAAAAATTTCTTGTGTTTATTTTAAAACTGGCTTCCCAGGGGTTGCTTTGTTTCTATATGGGTAAGTGGTCAGCAGTGTTTGATCACAGTTGCGCCCAAACATAGTGTAGCAGTCTTTTTTATTATTGCCGTGTTTCACAAATTTAGTGGTGAAAAACAACATACATTTGTTATCTTACAGTAGGTCAGTGTCCTCTCTAGGTCTTCCTGGGCTAAAATCACAGTGTTAGCAAGGATTCATTCCCTTCTGGGAGGCTCTAGGGGGAATCAATTTTCCTCACCCTTTTCCAATTTTTAGAGGTTCAGTGGATCATTAGCATTTCTTAGTAATGATATTTTAAATTAAGGTCTATCCATTATTTTTGTAGACATAATGCTGTTGCCCGTTTAATAAAGTATAACATAAACATTACTTTTATATGCATTGGAAAACCAAAAAATTCAGGTACCTCATACTTTACTGTGATATATATTTTATTGTGGTCTGGGAACCAAACCTGAAGTATGCCTGTATATATTAAAAACCCAGATGTAATTTAGCCGACAGTAAACTTTTTGTTTTTTTCTTATAGATCTACATTTTCATCTTGTATCATTTTTCTGTAGCTTGAATAACTTCTCTTAGCATTTCTTTTTCTTTCTTTTTTTTTTTTTGTAGAGACAGAGTCTCACTGTACCACCCTCGGTAGAGTGCCGTGGCGTCACACGGCTCACAGCAACCTCTAACTCTCGGGCTTAGAGCGATTCTCTTGCTTCAGCCTCCCGAGTAGCTGGGACTACAGGCACCCGCCACAACGCCCGGCTACTCTTAGCATTTCTTATAGTGCAAATCTGCTGACAGCAAATTCTCTCACATTATGTTTACCCCAAAATAACTTTATTTCACTATAATTTTTGAAGGCTGTTTTCACAGTTTATATAATTTGGGCTGAAAAATTTTTTCTTCTTGCATTCTGAAGCTGCTGTTCCCTTGTTTTATGCCCTTACTTGTTTATTATGAGCAGTGAGTTGATATTTGTATTGTTTCTTATTTTTTTCTTTGGCTGCTTTAAGATTTTTCTTTGTATCTTTAATTTTCAGTAGTTCAATTATGGTATGCCTATGTATGGTTCTTTTTTGCATCATTTTTGTCTGAGGATGGCTCAGTTACTTGGATCTATAAGCTGACCCCCCTGAAAAACAAATTTTGGCTCGGCACCCTGTAGCTCAGTGATTAGGGCGCCTGCTAAACAGCAATGACAACAACAACAAAATAGCTGGGTATTGTGTTAGGCACCTGTAGTCCCAGCTACTTGGGAGGCTGAGGCAAGAGAGTCATTTAGGCCCAAGAATTTGAGGTTACTGTGAGCTGTGATGCCACAGCACTCTACTGAGGGTGACACAGTGGGACTCTGTCTCAAAAAAAAAAAAATCAAGTTTGGGAAAAATTGGTTACTATTTTTTCAAATTTTGTTTTCTGTCTACTCTCCTTTTTTTCTCTTCTCCGTGGCTTCAATTATATATACAGGATGGATATAAAGTTCGTGTGCAATTTAAAATAGTTTCACATAGTAAATTGCTCACAAACTTTATGTCTACCTTGTATATCTACCTGTTTACTATCATCCCATAGGTCACTGGGATTATATACTGAGAAAACATGTTTTCTCTGTGCCTGTGAGTTTTTTTTTTTTTTTAGAGACAGAGTTTTACTTTGTCACCCTCAGTAGAGCATTGTGATGTCATAGCTCACAGCAACCTCCAGCTCTTGGGTTTAGGTGATTCTCTTGCCTCAGCCTCCTGAGTAGCTGGGACTACAGGCACCCACTACAATGCTTGGCTATTTTTTTGTTGCAGTTTGGCCGGGGCTGGGTTCAAATGTGCCACCCTCGGTATATGGGGCCGGCACCCTACTCACTGAGTCACCCGCACCACTTGCCAGTGAGTTTTTTTTTATTTCAGGTATAATACAGTGAGTTTTTGTTCTAGAATTTCTATTTTTACTACTTTCCATCCTTCCACTGTGATTTCCTAGCTTTTCACTCATTATGGTTATCTTTTCCTTTAAGTCCTTGAACATATTTATAAGAGCTATTTTAGAGAGCTTGCCTACTAATTCTAACTATCTGGGTCATGTTGGGATCTGTTTTGACTAGGGGCTTTTTTCTTGATTATGGTTCATATTTTCTTCTTCATACATGTAGCAATTTTTTATTATCTATTGACTTCATTCATTTTGGAATAAAATATCATATAGCATCTATATTAGCATTTTCATTATAAGGTAACAACTTTTGTTGTGTGAAGTAGTACAATTTTTAGTGAGTCTCTGGTCCTGTCAGGCTTGGTTTTATTTATTTGTTTATTTATTTATTTATTTATAGGGTGGGTCCATTTCAGTTTTGACCTTAGATCTAAGGTCTTATTTATAAGGACAGGCTTTTTTCAGGTCTTAATCAAATGCCTAAAATTCAAGCAATTTTCTTCCACTTTAGTATCTTTATTCAACTCTTATCCCCTCAGTAGACCATCTTTTCTTGGTCCCATTGAGATTTTTCCTGTGCAGACATAGCTACATGCCACTTAGAACCTTCCATGAGTCCCCACACAGATGTCTAGGGTACTCCCTCTGCACAGTTATCTAACCCTGAAAATTCCAGATGTTTCAGCTGAACTGAAACATTTAGAACTCCCACATTCCCCTTCTTAACTTGTTGAGATCTAGCTTTTTTTGAGTTCCACTTTCCTGCACCAAAATAAAGAAGGACGTCCAGTTTGAGAGCAGAGGATCGTGGTCTTACAGCTCCTAGAGCACAGTTCTGTGATGCCTATTGTGTAATGCCTCATATATTTTGCCCACTTTTATCGTTGTCTTCAGTAGAGAGGCAAGGTGAAAATTTTCATCCTATCTTTTAAACTTAAACTTTAACTTAACTTTAAACTTTTAACTAAACCTAGTTAAAATACAAGTGATCCTTTTGTCTCAGCCTGCCAAGTAGCTAGGAATACAGGCACCTGCCACAACACCCAGAGTCTCGCTCTTGCTCAGGTTGGCCTTGAACTCCTGAGCTCAAGCAATCCACCTACCTCGGCCTCCCAGATTGCCCAGAAAATATCCTTCAATAACATCCAGGCACTCCAGTGCCTAGAAGAGGGTCCTAATTGAGTAATGAATAAATAAATCGACTGCAAAAAGTAAAAGTATCATAGGATTTGAATTGAAGAGGAAAGCATCCCTTCCTTTTCCTACCCTCATCCTTCTCTGAGTTAACTGTTAGTATTTCTTATATATTCTTTTTTTTTTGTGGTTTTTGGCCGGGGCTAGGTTTGAACCCACCACCTCCAGCATATGGGACTGGCGCCCTACTCCTTGAGCCACAGGTGCCACCCTTCTTATATATTCTTTCAGAATTTTTCTATGCATGTATGATTGTGTATGTGTAAAAAGTTGTCTTGTCATTTCCCCCTAAGTGAATGGGGTCATACCACTTTACTATTCTGTAGAGTGCCTTCTTTTTAAAAAAAAATTTTTTTAGGCTCGGTGCCCATAGCACAGGGGTTACGGCACCAGCCGTATACACCGAGGGTGGAGGGTTTGAACCTGGCCCAGGCCAGCCAAACAACTGCAACAAAAAAATAGCTGGGCATTGTGGTGGGTGCCTATAGTCCCAGCTACTTGGGTGGCTGAGGCAAGAGAATTGCTTAAGCCCAAGAGTTTGAGGTTGCTATGAATTGTGACACCACAGCACTCTACTGAGGATGACACAATGAGACTCTGTCTCAAAAAAAATTTTTTTTTAAAGCATATGTTCAAGCATCTTCCCATAGCAGCACATAAGACTTTCTCATTCTTTTTAAGAGCTTGTAATTTTCTGTAGTATAGATACAGGCATACCTCTGAGATACTGCAGGTTTGGTTCCAACCACCATAATAAATGAATATTGTAATAAAATAAGGCATGTGAGTATTGGTTTTGCAGTGTCTATAACAGTTATATTTGTACTATATTTTAGTCTATTAAGTGTGCAATAGCATTGTGTCTAAAACAGAATGTACATACCTTAATTAAAAACATTTTATTGTTAAAAAATCCTAAGGATCCTCTTAGGATTCAGAGACTCACAGTCTTTTTGATGATAGAGGATCTTGCCTCAATGTTGATGCTGCTGACTGATCAGTGGGGTGGTTGGTGAAGGCGTGGTGGCTGTGGCAATTCCTTCCAATTACACAGCAATAAAGTTTGCTGCAGCAATTGACTGTTCCTTTCACAAAGGATTTCTCTGTCGCAGGTGATGCTATCTGATAGCATTTTACCCACAGTAGAACTTCTTTTGATATTGGAGTCAATTCTCTCAAACTCTACAGCCGCTTTATCAATGAAGTGTATATAATATTCTGAATGCTTTGTTGTTATTTCAGCAGTGTTCACAGCATCTTCACCAGAAGTTTCCATCTCAATAAATCATTTTCTTTGCTCATCCATTAAAAGGAAGTTCTCATTCATGAATGTTTATCATAAGATTGCAGCACTTAAGTCACATCTCCAGGCTTCAGTTCTAATTCTAGTTCTCTTTCTGTTTCCACCACATCTGCAGTGACTTCTTCCACTGAAATTTTCAACTTTTCAAAGTCATCCCTGAAAAGGATGGAATCAGCTGCTTCCAAACTTCCATTAATATTGATATTTTGACTTCCTCCCACGAATCATGAATGTTCTTAAAAGCATCTAGAATGATGAATTCTTTCCAGAAAGTTTTACTTTGCTCAGATCCATCAGAGGAATCACCATTTATGACCACTATAGACTTATAATTTATTTCATAAATAATAAGAAAATCGAAATTACTTCTTGCATGGACTGCAGAATGGATGCTGTACCAGCAGGCATGGAAACAACATTAATCTCTTGGTATATTTTTATCAGAGCTCTTGGTGACTTGGTGCATTGTCAACAAACAGTAATATTTCAAAAGGAATAATATATTTTTTCTATGCAGCAATTCTCCACAGTGGACTTAAAATATTCAGTAAACCATGCTGTAAACAGATATGCTGTCATCCAGGTTTTCTTGTTCCATTTATAGAGCACAGGCAGATGCGGATTTAGCATAATTCTCACAGACCCTGAGATTTTCAGAATGGCATATGAGAATTAGCTTCAACTTCAATTACCAGCTGTATTAGGTACTAGCAAGAGATTATAGTTAGTCTGTCCTTGGAAGCGTGGAAGCTAGGCACTGACTTTTCCTCTCTAGCTATGAAAGTCCTAGCTGGCATCATTTTCCAATCAAAGACTGTTTCGTCTTCTTTGACAATCTGTTGTTTAGTGTAGCCACCTCCATCAATTATCCTAGCCAGATGTTCCGGATAAGTTGATGTAGTATGTCAGTACTTGCTCTTTCACCTTGCACTTCCATGAACTAACCTCTGCTAGCTTCAAGCTTTTCTTCCGAGTTTCCTCACCTCTCTCAGCCTTCACAGAAGGGAAGAGAGTTATCGCCTTCTCTGGATTAGGCTTTGGTTTAAGGGAATGTTGTGGCCGGTTTGATCCTCTGTCTAGAGCACTAAAACTTTCTCCATATCAGCAACAAGGCTGTTTTACTTTCTTATTATTTGTGACAATTTTTTTTTTTTTTTTTTTTGTAGAGACAGAGTCTCACTGTACCGCCCTTGGTAGAGTGCCGTGGCGTCACACGGCTCACAGCAACCTCCAACTCCTGGGCTTACGCGATTCTCTTCTCAGCCTCTCGAGTAGCTGGGACTACAGGCGCCCGCCACAACGCCCGGCTATTTTTTTGTTGCAGTTTGGCCGGGGCCGGGTTTGAACCCGCCACCCTCGGCATATGGGGCTGGTGCCCTACTCACTGAGCCATAGGCGCCGCCCTTTTCTTATTATTTGTGTATTCACTGGAGTAGCACTTTTAATTTCCTTCAGCATTTTTTTCTTTCTTTTCAAAACTTGGCTAATTGTTTGGCACAAGAGGCCTCGCTTTGGTCTATCTTGGCTTTCAACATGTCTTCCTCATTAAGCTTAATCATTTTTAGCTTTTAATTTAAAGTGAGAGACATGTCACTCTTCCTTTAATTCCAACAAATTAGACACCATTACAGGGTTATTAATTGGCCTAATTTCCTTTTTATTGTTTCTTAGAGAATAGGGAGGCCCAAGAAGAGAGAGAGAGGCTGGGGACCAGCCAGTCTGTGGAGTGGTCAGGACACACAGAACTTTTATGGAGTGAGTTCTTCATGTTATGTGGGTGCAGTTCGTGGTACCCAGAAACAAGCACCCTAGTAACCTGAAAGATCACTCACCCCAGATCAGTGTAACCGATACAGTGATAAAAAGAAAGTTTGGAGATTGTGAGAATTGCCAAAATGCAACACAGAGACACAAAATGAGCAGGTGTTGTTGGAAAAATGGAGCTGACAGACTTGTCCTCCCTAATGTCACCACAGACCTTCAATTGGTGAAAAGCACTTGTCCATGAAACAGAACACAGTGAAGTGCAGTAAAACAGAGTTTTACCATAATGTAGTTCAGCCATCCCCCATTGGTCTACCCATTTTTCTTAAAGCTACTCTAGATTAGAAAACTAAACCTCGCCTGATAAACAGGCATCCTGGCCTTTCCTCAGACAGAACTCAACTTCCTGTGTTGTCCTTGCATTGGGTAGCTCCCGTGAGCAGGGCTCACATCCTCAATACTCTGGAAACACTGTGGTGGAGTTTCTACCTGTGTATTTAACAAATAACTGCTGTATAAGGTGGGTGGTAGCAGGTGGCAGAGAGGAGCAGAGAATGGGAAGCATGAGAGAGGGAGAAAGAGGGAGAGAGGGAGAATGCATTGAAACACACTGGTTTCTGGCTTGGTGGGTGTGGGAAGGCTTTATGGTGTTGGCAGGATTTGAATTAGATCAGGAATGGGGAGGAGGTGTTTTGAAAGACGCTGTTCTGGTTGGAGAGAATAGTAGGGAGAGGGACATGAGGCAAGAGTCTGAATGGGGACGAGTGACTGGATGTGAAGGGAAGCAGGCTGGGAACAGGGGGCAGTGGGTGCTGAGCACCAGTCCAAGGAAAGAACAAGGCCTGAGGACTTGCATAGAGTTTTGTTTATCAAGGGCTTGTTGTGAGGTTCAAAGGACTGGATTCACAGCATCTTTCCTAACTCTTAATTAAGAGAACAGTTCAATGCATATTTTGAGCAAAAACTTCCTTCCCTTTCCTTCCACTTTTGTTATCTGGGTCCATTTCCCTCCTTTGTCCTCAATTCCCTGTTCTAAGGTGTCTGGACTGAGGCTGACCGCAAGCCCACACTGCCTCCCTGTGCCTGGTTTGTGCATAGCACTCAGTGTATTGGCTCCCCAGTGGTTGGAGGGGAGAGGGGTGCGTGCACTCTGTTCTCTGATGCTCACCATCCACATTCACTCATGTTTTTCAGGTGGGGAGACTGACTTCATTGGCAATGATGTCAGGATGTGCAATCGTGTTTTGTTCCATTTACAGAGTCACACCGAGGGGAGGGAGAGGGTTTGTTTGACAACCTGCTTCTACAGCCTGCTGGGCTCTGGACCAGGGCGTGATGCACCTGTTCCTTAAGCTGTCGTTACCTTTTTGACTAAAGGCAATGATATCTTTTTCCTCTCTACTTTGATCTTCACCCTTCTTTCTAATTTCAGTGAGAATTTCTGAGTCCCTGGAGGACTTGGTATGAGAAAAGCAGGACGGAAAAGAAGGAGTCAAAGCTATCCCTGTCTCACAGGGGAGCTTGCTCACGTTCAAACCTCCCTCACTGCCTGGAAGAAGTCCAATGTCTTCACCTGGACTCTCAGGACCACCAGCATGTGGCTGTACCTGGCTTTCTGGTCTCAGCTCTTGACTCTTCCCCCCGTGCACCCTGTGCTTCAGTCAGAAAGCATTCCAAATCTTTGCACACGCTGCTCCCTCTGTCTAGAAAACGTTCTCCCATCTTGACTATGGCCTGTGTAACTTCTAGAGAGCTCCTGCATGCCCATCCAGACTCAGGTCCAATATTCCACCTGAGCAGGCCTTTCCTGAGCCTGACTCCATCACACCTTCTCCAGAGTGGGGTGATTCTTACATGTCTCATCCCCGTGTCTCTTGTGATTCAGTGACCGGGCATACTGTAGGTGTTCAGTGAATGCTCGTGCGTGAATGCATGCACTATCCCAGGTCCACAATTTGGGAGGTTGCTAAGACAGCAGGTGGATCGTGATTTGAGGCAGAAGGTGAGAGAGAAGGTTGGGAGCAGGTGCAAGATTCACCTTCACCCCCCAGCGTACCCTTGCCTCCCTCACTGATGCCCAGGAAGAGAGACACCAAGCTGGGCTCCTGCGTCTCCATCTCCCTGAGTTTACCTGTGTATCACTCCACCTGCCTGGGATTGACTTTGGGAGCCAAGAACCCTGGATCTTGTTAAGCCCCTGGGTGTTTTTCTTTCTTTCTTTCTTTTTTAATTATTAAATCATAGCTGTGTACATTAATGCGATCATGGGGCACCATACACTGGTTTTATAGACCGTTGGACACATTTTCATCACACTGGTTAACATAGCCTTCCTGGAATTTTCTTAGTTGTTGTGTTAAGACATTTATATTCTACATTTACTAAGTTTCACATATACCCTTGTAAGATGCACCGCAGGTGTAATCCCACCAATCACCCTCTCTCCACCCTTCTCCCCCCATCCCTCCCCTCCCTTTCCCCCTTCCCCCTATTCTTAGGTTATAACTGGGTTATAGCTTTCCTGTGAAAGCCATAAATTAGTTTCATAGTAGGGCTGAGTACATTGGATACTTTTTCTTCCATTCTTGAGATACTTTACTAAGAAGAATATGTTCCAGCTGCATCCATATAAACATGAAAGAGGTAAAGTCTCCATCTTTTTTTAAGGCTGCATAATATCCCATGGTGTACATATACTACAATTTATTAATCCATTTGTGGATTGATGGGCCCTTGGGCTTTTTCCATGACTTAGCAATTATGAATTGGGCTGCAATAAACATTCTGGTACAAATATCTTTGTTATAATGTGATTTTTGGTCTTCTGGGTACATGCCTAGTAGAGGAATTATAGGATTGAATGGCGATCTATTTTTGGATCTCTAAGTGTTCTCCAAACATCTTTCCAAAAGGAATGTATTAATTTGCATTCCCACCAGCAGTGTAGAAGTGTTTCCATTTCTCCACATCCACGCCAACATCTTTGGTCTTGGGATTTTGTGATATGGGCTAATCTTACTGGAGTTAGATGATATCTCAAAGTAGTTTTGATTTGCATTTCTCTGATGATTAAAGATTATGAGCATTTTTTCATATGTCTGTAGGCCATGCGGCTGTCTTCTTTAGAGAAGTTTCTCTTCAAGTCCCTTGCCCAGCCTGCAATGGGATCACTTGTTCTTTTCTTGCTTATAATTTTGAGTTCTCTGTGAATTCTAGTTATTAAACCTTTGTCAGAGACATAACCTGCAAATATCTTCTCCCATTCTGATGGCTGTTTGCTTGATTTCCTTACTGTGTTCTTGGCTGTGCAGAAGCTTTTTAGTTTGATCAGGTCCCAATAGTGTATTTTTGAAGCTGCTTCAATTGCCTGGGGTGTCCTCCTCATAAAATACTCACCCAGACTGATTTCTTGAAGGGTTTTACCTGCACTCTCTTCTAGTATTTTTATAGTCTCATGTCTTAAGTTTCAATCTTTAATCCAGTGAGAGTCTATCTTAGTTAATGGTGAAAGGTGTGGGTCCAGTTTCAGTCTTCTACAGGTTGCCAGCCAGTTTACCCAGCACCATTTGTTAAATAGGGAATCTTTTCCCCACTGAATGTTTTTAATTGGCTTGTCAAAGATCTAATAACGGTAAGTAGCTGGATTGATCTCTTGGTTCTCTATTCTGTTCCAGAAATCCACTTCTCTGTTTTTGTGCCAGTACCATGCTGTTTTGATCACTATGGATTTATAGTATAGTCTGAGGTCTGGTAGCGTGATTGCTCCTGCTTTGTTTTTATTTCTGAGTAATGTCTTGGCTATTCAAGTTTTTTTGTGATTCCATATAAAACGAAGTATTATTTTATCAAGATCTTTAAAGTATGACAGTGGAGCTTTAATAGGGATTGCATTAAAATTGTATATTGCTTTGGGCAGTATTTACATTTTAACAATGTTGATTCTTCCCAGCCATGAGCATGGTATGTTTTTCCATTTGTTAACATTTTCAGCTATTTCTTTTCTTAGAGTTTCAGAGTTCTCTTTATAGAGATCTTTCACTTCCTTTGTTAGATAAACTCCCAAATATTTCATCTTCTTTGGCACTACTGTGAATGTAACAGAGTCCTTAACTGTTTTTTCAGCTTGACTATTGTTGGTATATATAAAGGCTACTGATTTATGAATGTTGATTTTTGTAACCCGAGACGCTGCTGTATTCCTTGAACGCTTCTAAGCGTTTTGTGGTAGAATCCCTGGTGTTTTCCAGATACGCAATCATATCTTCTGCGAAGAGTGAAAGTTTGATGTCTTCTGACCCTATATGGATACCCTTGATCACCTTTTCTTCCCTAATTGTGGTGGCTAAAACTTCCATTACAATGTTAAAGAGCAATGGAGACAATGGGCAGCCTGGTCTGGTTCCTGATCTGAGTGGAAATGATTTCAATTTAACTCCATTCAATACGATGTTGGCTGTGGGTTTGCTGTAGATGGCCTCTATGAGTTTAAGAAATGTCTCTTCTATACCAATTTTCTTAAGTGTTCTGATCATGAAGGGATGCCGTATACTATCAAATACTATCAAAAGCTTTTTCTGCATCAATTGAGAGAATCATCTTTATTTTTTAGTTTATGTGCTGAATTACATTTATAGATTTATGTTTATTGAACAAGCCTTGAGACCCTGGGATAAAACTGACTTGGTCATGATGTATAATTTGTTTGATGTGTTGCTGGATTCTGTTTGTTAGGATCTTGTTGAGTATTTTTGCATCTATATTCAGTAGTGATATCGGTCTATAATTTTCTTTTCTTGTTGGGTCTTTTCCTGGTTTGGGGATCAGGGTGATGTTTGCTTCATAGAACATGTAGGGTAATCTTCCTTCTTTTTCTACATTTTGGAACAGGTTGAGTAATGTGGTACTAATTCCTCTTTAAAGGTTTGGTAGAATTCTGACATGAAGCCATCTTGTCCTGGGCTTTTCTATTTAGGGGGATTTTGTATGGTTGATGCTATTTCAGAACTTGATATGGGCCTGTTCAATGTTTCCACTTGATTCTGGCTAAGTCTTGGAAGGTGACATGCTTCCAAGTATTGGTCAATTTCCTTCAGGTTTTCATATTTCTGAGAATAAAGTTTCTTGTAATATTTATTAAGGATTTTTTTAATTTCTGAGGAGTCTGTTGTTATTTCATCTTTGTTGTTTCTGATTGATGAGATTAGAGATTTTACCCTTTTTTTCCTGGTTAGGTTAGCCAAAGGTTTATCTATTTTTTGACCTTTTCAAAAAACCAACTTTTTGATTTATTGATTATTGATCTGTTGTATAATTCTTTTGTTTTCAATTCATTTAATTCTGCTCTAATTTTGGTTATTTCTTTTCTTCTACTGGGTTTGGGGTTGGAATGTTCTTCCTTTTCCAGTTGCTTGAGATGTCCCATTAAGTTGTTAACTTCCTCTCTTTCCATTCTCTTGAAGAAGGCTTGCAGTGCTATAAATTTCCCTCTTAGGATTGCCTTTGTGGTATCCCAGAGGTTCTGATAATTTGTGTCTTCATTGTCGTTTTGTTCCAAAAATTTGGCAATTTCCTTCTTAATCTCATCTCTGACCCAGCTATTATTCAGCATAAGGTTATTTAGCTTTCATGTTTTTGTATGAGTATGCAGATTCCTGTTGTTACTGAGTTCAACTTTTATTCCATGGTGGTCCAAGAAGATGCAAGGAATAATTTCTATTCCTTTAAATTTACTGAGGTTAGACTTGTGACCTAAGATGTGATCAATTTTGGAGTATGTTCCGTGGGCTGATGAGAAGTATGTGTATTCAGTTTTGTTGGGATGAAATGTTCTGTAGATGTCTGCTAAATCCAAATGTTGGATGGTTAGGTTTAAATCTAAGATTTCTTTGCTCAGCTTCTTATTGGAGGATGGATCCAACACTGCCAAAGGAGTGTTGAAATCTCCAACTCTTATGGAGCTGGAGGAAATCAAGTTGCTCATGTCTGTTAGAGTTTCTCTTATAAATTGAGGTGCATTCTGGTTGAGTGCATAGATACTAATAATTGGAATCTCATTATATTGAGTATTACCCTTAACAAATATGAAGTGACCATTCTTATCCTTCCTTACTTTTGTTGGTTTAAAGCCTATTGTATCTGCAAATAGAATTGTAACACCTGCTTTTTCTGATTACCATTTGCCTGAAATATGGATGACCATCCTTTCACCCTGAGTCTATATTTGTCTTTTAAGGCAAGATATGACTCTTGTATGCAGCAAATATCTGGCCTGAGTTTTTATATCCAGTCAGTTAACCTGTGCCTCTTTAGAGGACAGTTTAAGCCATTCACATTAATGGAGAATATAGATAAGTCTGGTAAAATTTTGGGTATAGAGTTTTTCGAAAGTCCAGTGGACATTTTTAATCCTTTTGCCGCTGTGGAAATTGCAGTTTGATCAAAAGTTTCTGAGTGAGTTTACTTTTGTGGTAGAGGATTGGGCTGGTCATTATGGAGGATAGGTCTGAGAATATCCTGAAGAGCTGGTTTGGTTATGGCAAATTTCTTCAATATATGAATGTCATTAAAGTATTTAATTTCTCCATCATAAATGAAACTCAGTTTAGCTGGATACAGGATCCGGGGTTGAAAGTTGTTTTGTTTTAGGAGATTAAAAGTCGATGACCACCCTCTTCTGGCTTAAAAAGTTTCAGCAGAGAGATCTGCAGTCATTCTAATATTCTTCCCTTTGTAGGTAATTGATTTCTTGTGTCTGGCTGCTTTCAGAATTTTCTCCTTCATATTAACTTTAGTGAAATTAATTATGATATGCCTGGGGGATGTCTTACTGGGATTGAGTCATGCTGGGGTTCTGAAACTGTCTGCTATCTGAATTTCAGAATCTCTAGGCATGTCTGGAAAATTCTCTTTCATAATTTCATGGAGAAGGGACTCTGTGCCTTGCAAGGCCACTTCATCACTTTCAGGGATTCCAATGAGGTGGATATTCGCCTTCTTCAAATTATCCCAGAGCTCTCTGAGAAAATGATCCATTTTTGCTCTCCATTTCTCTTCCTCTTTGAGAGTTTGGGAGCGTTCAAAGGCTTTGTCTTCAATGTCAGAAATCCTTTCTTCCGCTTGCTCCACTCTGTTACTGAGGGATTCTACTGTCTTTATCAAATCTTTGAGGGCCGCAAATTCTTGCTTCAGTGCATCAAAATCTTTGGTGCTTTTGTCTTTAAATTGGTTAAATTCTTGAGACAACTTTCGAATTTCTCCTTGAATTTCTAATTCTGACTTTTGAATTGCTCCTCGAATTTCTAATTCCAAATTTTCCTCGATTTTATTAATCTTGTTTGCTATACCGATTCCGGAATCGATTTCTGACACCATGGCCAGCTGTTTATGAATGGGATCTTCAGTTACATCTGCCATATCTTTCCTTGGGGGGTTGATCTCTTCTTGTTATTCATTTACCCGAGTTTTTCTGCTGATTCTGACCCATGATTGTTTTCACCATTTGATTTTTCCCCTGGAACTTTGTCGAGGACCCGTACAGTGCTATGGCCTGAGAAACTGGGAACCTATTTGGTGTGGTGGGGCTAAGTTGTTCTGTCTTGTTTTCAGCTTGTCTCTGTTCGACCCTAGTTAAACAGTTACTCTGGGTTGACATCTCAGCTGTGGAGAAATACCAGCAATTAAGTCACCCTGCCCCCTACAGGCAACAATTTGAAAAGTAAAATCAAACCTTCCTACAACCACACACCCAGGGCACCACCAGAATTGTCCACAGGCGATTGGCTCAGTTTAAAAGTTCCAAATCAATTGTCTCAGTCAGCACCTGTCTCAGGTGGGAGAGTTAAAAAGGTCTCTGGCAACTGGATTGCAGGGGTCTGGTGACTACTCAGATATGGCTTGCTCCAGTGCTCCATGGAGTCAGGAGGACCCACTCAGCAAATAGATCAGTCTGGGAAGGTTGATGCCTCCTTCCCTACCTTGTACCTCTGTCACACCCAGTCACTGATAGTCCCGCAGGGCTTCGACCCAGTTGCCTGTAGTGAACAGATACTCCAGGAGTTTGCACCTGCCTGAATCACAAGGAAATTTATTTCTGCTTAGCCAGGCCACTGCGCTCTGCCTCTATCTAGCAGGGGGACATGAGGCCTGACACCCTCGTGCGCTTGATGGAGGCTGGGGGGTGTTCACTCAGTTCCAGGCCCACCCCTGATTGATGTTACTGACAGAACAGAACAGCTTTGTGGGAATTTGTTTCTGTCCCTGCTAAATTCCCCTGCAGAAGGAAAGCTGTTTTGAGTTCCCAGAGCCTGCGCCTCAGGCCCTGTCTTTGTTCCTGCAGGTTTGTATTCAGTTACCTGTCAGTTTTAGCCTCCTGTCTTCCTTTGTCTATAGGCTGACGATTTCCTGAGGGCCGAGTGCATCTTAGGCTCAGTAAAGTGGTCCTCTGGGTCAGCCCACCGTGGGAACTTCCCGGCTCTGTGCATGCGTTTCTAGTCCCCGTGCTCCACCCAGGCCGGTACTGCCTCAGGAAAACGCTTTCCTCACGGGGCCTGCGTTTCCGTCCCGGATCTGTTCTGTGGTGGTTGCCACCTGAGTAGATGCCCAGCCTCCTCTGGTTGCCCAGGGACAGGGGGTATGGCTTCAGAATATCCAGGAGTGAGCCCTATTGTTGCCAAAAGATGGCTGCTCTTTTGGGCCTCGGGGCACCGCCTGTCCCATGTGGTTCCCTCTCAGCCAACCATCCTTTCCTCACTCCCATGCCCCAGAGTCAACACTGACCAGCTGCAGTTTAGGCCCTGTCCACACCCCTCGAGAAATCACCCAAGAATCTGGACTTCTGGGGGACAGGCCTCCAGACCTCTGAGTGAGAGTGGAGGGGAATGCTGGGAGCTCAGATTTGCATGTAGAGAATATATATAGTTTTATGCCCAGCAGGAGAACACCGTGGCACTCTAGTGGGGGAGGTAGGTCCAGTTTTTAGAGGGTCTCTCCTGTGGAGTGTAGTGGGAGGACCTTTGAACTCTGTTCGTTTGTTTGTCGAGCTGTTCTCATGGGGTGGAGACTCCCGTCTGCTTGGTGATGGATTTTGTACCTTTTGTTTGTATCCTTGTGGTCGCAGCTCGCCTCAGCAGGGTTGATGTGCATTCTTCAACCTTCTTTCTTGGTGCAGCTCTAATCCACAAGGTTACTTGCTAAATTTCTGTCCTTTAACTCCTTCTGGATGGGAGCTTCTGTGGAAAGCTGGCTTCAGTAAGCCTACTTGTCTCCGCCTCTGAGTGTTTTTCTTGTTGAGGTTTAAAGATCAGCTTCAAATCCAGGATCTACTGTTTATTTATTGGTGTGGAGCCTTAGACAAACATCTTCACCCCTTGGAGCTTGTTTTCTCGTTTGTGAAATCAATGTGATATTTTTTTCTCTGTGTGTCTTAGCTGGTGTGTGTGAAAACCATATCCAATCGTGGGTAAGAGAGAACATCCTAGAAATGTTGCAGAGAATTATTAGAGTGATGATAATTGATAAAAATAAATGCATGGAATATTGCTATTTCTTTTATTCTTTCATAAGAGCTAAGGCTATGGGGAAATAATCACTTTGGTGCCAACATGTTGAATCAACTAGAAGAAATTAAGCCTATCTTTAGGGCTTCTTATTCTCTCTTAACAATAAAACAAAGCAGGCTGGATTCTGGATCTGGGGAGCTCCTGCATGGCATGGCACCCTAAAGGCAGTGTAGTCTAATGGTTAAGAGGATGGGGATTGGAGTCAAATGATCTAGGTTCAAATCCAATCTTTGCCAAGTAGGTAGCATTAATTCAGGAATAGCTTAGTCTCCCTGTGTCTCCATGTTTTTCTAGTAAAATGGGAATGATTTTAATAGCAGTACTTATCCAGTGGGCTTGTTTTGACAAGGTGCAGCAATCCTTGTAAAGCCCCTGGAAGAGTGTCTGGCACACTGTAAATGTTAGCTTGGATCATTTCCTCTGTTAGCTTCCTGTTCATAGGGGTTGGCAGTTTTGCTTTTGTTCTTATCTTGAATAAAATAATGAGGCTCCATAATGACCAGGCAGAGGGCAAGGAAAAAACACCTAACAAAAGACGAACTAGTGACTGAAGATGGGAATGATTTTTAGCAATTCTCTAGTTGAATTCTCTCATTTTGAAAATGGTGAAACTGAAGCCCAGGTTGGAAATATTTGTCCTAATGTTATATAACAAACTCAGTTCAATTTGTTTGCTCTTTCCTCATGCCTGTAATACGCCAAGCATTACCTGCAATTCTGTGGATGTGTGAATGAATAACAAACGGTTCTTGCCTTTGCAGAATATTTCCCAAAATGTCTAACACAAAAAATAAAGTTATCATGGTTAGAATTTAACCCAGAAAATGCTAGATTAAAAAATGAACAAAAACAAAATGAGCCAAGTGTTTGCCTTGTTCTTTGCTCATCTCTGAGGGAGATCCCAAGAGCAGTGTGGTCTTTTGTTCCCTGGGAGCCCATCTGGTGGGATTTGTGCTCTGCGGGAAACCCTATGCAAATGTGTCTCTGGATAGAAGTTCACAGAGCATTTTGGGGTGGAGGATATATGAAAACAGAGGTATGAGAAGTTCTTTGGTGATGAGGCCAAGATAGGGTTCACGCCAGTGCTCAGGTGGATGGCCCTTTAAGGCACAGAGCCCTGTCCTCTGCCTAGTGTTTCTGTGTAGGTGAGATCTCCTTCTGAGGAGCACTTAGGAACACTCTTAATCAGCGCATGATCACACACATTTTAGGAATTGCAGTCAAGCAACAGAGATGTTGGAAGAAGACACAGCAAGATGAGACCCAGATGGAGACAGGGCAAGAGGAGGATGCCAGCTCCCATGTACTGAAGTCTGCTGTGTGCTTAGCCCCCTTTTACTTGTTCCATTATCGATATTTACACATTCAATTCTCATGCCAATTATTTGAGGCAAGTACTATCAATGCTCCCATCTTAAATACAAGGGAACAGACACAGGTATTTCAGTGACTTGCCCAAGGTCATCTAGCAGGGAAGTGGAGGAGCTGAAATTTGAATCTGAGCAACTGGCTCCAGTCTGGTATTGGAACCATGGGCAGGAGGAGGGCTGCTTTGGATGGGATATGCATTTCTCCTGGCCTGTGTCCTATGCACAGGCATAAGCCTAGTTATTCAGGAAGTCATACCTGTTTGGTGCTTTGATTTGCCATTGTGGTCACAAATATCGAGATGGAGGGATTCAGCTTGGGATGGACAGTGCAGCTACCTGTGTGTTGGGGAGGGGAGAGGGCAGATCCTGCCCTCTTGTGTCTGCCTTTCCCCCAGCCCAGGGATTTGCTCTGACAGCACCTTCTCCCTGTTTACTGCCTTCTCCTCGCTCAGTATTTTTTTCACAGTCACTGGAGGCATTTCCTGCTATACACCTTTTTTTCAAAGGTATGGCCACCCATTTGTGGATGTTCCTGAGAAAAGTCATGGCTACTTGAAGGTGGAAGCCAGTTCTTATTTATTCCCCTGGATTTCTCACGTCAGGGCTTTTGCTCCATCATTACTGCTAAGTGAATAAATGAGTAAATTCAGAACCACTGGATACAGGCAATTTAAATACACCCTCCTTCAAGTCGAAATACCATATGTGGAAGTCAGTTAGGGCTGTTCACCAAATATTTCCATCTTCCCACCTTCCAGGCATATGATAAATGGCATTTCTTTACCTTCTTTGAAATCAGATATGACCGTCTAACCTGCTTTGGGAAATGAAATGTGAGTGGAAGAGTTCGGAGTGTTTCCTCTGGGGAAAAGGTTTAAGAGTCTCTTTGTAATTTCTCTGACATAATGATGGCAACATTTCAGATGGGAGCTACGCCACCAGCCTGCATCTCAGAGTGGCTTGGAGCAGAGCCCCTGTACTGACCTCCAGCAAACTTGTAGCCCAGGCAAGCAGCGAATCTTTGTGATTTAAGCTACTGGGATTTTAATGCTTTTTGTTTTCACAGCAAAACCCTAGCTCACCATGATGGATGTACCATACAAAATCTTTTGGCAGAGGATTCTGAAAATGAACATCCGTCTTGCTAACCATGAAGAGCTCAAGTTAGAAGCAAAGCCCCACTGTTATACGTTCAGAATCCAGTTTTAAGAATAGTGGGGGAGTAGAAATAGAGCCATAAGTGTTGAGCACTATGAGAGGCTGAATGGAACTGGAGGGGCGGGGAAGGTGGTGGGGGCAAGGATGACAGATGAAGAGGAAGGTGGATGGTAGTGTGCAGAGGTCACAACCTGTGGTTGGTATCCTACTGTGATCCCATAATGTTTTTTAAAAATTTTGCACTAATTGCTGTTATTTAAAAATCCAGAGTTTTGACATCTCTAGGAAAAAATCAGGAGAGCCGGGTAATGTAGTAAGCTACTCCTTTAGACAATACATATAGGCTGCAGCTCCCTACTGCCCGTGGTTAGGCCTGCTTCATTTATTTCTTTACCAGTCTGATCCTGGAGCTATAGAATTAGGGATTACTGTTATGATTTGGACTTGGAACACCTCTTCTCAATCTACTTTATAGCTATTAAGTGTTATTAGAGGTAAAAAGAGTACAATTTCCTCCTCTGGATTTTGAGAGCAATTGCTCTTTTCATCGCTAAGACAAGATTGTCTTATGGTGCATTTCAGGGCCTAACAGAACGAAGACTCACAAGGCTTTGATAGACCTTGGCACACATAAGACAAAATGATTCTGGGAGGTAAGACTCAAGATAGGAGTAATCAAAACCAGGAGATTTTAAAGGTAAAAATGGCTTTGGCCAGAGCAGATTGGCAGGTCTTTGGTTCTGGCTGTTTGCAAACTGGTCATGCCCATTTTCCCCTTCTGCAAATGTGCTAGATGCAAGGAGGATAAGGGAGACCTGCCACAAGAGAAAGTGGAAAGTGGGCAAGGAGGATTGTTGCAGAGGTTTGAGCATGGAGGAGAAACTTATATAAGGCTTCAGAGGAACTCTTTGGCGAGATCGTTTCGGCTCAGTGGATGAAAGAAGATGTGGAACAAACACGGGAGAACAAAGGCAGTAGAAGAAACCCAGGCGGGATCGGCGGATAAGTCAGGGCGAGAAGACAAAGGGAGCTAAATTTAAACAGTAGAGAAAAGATGCCTCAGCGGGCCGGGAGCAGTCTATAAATACTGTAGAGGCAACAAGCTCCAGAAAGAAAGGAAGGATCATTCACTGTCTCTCCAGATGTAGGACAGAGACAGGGGCCAGGAGGAAGCTGAGCTGGCGTCAGGCTGCTGGCCCCGGAGGGAATAAAGAGATGTTTGTATTGTGGCAGGACTGGGGCATGAGTAGGACCTTGGCTCCTGGGCAGCTGCTCACAGTGGGCTTGCCCCCAGACTGACCCTACCCAGGACACTACAGAGACCACCAGGCCCTTGCAGGGCTGTGTCTCTGCTGACCCAGAGGGAGTCCTTTTGAGGGGAAGAAATCCAAATCATTTCACTTTTCTAGCTTTTGTCTTTCCTCTTCATGAAGTGGGGATGGATAATTGCTGCTCACCAAACAGTGAAGTGTGAGGATAAAATGAGATTTTGTATGTGAAAGGGCTTTGGAAGCCTTAAGACCTAAAACAGATGGGAGAAATTTGCTGTGTCTGAGAAGCACCTGCCTTTGTTTTCACAGCCCGTGGGGGAATTGCTACGGGGGAAGAAAGGTTCTCCCTTACTGCATTCTCCATTATGTTCTTTCTTCAAACATTTTTTTTGATGTACTACCAGCCCCCTTGGCCCTGGAAATATGTCCCTGAGCAGAGCAGAATCCCTGCCTTTAAGAAGCTAGTGGCTCAAAGGGAGAGGTGTGGGTAGAGGTAGCTGAGGAGGACAGGTGCCACTCAGGTGGGAGGAAGGGCAAGTGCCAATGCGTAGAGATGGGAACAGCATAGAGTGTGTCAGGGAACTGCAGATGGTTCAGTGAGGGTTGGAGAATGGGCCGTGTCTGCTGCACAGGGGTATGAGATAGGTTGGTGGGGCACGCAATGCTGTGTCTGCAGTGACTCACCGTCTGGGTCAAGGGTCCATGTCCTGTTGGCAGAGGGGATTCATCAGGAGGGTCTGAGGTATGGGAGTGCCACAGTGACAATTTATTTATTTATTTATTTTGCAGTTTTTGGCCTGGGCTGGATTTGAACCCGCTACCTCTGGTATATGGGGTTAGCGCCCTACTCCTTTGAGCCACAGGTGCCGCCCAGTGACAATTTCACTTTAGAGAGTTCTCTCTGAGGTCAATGTGGATGAAGGACTCAGGCCAGTGGCTTGAGTAGAGCACTGCTGCACCCCTGCTACACATTTATGTGTATGTGTGTGTGTTGGGGTGTAGTGTAGAACCTTGAGCCACCAGGACTGACGGGGAGGAGTAAAGGGTTAACTTCAGGGCTGAGCTGAAACTGATGGGTGAAAGTGCTAATTAGCTGATGGCAAGTGTCCAGGAAATTGCTGAGATTGTGCTTCCTTGCTTAGGCTGAAGATAATATACTGCTTCCACCTCATATTCATCCTGGAAGGAAACACCACCCTAGGGCTCTGCTTCCACGACTCAGGAGCAGGACCAGGTGCCTCCCGTGTCCCTTTCTTCTGCTTGTTTGCAGTTGTGTTTGAGAAATGGAGGGGGTGGGCAGGGTAAAACAATGGCATCATTAACATTGCCTGCAAAGAGGATTTCATGGTGGAAGAAAGCCCTAAAGATCACGTGCAGCAGATAGTGTTTGGAGGGCTTTCCCAGGTCCCAGTGTCTAATCCGAGAATCACCTTCCCACACATGCGGAAATGCTGCCCTTGCGGTCCCCATCCCACACGTGCAGAAATGGACTCTAGTAGCTGTGTTTAGGACATATTCTTCCTTCTCTAGTCATAGCTAACTGGCCATGGGTGGACACCTGTCTCAGGAAAACCAACCCAACTATATCCTTCCCCCCAACCCAAAAGAAAACTTAGAATTTGGGTATAGAGAGAATAGTTCAGCTTGCTGTGTGTCTTGACCTTCCCAGATGATTCAGGGCTGAGGTCTGAAGGGGCCATCTTGGGTCATACAGGACATGAGCAAGTACAGCAGGGAACGTTCATTTGTGGAGAGGATGGATTAGAAATAAATTGAATCACTGTGCAATGGAAGAGAGTGAAAAAGAAAGAGAAGGGAAGCAAGAAAAAAAGAAAGAGAAAGAGAAGAGAGGGATGGCCTTAGCTCCCAAATGACTTTTGACTTTGGTATTTCTGCCCTTGGTCTCCATAAGATACTCCCATATCCTTCCATTTAAGTTAGTTTCAGTAGGTTCTTTGTAACCAAACTCTCAGAAAACAACTAGTCTTGTTCCTTCAAAGTCAAGAGAAGCTGCATCTAAAATTTCCAGACCGTTTTTTTTTTGGAAATTCTGTGAAAGATTCTGTCATGTGCTTGCTTTTTTTTTTGTCATGTGCTTTCTTGTTAACACTTCCAATATCTTTTTACTCTTCTGGTTAGAAAATCCCACTCAAGAACCAGTCTAAATGTCTTTTGTTAGATTTCAAGGCCAATGGCTTTTGTTCTATGATAGATCATTTCTTCTTTGTTTTCTTCCCTCATTTTTTTTTCTTTGCAGGAACTTGTTCATAGTATTTATGATTCCTTCCTATTGAACAGAGAAAAAAATTCTTAACCTACTCCAAAAGTTATCTGAAGAAAATTAAGAGGGAGAAGCCATGGGCATTTGAACTATTGGAAAAAAGTGATGTATAATTTCATTTTGTTTGGAAAATGGTACAATATTTTGAGAAAAAGAAATCAGCTGGGACTCTATCATCTTGGTTGAAGAACCAAAACCATAGTGCTAAGTTTGTTGCTCATCAGCTCTTCCTGACATTTTTGCAGCAATTTAGAATTTAAAGATATTTAAGAGATTCTGAAAAGATAGATTTCTCAAACTGAGACATCCTGGACAGTCAAGGATTTTTTCCCCCATACTTCCCAGGAACTTTCTGTCTGTCTGGAGAATTTCTGTTTTCCAAGAGTTTTGGTAGAGAATGGGTAAGAGCAAGGATGTCAGATCAGACTGGTTTCACAGGCTGGCATCATCTCACAGTATCTTTGACCAAGTTATTTAACCTTTTAGCTCCTGTTTATACCTTAAATGGGATAAAGGTAGTCCTCATTTATATAGGAAAAACAATTCTTTCCTTCTATATCTCACCCAACTCAACACTTCCCAGAACATTTCACTTTTGACACCAGGCTTGGCATTGGGGTAGACACTCCCGGGGCTCTGTCTGCAGGTCCAGCCTGGCTGCTTTGAGGATGGCACCGTGGTGAAGAAACTCTGGTCTACACAGTTTGCAAGTTAGAGAATCCATAGATGACAAAATTGGTCTTGCCTATAGAGCCACTTGAGTTCCTCACTCACCAGTCATCTGACAACCCTGCAGGACTGTGGGGTTGTTTGGTGCCCCGTGAAGTTCATTCTCTAGACCCCCTTTGCCCTTTATACCTCCCCCTGTGATTCTTACTTTGTCCTAATCCCTCTTGTATTTTACCTCTATCTCCCTTTTTCTGTGTTACTCTCTCAGATGGATAGACATATATATAAATGTGGACAAATGGGCTGGCATAGAGTTCCCGTTGTTATGACAGGAATAGGCACACCAGTTTTGTGTGCTAAGAAATGCCAGACTCCAGTTAGAGTAATAAACGTACACACACACACACACACACACACACACACACACACACACACACCCTTTTCTAACAAAAGGGAAAAGGCAGCAGAATGAAGAGCCATGGACTGGTGGAGAGATGCCAGGGCTTGGCCACTACCATAGTCGTGGAATGACTTTCTTGGCCTCTGCCCCAGAGCTGTGGCTCCTGCCTCCCCCTGTCAGGACAGCAGGACAAGGCACTGAGGGTTAATGCTCCAGCCTGAGCACATTGAAGGGCTCTAGAGCAGATGCCAGGAGACTCAGGGTCAGTCTGCTGCTCACTCTCACCCAACACACCAACTTCCCAGTATTTCCATGCCCACTCTCCTTTGGGCCAGAACTCCCAATCTCATTATATCAGGGCTGCAACTTTGCTTTCCTTCTCTTAATCAGCTTATCCCTCTTCCCAAAGCAGGTGGACTTCTGTCTTCTGCTGTTGTGGACTGAATCATGTCTCACTAAAATTGATATTTGAAACCCTACTCTCCAATATGACATTATTCAAAGAGGGGCCTTAAAGGGGGTAAATAAAGTTGAACAAGGTCATAAGGATGGGTTCTTATCCAATAGGACTGGTGCTTTTTTTTTTTTTTTGAGATAGTCTCACTCTGTTGCCCCCCAGGCTAGAGTGCCATGATGTTGTAGCTCACAGCAACCTCAAACTCCTAGACTCATGCAATCTTCTTGCTTCAGTCTCCTGAGTAGCTGGGAGCATCTTCCTGTAGGCATCTTCCTGTAGGCATCTTCCACAGTGCCTGGTTAGTTTTTCTATTTTTTAGTAGAGATGGGATCTCACTCTTGTTCAGGCTGGTTTTGAACTCCTGAACTTAAGCAATCCACGCAGCTCAGCATCCCAAAGTTCTAGGATTATAGGTGTGAGCCACTGTGCTGAACCTATGACCCAGGGGTGCTTATGCAGTGAGAGAAGGCCATGTGATAACTGAGAGAAGACGGCCATCTGTGAGCCAAGGAGAGAAACCTCAGAAAAACCAACCCTGCTGGCCTCCAGAACTGTGCAAAATAAATTTCTGTTGTTTAATACACCCAGTCTATGCTCTTCTGTTCCGGCAGCTGAGCAGAGTAACACACCTGAGCCCTTGCTGCCACGTTCCTTGACACTGCTTTCCAGCTTGGACCCTTGTTTACTGACTGCTCTAAGGCAGGTTATTTATTTAGTTTAGAAGAAAGATGTTCAAGTTGGAAGTCCTGCCTGTGTTGGCCCTGCTGCTTACTAGCTGGGTAATCTTGGGCAAACTGGAGAACCAACCTCCTAATCTTCATTTCATTATCTGTGTGACAGGGTAATAATTCTTTCCTTAGAAGCTCAAATGAGACAGAAGTTGGCTTGGTACATGTCGGTATTAATAATATTAAAGTAAAGTTACTAAATATTTTGGTTGTTAAATTGCTATAATAATACCTCAGATAAATAAGATGCATATAAGGCAAGGGAGAAAATGCTTGTTATACATGTTGTGTTTGGTGCACAGTCAGGCTTACTAGTGGTTAGGTTCCTTTCCTATATTCATCCTATTGGGTTGGTTTGTAGCCACTGTCTTCTTGGTGCTGACCCACTGGATGGTAAAACCTGTGGATCCACCTTCCTACTGCTGGGTTAGTTTCCTCCTGCCCTTGCCATCACGTCTCTCTTCCTTGTGTAATGTTCTTCCTCTTCATTACTAGCTTGTTACTGTATTTGAATACTTTTTATTTAACACATTCATTTTATTTCTCCCCATTGGACCACGTCATGAGGACCTGGTACACTGTAGACACTCACTCTAGATTTGTTGAATGAGTGATTGAATTAGTGAATGGTGGGTGGGTAGGGGTAACTTCAGATTCCAGTGGGTAGAAGGAAAAATTATGTATCTTGGGGGCTACAGACTCAAGATCTACAACCAAGAGAACAGGATTCAAATCTCAGCTCTACCACTGGGATTTTGACCCATTTGTTTGGGTGCGAGGATCAAGTGAATAAATACAAGTGCAGAAAATGCTGCCTGCAAAAGCCTAATAGACACAGTTAGCACCCTTGAAAAATGACAGAGAAGTTGGTGGGAAGCAGTAATGGGGAACACCCATGACTTTTCTTGATTATTTGAATGGGAAAGAGATGAAAATTAAGCAAATAGGCAGAATAATACAAAACTAGGATTTCCCCTCTGTGTGAGTTAATTCTCATCTTGACCTTGCAGTTCCACTGGACCACTTTCAGGTCTAGAGAAGGACTTTTGGGGCCAACATTCCTTCCTAGAATAGTTTCATGGGAATTATCAGCTCTTAACATTGGTATTGTTTATGACAGGTGGCAAGGCCCTTCTACCTGCCTCTTGCCTGGTTCCTTCCATCCCAGACAGATGAGGAGGAAGCTCTTCTTCCAATTTTATCTATGAGGTCAGCAAGGCTCCCAGCAGGTCACCACTTTCTTGAGATCACAGAGGTCCAAAAGTAAAGGCCAGACTGCAAACCAACCTCTCCCCTAACCCTAGTCTTTACATCAGAAGTCTCTCTACTGCCACACACAGGTTAGTCAGAATGGAGTGAGGAGGAAAGTGCAAATAAAACCCAGTCTTTTATCTTTGTGTAAGTGGTACTTTGTTAACTCCTGGAAAAAAAATCGGTCTTTCACGTTTGTAGAGATTTAGGTTTCTGTTATGTGAGATTGTAAGAGTTACCATAGTCTGTGTGGGAGCTGAATTTTATGCCAGGGAGGATGATTAATTCTAAAGCAATTGGAAAGCTGAATGTCTCTTTTAAAAGAGAGACGCTGATCTAGGGCAATAATTGGCTGGGTCCGAATATTGAGTGCTCCCTTCAGATAAGACATGTGTCCTTGAGTTTGCCCTAGTTCCCTCTGCTGCATCTCTTATATCCCAGGTGACAGGCCTCTAGAGAATTTAGTTGTAACACTTGGAATAATAAAAAATAATACTGCACTTGGATTTGAGTGCCAGTTCTGATGCCAAGACCTTATAGTGGTGTTGGGCAAATCTTTAAGCTCATTAGAACTTGGTTAATTATATATGAAAGGAAATACAATAGAACCTCCATAACTGACCACCTCCCTACATCGACCACCTCCTTAAGTTGACTGTAAACCAACCTCTCCCCCACCCCTAGTCTTTACATCAGAAGTAAAGGACACTACATGTTCTCATTCCTTCTGTTGACCACCTCCGTATGTCAACAAGTTTGTTACAGTCTCTTGGGTGGCCAACTTAGTTTACCACATGAAGGTGTTTGGAACAGCTGACGTGTTCATCAGTCTGCTCACTCAGCTGGTGTTTATTGAGTACGTGCATCATGCTTATTGCTGGAGAAGCACTAGTGGCCAGGACAGATACGTAGGTCACTATGAAATTCGTGAGACAGACTGTGTTATGGTCCATTATTTCACTTCCAAGAAACACGGTTGACAATGTCCCTTCTGATTCACTAGAGCAAGTTTCAATTTGCTTGGCTTATCTGTGTTGCTGGGAGGGCTTTATTTGTTTTCATCTGCATGGATTTTACATTTCTTAGCTTTTAGGTATCTCAAAACTTCTGTAATGAAAGTTTTGTATTACCTACTGGAGAAAACAGATAATTACTTATAGTGGGGAACTATAGGGTGCTATGAGGAGGTGCTGCAGTGACATCTTACCCAGGCTGGAGTTCCAGAAAAACCTTCATTCAGGAGGATGTGAGGTTTAAATTGAGACCTGCAGGATAAGCAGCCACGGGCAAGGGAAGTGTAGTGTCACCGGCAGAGAGGACAGCATGTACGAAGGATGGAAATGAGAAAGCAAGGCATGTTTGAGAAACTTAAAGGAATGTGACGGAGCTAGAAAAGGATGGGAAGTGAAAAAAAATTGGAGCTGGAGTGATGAAGAGAGGCCAGATTATGAGGGGGTTGGAAGACTCTCGAGGCCAAGAAGTACTGTGGTCGGTTTTAGTTTAGGACTTTTTATTTTGAGACTTCAAAATAAAAGCTCATGCCTCTTTAGCTGTTCATGAAGGAGAAGAAGCAAGTGGAACGTGAACAGGTCCAAAGTGTCAAGATACAAAGCCTTTCCCTACGAGTAAATATGAACGGGTTTTGGTGTCATGGGTGACAAGGCTTGACACAGAGTCTGTGCTGGAGGGCTGAGGAGCTCAGGGAGGAGTCCTCTTGAGCAAACCTGGGGTCTGTATTTATTATCATAAAATAGGAAGAAGTAGACAAAAGCTGCTTTGCAAACATCAGCGCTGATAGGGAGGACATGGAGAAGATCAGATAGAATGTCTTCCCCTTGTTTTTGCAAAGCCGCAGACCTTCAGCAGGAAAGACCTTTGTCTCCAGCATCAAGAGACCTTTGAAGTCCAGAGAATCTTTATGCCACACCTCACATAGACATTCTCTCTTGGAGGCCAGTTTTCTCACCTCCTGCGCATACACAACTCATGTGCCATTCTTGTGACTCCTTAGGTCTCTCAAGCGGAAACTGAGCCTATGCTCAAGGTCAGGGAACAATTTTCCTGACACAAATAAGGACACGGATTATTAATTAATTACAGGTCCCAGTTTAGTCTGAGATGCGAAGCCACTTTACGTTTAGGTATTTGCCTTAAACAAAAGTACAAACTGGCCCTTGAACAACACAGGGGTTGGGAATACACTGACCCCCATGTAAGTGAACAGCTGTATATGACTTTTCACTCTCCCAAAATCTTAATTACTAACAGCTAATTGACCAGAAGTCTTACCAATAACATAAACAGTCAATTAAACATATTTTTATGTTACATGTATTATGTTGTATTCTTAGAACAAAGTCAGCTAAAGAAAAGACAATATTATTAAGAAAGCTGTAAGGAAGAGAAAATGTATTTACTGTTCCTAAGTGGACGTGGGTCACCATAAAGATCTTCATCCTTGTCTTCACGTTGAGTTGGCTGAGGAGGGGGAGGGGCAGAGAGGGGTGGTGGGGGTCTTGCCGTCTCAGGATGGCAGAGGTGGCAGTGGTAGGAGGGCAGGCTGGCACAGTCGGCGTAACTTTTATTAAAAAAAATCAGCTCATAAGTGGATCCTTGTAGATGAAACCTGTGCTATTTTAGGCTCAACTGTAATACTTTATATATAGCAAATAAAAAATGCACCTGAGTAATATCTGTAATAAACTACATTTTAATAGGAAGCAAAAACCACCTGGAGGAGCCCCTTTGCTCTACGTGAGCTTGACATACTACACCGCGTATGTGTTGTATATCAACCTAACTGCTGGTAAAGAACGTCTGAAAAATTAATCAGTTTCCAAATGGGTTTTCCAAAAAATTCACTCTTAACAATCTCATGTGGTAACTGTAGAAAATATTGCCTAGGGTGACATTTACACATAAAGACAGTAACAGCGGGAATAATCGCTCAGGGCTCTTTTAACTTTAAAATTTGACCTTTCTACATTTCTGTAAATCTAGGATGTATTATGGTATAACACAAAAAGTATTTAAATAACACCAGCTTTCAGGTGACATTTCCAGGTAATTGAGCGAAGACATTTCTCATAATTCAGAGACACACTTTAGTTCTATCGAAGAACCTTGGGGGAAAAGAATCAGAACCAACATCATCATGGTCATTGCTAATTGGCCTGGGAGTAGGAACATCTCTCTGGTGTTGTTTCCTCGTGATGGAACACACCTTCCTCCCGAGGTACTCCTTTGGGTGGTTGTCCGTGTGGAGAACAAACTGCTCCTTCTGTCTGTTTCTCTGGGGAAGCGAGCACGCTGGTTTCCTGCCTCGTCAGTGTCAGAGAGCTTGGCTCGGCTCCAATCCCAGTGCTTGTTTTAAAGTGGAGCAGAGTATGAGGCATGTCTTCCCACACAGTCTAAAAATTCCTGTTGAAAGGGATTATCTATATTCTGGCACATAAGCTTGAGTAAAAGAGCAACTATCTTTATTTTCCTGACTGTTTTCCTTCATCTGAGATTTGGTTCATCCAGATTAATTATAAATTGTCCAGAGGTACAGGCTGGCCTTGGCCAGGGTGATGTTCACGTGATGTGACTGAAGAGCCTCATAAAAATGCTCTGCTCCAACATCTCACTCAGTGGCTTTCTCTGAGTTTACATATTCCTCCATTAGAGGCTCTTTCTTAAAATTACACTTTTCTTTCCAGAGGGGTAGTATACTAGAATGAAGTGAATTCATTCATTAAACATGTATTAACATCCACTATGTACTCTACGATATGACAGGTGTAAGGAGTGAATAGTAACTATGGCAATAACTACTATCTATTATTCACTAAGGAACAGGCACCGTGCTAGGTGATGTATGTACGGTATTTCATTAAAATTTTTCAAACTCCTCGAGAGGTAGCCATTATTGCCCCTACTTTGTAGAAGTAGGGAGGTTAATTATCTTGCCTGACTTCAAGATCATCCACCTAGAGTGTTTTGGAGGGTGGATTTGAGCCTAGCCAGCCAACTTCAAAGCCAAAGCCCTTAGCAAACATGCTGTCCTGGAAGGGTCTATGAACTGACGGTGAATACATGCAAACTGACGATTATGGTAAGGGCGGTTTGTGCTCATGAATAGTGGAATGAACAATGGGCATAAGAGCTCAAAGAGGAAACTGCGCAAGATTTTTGAGTAGAAATGATATTTAAGCAGGGCTTTACAAAACCACTGGAAAGTCTCTAGAAGCTTTGTGAGAAAACTCTAGGCAGAGGAAGTCCAGATACGCAAAACATGAGAACATGGGATGCTCAGGAGCAATCAGAAATTCCAAAGGTGGGAGAAGGTTGGACTGGAGATTGCAAAAATGCACTAGAACAAAACTGTGAAGGATTTTAAATGCTACACCAGGGAATCTGGATTTGATTCTATAGGATGATGGTCTCAGCTTTGTCATACCAATGACTTTTTCTTTTTTCATTTTTAGAGAGACAAAGTTTTGCTCTGTCCTCCAGGCTAGAGTACAGTGGTTTGATCATAGCTCCCTGCAGCCTTTAGTGACCAAGTTCAGGCTATTTTCCTACCTCAGCCTCCTGAGTATCTAGGACTATAGGTATGCATCACCATGCTTGGAATTTTTTTTTATGTTTTGCAGAGATGGGGTCTTGCTATGTTGTCCAGGTTGATCATGAATGCCTGGTCTCAAGTGATCTTCCCTCCTCAGCCTCCCAAAGTGTTAGAATTACAGATGTGAGCCACTGCACCAAGCCACAAATAATTCTTTTGATAATAATTTATAATTAATTATACTTTTTATTGTCCTAAAATACAATTTACAGGTAGCATAACATACCTATCAATATACTTTTAAGACACAATCAACATACTATTCTAATTGTAAAGGAAAAGAAAAATGAAAGTAACTAAAAAATAAGTATTTAACACTTAAATGTTTAAGCATAGCTGCTGTAGAAAACATAATAAAATAGTTAGATGCTTGCATCTGTACGTTGCCATGAACATAACTGCTAGGAATGCAGACTGATGTAATTTTCATGTATTGGACGCAAATACAGCAAGAATGTTTCTTTTGGTCATATAATTTCTTCAAATTTCTTGGTAAACATCCCATGATAAAGAAGTCCGGCCTTTCTTTCATTTATATGGTAGTTGCAATCCAGATAATTTAGTATATCTTAAAATTGTGCAAAAAATATGTTATGTTTCCTGTGACACAGAGTTAGACTCTGCGCCCAGATAATGATAAACAGCCTTTTCCCTTACATGGAGTTTAGAGGGACATTTGAATATTATGGGGGATGTTGACGGTTCTTGCTTATGGGATACCATGCTGTGACTTTAGTGACCCCAGGTCTCTAAATGCTGGCAGTGGCCCCCCAGTTACTGGGGTCCCTACTAATGTTCCTCAAAGTTAAAAACAGTCTCCAGGGATCTTCACCAATTAGGAGCAAAGCTAAAGGGATTAAACAAACAACAATTGAAAAAAAAAAAAAAAAAACCTTCTTCTCAAGGAGTTCCAACTGTAATGAGCACGTTTGACAAATAAACAAGTTGTTTGGAAACTCTGTGCTAAGTGCTGACAGAGTGACAGGAGCCAGAGAGGGAGGCCCAATTCTGCCTGGGTCCAGTAAAGGTCTCACAAGGGGAGTGATGCCAAAACTGATAATGGAAGAATGACTTGCCAGTGACGGTGGAAAGAGACCTTCCAGAAAGAGCCTGCAGCAAGTGAATGGCATCAGATGACGCTGCAAGAGCCTGGCAGTCAGGACACTATGGGCATTGCCTAGAACAGGGAATTGCAGGGAGGATGGGAAGGAAAGTTGGAAAGGCTGGCGAGGGCAAGCCTGATCCCAAAGGTTACAGATTCCTGGAGCTGTTCAAGATTATTAGCAAGGAAGTAACTCTGATTTTGTTTTCTATAAAAAATGAACCATATTGTGGTGCACAAATTATATCAGAGATTCTCAAAGTATGGTCCCTGACCAGAGGCATTACTTAGGAACTTGTTAGAAATACAGGTTTTTGGTCGTTACCCCAGAGCTACAGAACCAGAAAGTCTAGAGGCAGAGTCTAGGCAGATGTGCTTTAGCGAGCCCTCCATCTCCACTTCGATGTCTAATAGACACCTCACACTCAACGTGTTCAGGACTGAACTTGGGAGCAGCAAGGACTGGATTTACCCTCCCACATCAGACAGCTAAAACAAGTAACTAAACATATGGCATTGGACAATGGGAGCATAGGACAATGATCCCTTAGAGAAGGGAAATAAATGAGTTGACCTTTATGGTTGTCTTAGCTGAATGCCCGGAGAGAGTTTCCAGGGCATGACACCAGGAGATGCAATTCAGATAGAACTGTTTATCTTCCTGAGTTGAAGAGATAGAGTTAAGAATTCAAGGAACACAAGGCAGCTAGAGTTCATAGGACAGAGTACTGGGGGAGAGAGCTGCCTACAGAGGATGAGAGTTGCACACACACAAGCATGCACACACATAAACAGGCCCACATGCAAGCATGCACACACATGCATACCCATACACAACTATGCATACACAAAGCGTGCACACACACAAGCACGCACACACACATGCACACACACAAGCAGGCACACACATAAACATGCCCACACACAGCCATGCACACACAAAACGTGCACACACAGGCATGTACACACATGCCCACACGCAAGCATGCACACATACATGGTGGGAGAGAAACCTTTGGAAATCTGAAGATTTGTGTTTTTAGATGTGTATTGATGTGTACATCCATGTGAGGCCTTTGAAAGAAGCATTAGAAAAGAGTTCAGGGCAGCGCCTGTGGCTCAAAGGAGTAGGGCACTGGCCCCATATGCCGGAGATGGCAGGTTCAAGCCCAGCCCCTGCCAAAAACTGCAAAAAAAACCAAACAAACAACAAAAACCCCCCAAAAACAAACAAACAAAAAATGAATTCACATAAGACCAGGAATATTATATTTCTACCAGCCAGAGTGGAGAAACTTTGTAATAAGGGGTATTGGGAAAAGTATTCAGAAGGGTATTGACTCAATAATAGGGTAAAATTAGCTTCAGTCTAAAGGCTACTCTAGTTCCATTTACCAAATGTTAAAAGCAAGACTCAACAGGAGTAAATCAATTCTAAATAATTTAACTGCATCCCCAAACAAGGTTCAAGAATATTTAAAGGAATACAGAAATATCCAGCTAAAATGTATAAAGTCTGGCATCCAATCAAAATTACCAAGTGTGCCAAAAAATAAAAATATAAAAGTAGAAAAATATGGCCTGTAATAAGGAAAAATATCATTAGAAACAGGCCCAGAAATGAATAGATGATAGAATTAGTAGACAAGGACCATATACCTGTTATTAAAACTGGATATCATATATTCAAGAAAATAGAGGAAGCAGTAACATGTTAGGGAGAGACAATCTTTTTGACACAATACGAATTTAACCTTTAGTAGTAAAAGGTAAAATTTCTGAGATGAAAAACACACTGGATGTAATTAAGAGCAGATTAGACACCAAAGAAGAAAATTTTAAACTTGACATTATAGCAATAGAACCTATCCCAAAATGATTGAATCTACCTTGCAGCTGTCTTTGAGTTTTTCAGTTTCAGTCATTTGCACACCATCCTCATAACTTTTGTCATTTCCTATACTACTTATGACTTTTTCAAGATCTAAATGGACTCACTTTTTATTGATATAAATTTATCCTTAAGAAAAACTACACTTTCTCATTAATTGAGAAATAATTTTGCCAAGAACACAAGCATTAAATACACACAAAAGTGACATATAAATATTATTTAATGAGAAAAAAGTTTGTATCCTGACAAAAACATTTCACCTACCATTCCTGGTATATTTGCCCTACTTTTGCAAGCATAACATGCTACAGCATTCTAAGCTGTGACAAAACATGTAGAAATGATAGTGATTCATAGAATTATTACAATGTAATTTTTGTAATTAAAATAGAAGCCAAGCACTCAACCCTTGATCCATCTGATTAATATAAGTGGTTGTTTCAAAAGTGCAAACTAAATTTTATCTCTGGGAAACACATCTACACACAGAGGGAGAATTATTATTATTATTATTATTTTTGAGACAGAGCCTCAAGCTATCACCCTGGGTAGAGTGCTGTGGTATCACAGCTCACAGCAAACTCCAGCTCCTGGGCTCAAGTGATTCTCCTGCCTCTGCCTCCCAAGTAGCTGGGACTATAGGCGCCCACCACAATGCCCAGCTATTTTTTGGTTGCAGCCGTCATTGTTGTTTGGCTGGCCTGGGTTGGATTCGAACCGGCCAGCTCAGGTGCATGTGGCTGGCACCTTAGCCGCTTGAGCCACAGGCACCAAGCCCAGAGGGAGAAATCTTAAGGAAAAATGAAAGGTGAAGAGCATCATTCTAATACGATGAGATTCCCTGAGACACAGGTTTCTCAAATGAAGTCAGTGATGGGATGGAGTCAGTCACCAGTCGAGCCCTTTGGAGCTGCTGTGGGGCGTCATAGATCATCCAGTTGTATTCATCAATGGGGAAATTAAGATGCTTGGACAAAGAGACCCCAAAATGCAATGGCTCATTTTTCTTGTCAAGGTAAGGAGTTGGACTCTGCTCCATGTGGTTGTCTAGGGTAGCAGGAGAGCTCTGATACCCTTCTGGGTGTCCCCTGTCCCTGCACCCTAAAGGCTGGGTGGCTGTCATGCTCAGTTAGAAGAAAGAAGAGAGAACCTTGGGGATGTATGCCTGGAAGAGCTCCAGCACAGAGGGAGCATGTAACTTCTCCTCACCTTCCATTGTTCAGAACTCAGCCGCATGGCCACCCACCTGCAGGTGCCGCCTTGCGCTTATCTAATTCTCCTACCAGGGAAGAAGGAGAGCACTCATTTTGGTGGACAGCCGCAAATCTCAGCCACTTTGGCCCAAATCCTTCCTTCAAAAGAAAAAGAAACAAAAGCCCACAGAGGGGTGATGATTCACTCCTGTTCCCTTGCCAGCTGGGAGATTTCCAAGTTAAGTTATTCGTCCCCCCAACCCAGTGCATATTCACTGAGTGTCTACTAATGGACAGACACTGCTTTAAGGCCTGGAGTTTACAAGAAAGGTGTGATCCTGGCACTTAAAGATTTTACATTTCAGTGGGTAAAGAGTCAGACAATAAACAAGTGGAAAGAAGAAAGGTAACTTTAAGATCAGAAAGAAAGTGAAGGAGAGAGTTGGGGAGAGGGGCCAGCTGTGGTCAGGACCAGGACCAGTTCACGGACGGACTTTAATGTTATCGTCATCTGCCTCTTCTGCCCCTCCAGGTCTTCTGTGGTTTTTAAAATTTCTTTTGTATTAACATAACTATTTATACAATTAAGTTACATTGTCTGTGTTTGTATGGGATAGTCCCAGCTTTAGTTGAGTCCTTCACCCAGGAGATGTGCCCTATACCCCTCCATTACACCTGGTAAGTGGGTGTTTACTGAACCCTCTTAGCCCCTTCCCTCTCCCAACTTCCTGAATTTAATTGTGTTTTTCTCTTGTGTGGGCTTATAGTTGTTCATCTACTAGTTTCAAATTAGTATTGAGTACATGGGATGTTTGCTTGTCCATTCTTGAGACACTTTGCTAAGGAAAATGTTGTTCAACTCCCTCCAAGTAAATACAAAAAAATGTAAAGTCTCCATCTTTCTTTAGGTCTGCATAATATTCTATGGTATACATATACCACAGTTTATTAATCTGTTCATGGGTTGATGGCTGTCTGGGTTATTTCCACATCTTGGCAACACCTTGAGATATCACCTGACCCCAAGTTTTCTGTTCAATGGAGCTCATTGTGGTGGTTGGTAGGACGTTAAAGAGAGGCATCACCAATCCTTGAAGCAATATATGCTAGTTCCTCGGGTGTTCCAGTTCCATTCCCATTAGCCCTCTTCCCTGTTAGCCTTTTATTCTTAGCCCCCTGACGAGGTCTTTGAATGGACTGCCTCTGTTCATGGCAACTGGCAGCTTTCTTTCAGGATCAGAATTTTGAATTCATCCCAAATGAACAGTGCTAGCAAACAACGAGAGATTATTAGGTGACTGATGTGACAAGATTTTGATGTCTTAATTTGGTTCCCAGTGGGAGGATACATGTCACACAGACTGCCTGGCACCTTGGAGGGAAAAGAGAGCTGTATATAGAGATAGTAGGTGAGAACCTGGAGGAGGGGAACAGCCCTGGAGGCAGGGAGGGGCTGCAGAATGTGTTGGGCATTGAAGGAAAAGAGTTAAAGCAAAATGCTCATCATTTTAAAGAGGATAGGTCTCCTTGCGGAGGATAAGCTCAAGCTCTCTCAATTGGTTAAGAGAAGTAATATTTGTGAAACCTATGTCATTCACTCAATTTTTAAATATATTTTAGGTATTAATTTTTAGATCTACTTAGACTATGAAAAATTCAAATCATATTTTCTCCATCTGTAGAGAAGTGTTTTTACTGCATCGTGCTTAGGGTGTGTGATGGGTTGTGTCACATCCTTCGTTTTCTTCCAGGAGAACTGTCAAGAAACCAGCTTCAAAATGGCCAACCAACAAATGAAAAAATGCTTAACATCGTTGATCGTCAGGGAAATGCAAATTAAAACCACAAAGGTAGCACCTGATTCCTGTTGGAATGGCTTTTATTAAAAAGTCCAAAAGCCACATCGTACCTCATAAATGCATTCATGTATACAGTTATGATTTAATAAAAATAAAAAAGGAAAAAAAGAAATTAAAAAAAGTCCAAAAGCAACAGATGCCTATGATGTAGATGCAGAGAGAAAGGAATGCTTATATGCTGTTGGTGCAATTGCAAGTTAGCACAGCCCCTGTGGAAAACAGCATGGAGATTCCTCCGAGAACTTACCATAGACTTACCGTTTGATGGAGCAATCCCACTGCTAAGTATCTACCCAAAGGAAAAGAAGTCATTATATGAAAAAGACACCTGCCCTGGAATGTTTATTACAGCACAATTCACAATTGTAAGACTGTGGAATCAGCACAAACGCCCATCAATTCATGAGTGAATTGACAAATCGTGGTCTGTGTACACCATGAAGTACCACTCAGTCATAAAAGGGTGAACTAATGCCTTTTGCAGCAATTTGGGAGGAATTGGAGACCATTATTCTAAGTGAAGTATCTCAAGTTGGAAGAGCAACACCATACGTACTTGCTGATAAATGAGATCTAACTAACGGGCACACAAGTGCAGAGAGGGAAGTAAAAGTCCTAGAAAATCAAGTAGAGGGAGAGGGTAGGAGGGGAGGGGCACAAGCCCACCTACCAGTTACAGTGAACAGTATTTGGGTGATGGGCACATTTACAGCCCTGACTCAAAAACATTTGAGTTTGCATCAAAACATTTGTCCACCTTTAATATTATATTAATAACTTGACATTTCTATGCTTTGATGGACTGACCTGTAGAATGGGGTTTATCACATCCACCCCCGGCTAGCTTAAATGAGTTTGTGTGGATAAAACTTAGAACAGTAGCTGGCACATTTAAGAGACAAATGGGTATTTGTTGTTCTTGTTACGATAGGAAAGTAAGTTGTTACTATAGGAAAATAAGTTGAGATCAAGATAGGGACAATATTCAGATAATACACCATTGAGTCTTGTTATGATATCTTTCACTGTTGCCACTATTCTGCAACTAAATTCCACTTTTTTATTTAAAATTAAAAAAAAAAAAAGACCGGGCACAGTGGCTCACACTTGTAATCCTAGCACTGGGTTACCTGAGCTCAGGAATTTGAAACCAGCCTGAGCAAGAGCAAGACCTCATTTCTACTCAATATAGAAAAACTAACCAGGCATTGTGACAGGTGCTACTCGGGAGATTGACATGAGAGGAGGAGTAAGCCCAAGACTTTGAGGTTGCTGAGAGCCATGGCACTCTACCCAATGTGACTGAGTGAGACTCTGTCAAGAAGAAGGAGAAGAAGGAGAGGGAGAGGGAGGGGGAGGGGGAGGGGAGGAAGAGGAGGGGAAGAGGAAGAGGAAGAGGAAGAGGAAGAGGAGGGGAAGGGAAGAGGAAGAAGAAGAAGAAGAAGAAGAAGAAGAAGAAGAAGAAGGAGAAGAAGAAGAAGAAGAAGAAACAGTTTTAAGGCCCATACTATTGGCTTTGCTGCAGGGATTTTGTTAAGGGCAAATCAGGACAGGACATTGTATAGGACATTGGTCAGTAACCATACAAGAGTAATTCCTTTCAAGGCTAAGTGACAGGAGAATTTTTCTTTCTCTGAAGATCTGAAATATCTTTTTCTCCAGAGCATTGAGAATCATGTGACTGATTGCAATTCCTCTTTTCACTTTGGCAACCAGGGAGCTCAGTGTCATATTCATGGTTGAGGGAAAGAAATGCAAGTTCCTCACCACATAACAGAAACACTATAGCCTGGAGCACGATTGCTTCAAAGTAGATTAAACAAGTATCAAGATGACTGCTAGGCACAGGAAAAACACCCAGCACTTTCTTGGATGCTTCAGCACTTTCTTGCCTTACACTGGCCCTGATTGCTTTAGAACTGCTTTAGCTGGCCTCTAGTGCTTGTTAGCTAATTGCAATACTAAAATATCTGTCTAGTGGAGAATTACAATATCATAAACACATGGGTTGCATGAAGGTACCGGGCACGCTTGGTTTCTTTAACCATAAACAAGCAATGCTGCAATGTAAGAACTCTGAGTCACCAATCAATGACTTGGTAAGGGATTTAAGGCACACTACAGGGAAGGCATGTGTGGAAAGAAAGCTCCCGTAGGAAGAAATTCCTGTGCTGCTCAGGACAAGAGCCCTGGTAAGTAACTGCTAAAAACTCATCAAGCTGGACTTGTCCGAGTCACTCTTTGGTCTCTTGGCTTCATCTGAGTTTGGGAGGCAGTTTTCCTACAATGTTGTCCTGAGATTTCCCCCAGGCAATGATTCACTTAGTAGCTTCCCAGGATGTTAGGTTACTTACATTTGTGTATAGTTCCTTACTCTTTCCCCTCAGAAATGGCCTTTTCTAGTTTCTGTCGTCTTTAGTCTAGAGTATTATTACACATACACACACACACATGCACTTCTTATATGGTTTGAGGGAGTATGTATAAATGAAGAGGGACCCCACGGCACGTTAACCTTCTGACTGTTCGTACCTTACCATATTTCTTTTCAGTTTTAGTTTTGCACAGACTGATTTTCACATGCTTGAATTCAAAGTGGCATAGACATAGGAATAGTACAGGGGAAGAGATCAGATGGGATCTTCGGGGGTGCCTACTTTCTTATCACTGGATGTTTATGGGCTTTCTACTACTTTCTACCAGCTGACACTCCAGTTTATATTTGAACACCTCCACTGAAGGTGGACTGACCATCTACAAACGTGACCCATCTCTGGGAATTTCTGATGATTAGAAATTTTCCATAGAATGAGTCATTCTGTTTTGCCTTTTACCCTTTGATCCTACTTGATAGTTTACACAATAAATGTTAATTATCCATTGCTAGGAACATTTGCAACTGGCTATCATATCCCTTTGAGACTTATTTTTGTGACCAGATCCTTGGAAAATTCTGCAGATGAGAGCTCATTTTCTTTAAAATATGTGCCCTATTCTGCTTAGATCTTTCTCAAAGTAAGCTGAAAGGAACTAAATTCAAAACTTTCAACATGTTCTTGTTCCTAATTCTAAATTCCATAAATCTATAAATGCACTCTGGAATTATATTAGCCTTTCGTGGAGTCAAATTATCATACAGACTTATAGTGAACTTCCGGTTAATCAAATCCTCTAAAGCCCTTTCATATATGTTAGAGGAAGTTATATCTTTCCAACCTGTTTTGGGCAACTAGTATTTTTGGATCTAAGTGGAAGGTTGTATGTTTCCCTGCATCAACTTTTTTTTTTTTTTAAAGAGGCAGGATCTTGCGAGGTCTTACTCTGTTGCCCAGGCTGGCCCCAAAGTCCTAGGTTTAAGGCAATCCTCCCACCTCAGCCTTCTGAGTAGCTAGGGCTACAGGTGTGTGCTACTATGCCCGGCTCCCTGTATTAACTTCCATCTTGGTATGCTTAAATTATAGTTTAGAACCTGGTGAAATTATCCCAGCTTTTTATTCCATGATCCAAAATATTTGCTCCCTTTCTTGACTTTTTGCCATTCACAAATTTGAAAGCTTGATCCTCTATGTCACCACCTGGGGCAAGAATAAAAATCTATGGCAAGTAAAAGCCAGGAGCCCTTTTTCTTGTTTGCAGAGGCCTCTTCCCAGGTAAACTCTGTTCTACTTTTTAAATAGTATTCTCTGTGTACCATTATTCACCATTCTTAATCTACATACTAGCATCTGAAATAAAATTTAGTAAACATCTATTGAGAACCAATTATATGTCAAGCATTGTGTTAAAAGCTTTTCTATATATTTGACTTTATTCTTTACTGCATCTCTAAGATAGAAATGTTGCATAGAACAAGGCCCAAACTGCAGATGTAAAAACTCCCAACATGATGCCTGGCTCATGGTTACTGGATTTAGTGTAAACACTACCAAAAGTTTAAGTTCTAATATTGGTGATAATGGACTTAATATTTAATATTTAATGCAAATTGAGACTGATATGAAACTGACCGGGAATGCCAAAAGTGGTGAAGTCTCTTTGGAGACTTTGCATTTCACAGTCAACAGGAAAGGAAAGAGTCAAATTAAAAGCTATATGAATTGCTAGAAGAAAATCCACAATGGCTGTCTCAAGAAGGCAAGATGTAATAAGGATCTTACAGAATTTTTTTTCTTGTTTCCGAGAAAAATTCCTCCTTATTGACATGTAAGTTAATTTCCCAACTCAGGCTTTTAAAACATTTTTGAAATTCGAGATGCATTACTTATATAAATAGGGAATTGCCTTTAACCTCTTTAATGCTATTCATCTAGTTTCTGGAGGAGACAGAATTTGATGTCAGCTCTTTTAACACACGACGAAGTTCTCATTTCTCCGTCTTGTCTTAGAAGCTAAGGTAATAGGCCTTTTAAGATGCCTTGTGGAGGTCCCAAGGCACTACTTTGGGTTTCACTTTTTCCTTAGTTAACATGAGGTCATATGGACATTTCCAGAATCAGCTCAGTCTGCAGGCTCACCATTGTCTGCCTTTATGAGGTATTCCATCTGAGTTAATCGACCACTGTTTGTTTAGCCATTCCCTATTGTTGCCCATTTGGGTTCCTTCCAATTGCTGATTATAATAAATGGGCTTTGCAAACTGCTAAGTGCTAGACAGACGTAAAACTGGATTATCATTTTTCTGTTATCACACTCCCAGGATGCAGGCGTTTTCTGTCTTCCTGACCTTCTTCCCAATGGCATTTAAAAAAAGCACCAAACATCTGAAAACATGGCTTATTCAGTCATCTGAGGCTGCAGTCTTCATTCCCTTTTCTCTTCAAGGGATAGAATAGTCCAGAAATTATAGGTCTGTAATTCTTTACAGAGCTGCAAATCAAGCACTACATTTTCCCTTCTGTCTTTATTTTGGTTGGCTTTCAAGTTCCTCAACTTACCTTTTTTTTTTTAAAGTAAAAAGTCAGGACAAAGATAAGTGGGTTAATGTTATAAATTTAACGTCCTTAAAACAAAAATATAAAAATGCATGCATATAAAGTTTATGTTCAAAGATATCTCATTATACAGAATGCATATTTACTGTGTGAAAGTTGGAAAATGCAAAAAGTAGATAAATGGAGAAAAATGATGACAATTCCATTTTCTCAGAGGCTCCACTGCTAACACATTGTGATGTATTCCCTTCTAGTTTTCTCTATGAGGAATTTCTTTCTTTACATAGGTGTTCTGAAAAGTTTTAAAAATTTAATTCATTTAAAAATATTTGGAGGTGATAGCCGGGCGTTGTGGCGGGCGCCTGTAGTCCCAGCTACTTGGGAGGCTGAGGCAAGAGAATCGCTTAAGCCCAGGAGTTGGAGGTTGCTGTGAGCTGTGTGATGCCACGGCACTCTACCGAGGGCCATAAAGTGAGACTCTGTCTCTACAAAAAAAAAAAAAAAAATTTGGAGGTGGTATGAAAGGTGGAAGGAGAATTCACTGGGGTCTGGACTTCTCAGGTGAAATCATTTCTTGGGGCCAATCCTGTCTTGATCTCCTTTTCCTCCAAGTCCCACAAAGCTGTGATTTTCAAAGGATGATGGCTTCCTTCATTGGAATCTTTTAGGAAGCCTGTTAAAAATTCATATTTCTGCATCCTGCACCAGACTTACTGAATCAGAAACAGGAGTTATTGCTCTAACTGCTTTGGGAGGTTTCTGTCCAAGTCAGTGTGGTGGAAGTGGGGTTTGGCCTGGGCTATCCAGGGTCGGAGTTCTTACCAGAGGGCTTCCTTGGATGGGAAGGGAGTAGCTCAGGGATCCAAAAGTCTTAGGAATTTTTCAGGGTAAGTTTGTATCATTTCACATATGTGCATTTTTCTGGTGAGAATGTCTATTGCTTTAACCTTTGCTAGATTTATAAAAAAGGTCCTTCCTCATTATAAGTAAGATAGCTGAGACTTCACTGGAAAGGTCTTCTGGTGGCTGTGGAGCACCATGGCTGTGCTCTGTGAGCATCCTTCTTCTGCCATCTTGGCCAGCAAAGGTGTAAGACTTTCCCTTTCTCTGTAGTTGTGTTGCTTTGGACAAGTTGCACAGCCCCTTAGCTTAAGTCCCCTCTTGAAAATGCTTAATAGTACCATTACTATTTTTTGCTATTAGTACCATACTATTATTTGCAAGGTGATGCTCTAGGCTCTTGTAATCAATAATCTCATTTTAATTTGTTTGACATCCTTCTGAAAGGGGAACTATTGTTATCCCTCTTTTATGAAATTATGAAAATAATGCCCATGACAATGTAGCTAGTAGATGGCACAGCTGGGATTCAAAACCACATCGGCTGTCCCTGAAGCTTATGCTAATAGTACTAAAGAGTATTACTTATAATATTATTTCTAATAATAATATTGCCAATAATTAATAACACTAATTAACACTAATGACATTAATATAATTACTAATAGTACTAATTGCAGGAATATACTAAATATATGATCTTAACCAAGTGAATTACTTAATTTTGGGGAGTTACTATTTTTTTCTTTTGTCAACTGGGGATAACAATGGTGTCTGCTTCATGGGGCTGCTGAGAGGACTGAAATGATCTAATGCAAGTAAAGCATCTGAGTGCTGCATAGTAGTATCTTACTTTTCCTATTGTGGTACATATATGTAACATAAAATGCATCATCTTAACAGTTTTTAAAGGTGCAGTTCATTAGCATTAAGGACGTTGACGTTGTTGTGCATTGTCTCAATAGATTTTGTTTGATTTTATTTTCTTGCATCTGGTACTTTGAACACAATTTGGTATATTGCCATTATTTAATCACCGTCAGCTCCTGTCCCATCTTTCCACCAGCCCTTACAAACTCTAAAATTCTGCAGAGATTTCAGTTACTGTTCTATTGTGCAGTATGAGTGGGAGAATGATAGGGCTGCATAAGTGACCTCAGGTAGGTGACTTAACCTCTCTCTGCCTCAGTTTCTCACCTGGGCAGCACCCACTTTACCAGGTTTTTGGAAAAGATATAATCCATGGGAAGCTCTTAGCATACTTCTAGCTATGTTAATGCTTAATAAATACTGGTGGTAACTTGTGCTATTTGACTACAGTTGTTGTCCCTGGGAACAGCATGCTTGCATGGGTGCAGAGGAATTGGAGGCCGGCTGGCTCCAGATGGCTGCTTGTCCTTGGCTCCCTCCTGGCCACCCCGACAGTGGAGGCTCAGGAGAAACTGAGCAGTGGTATGAAGAGGAGCAGTGAGGCCTTCGGGAGCCCACAGAGCTTTATGTTCCATAAAAGGCTTGGAATCAGGCTGCCATCGTGGCCTTGGCTTCTCTTATTTAGCTTCTATTTAGAGCACAGATTCGGTGTGGGAATGTTTACTTTTATTTCAAGCTTTAAGTATTTGTTGGGTAACAGCTGTTTTTAAAGATAAATCTTTGAGGCACTGAGATGCTGCTATAAAAACAAATTTCTTGAATTCAAAAAAGTCTTCCTTATTTTATGTGTTGGGTTTTATTTGTCTACATGTCTTTGTGCAGTATCACCTCTGCTAGAAGACTCTTTTCTATCTCAACTCCTGTTCTTTAGCTCCTATCAGAATTATCCCCATTCCTTTGCTGACACTTTTCTCATGGAGCTTTCCCCAGTTCCCTCAGTCAACAATCTTATGGGTTTGGGCTGAGTTTGAGCTCTCTGTCTTGGGCGTGTGCTAGTTCCAAGGATGTCACTCACTGCCTCAGTCAAATGTTCTGGGAGACTATAAGTCTGGTTCTATTCACAACCACTTCCTCTTCACTGTCATTAAGTAGAAAACCATTGTAAACTTTTCTCTTTGTCAAACCAACATCTAAACATCTTACTTGTTTGGGGCAGAGACCCTGGCAGGAGTGTCCCACCTCTTGCCACAGATGAGATTGGAAGAGATGCCTAATCCCTGTCCTCTGGCTGATGGAAAGCAGGAAAAATCCTGGCCAGAGTTAGCATTACTCATTTCTGCCTGAACCTAATTTCCAGCGTCCCTTTTGGCTTTGAAAGATATTGATAACTCTCCCCAAATTTAATTTTTCTGCTTTAGTTAATTAACCTTGGTTTCTGTTGTTTGCAGCCACCATCATTAATTCTTACTAGTACACCGGCAAGAACATTGTGGGAAGTTCAGGATCTACAGATTCTGTTGGTAAATATCAGTTTCCTGAAATTCTGTGTTATGATCAACTGTTGTTTATGTGTCCTTGGCATGCTGGTGTCCCTTCTGGTATTAGTAGCCTGATTGCTCTTTTCCAAACCACCCATCTCCACATTTAGTCCTTAGGGACTCCAATCATGGCTACAGGGTGGGCAGGTCTGGGCAAAGCATGGTAGCCTTGCTGGCCGCAGTGATTGATTCAGAGATAGGCACATGACCTCATCCAGGGCCATGAAGTTCAGTTCCAGAACTCCTGCTGAAATGCCAGGAAAAGAGATGTAGTTTCCCCCCACCCCCTCGGGGGGTAGCTGGCTAGAGGTTCTAGGGGCCATCATGAGGGAGAATTCATCTTACTACAGAGGAAAGCAAAGCTGAGAGAGGAAGAGAAAGAAATTCCTAATGGCTTTGCTTGAGGACCTGGATTGAATTTTGCCTTGTTTGTAGTAATAGCACCTGACAATAATAGCACCTCTGTAAGGTGACCACCCAGGACACTGTAACAGATTGGTCAGCACATGGAGGTGGTTGAAAAAGGAATTAGGCCTACTTTGTTGACATGTACATGTGGTGCATGTTTGGTCTTTGGAAATTAGGTCAACTTAAGGAGGTGTCAACATAGGGAGGTGGTGAATTATGGAGCTTCTACTGTATGAGGTCTGACAATTAAGTTTGTGAACTCATCCTAGAAAAAGTGCTGCCTACCTTATTGCTGAATATCACTATGGTCACCTTTGGGAAGCTATGAACCGATGCCAGTGCCTAGTTCATGCTTCAGTGCAAGTTTGGAGCTCTGGCTGGACTGCCCATCAAAGCTATCATCATATGAGATCTGACAATGAAGTTCACAAACTCATCCTAGGAAAAATGCTACTTATCTCATTGCTGAATATCACTATGGTCACCAGATGAACAAGAGGAGTGAGTACTCTGAAGATGACAATAGTGATATTCAGCAATGAGTATTTAACACCTTTTCTAGGATGAGTTCAAGAACTTAATTGTCCAACTTTGTATATTAGACACTTACTATGTATCAGGCATTGGTGTTCATATTTATTAGTTTTCTAGGGCTACCATAGCAAAATACCATGAATTGGGTGTTTTAAGACAATAGAATCTATTGTTTCATAATTCTGGAGGCTAGAAGTCTAAATTGTTGGCAGGGTCTAGACTGAATTGTGTCCCCCCCACCCAAATTCATATGCGGAAATCGTAACTCCCAATGTGGTTGTATTTGGAGATAGGGCCTGTAAGGAAGCAATTAAGGTTAAATGAGGTCATAGAGATGAGGCTTTGAATTGAAAGGATTAGTATACTTATGAGAGGTGACAGCAGAATCCCCTCCCCACTTATACGAAGGTACAGTCATAAGGTGGCCACTCACAAGCCAGGAAGAGAGCCTGCACCAGAGACAGCCTGCTAAACCTTTGTCTGGAACTTGTAGCCTCCAGAGGCCTGAGAAAATATATTTTTGTTGTTTAAGTAGCCCAATCTATGACTTTTTCAAAAAATGATATCTCAAAGGAAAATAAAAATATTGGTCACCACCTACCCCAATTCCTTGTGGAAACGGAAAGTTCAAGCCTGGAGGCTGAGTCATGTAATAACCCCTTCCAAATGAATAGCTATTACCAATATCATGTAATACTATTACATGGATAGTATTACATGATACTGGATACTCAACGAAAGGTAAAAGTCCTCATGCATCCACAAAGACTACCCGCACAGATTATTCCCTTTACAACTTTTGTATTAACCAGGATGGAGTTGAAACACATTTTTCTTAGTAAAGCATCACAAGAATGGAGAAGTGAGAATTCAATGGACTCCATTCTGATATGAGGACAATTGATGCTAATACATGGTGGGGGGTTGGGAAATGGGGGAGGGGAGAGAGAAAAGGAGGCGGGGAGGGTCACAGTGTGTGACACACCTCTTGGGGGCAGGACACAATTGTGAGAGGGACCTAACCTAACAAATGCAAGCAGTGTAACCTTGTTCTTTGTACCCTCAATGAGTCCCCAATTAAAAAAAAAAATTAAAAAAGAAGTTCCTTCTTATCCTTCCATGAGCAATGACATGCAAATTATAACTTTAGATCTGCAGGCTAAGTCTAGCTCCTAAAACTAAAGTCTATTCCATTACCAGTTTATCTTGTAAGGTGCAGAACAGAGATAAGACAAGCTCAAACATTCTTTCACCCACCCAGGGGCATCTACATAATTGATGCTTCCTTCACCCCTTCTTTTCTTCTAACATTAGTCTTGTCTTAAGTAAAAAGTAAAATTCATAAGAATGTAATCATTTATCTTACAGCTCACCTTCCTTCTTTTTTTTTCTGTATACCTTCCCTTAATGCCAAAGTTCCTAAATTCCCTTTCAGAAAACCAGTCACATATTTGTCTGTAGTTTGTGTTTTTCCAAGGTATGTCCTCAATCTTTGGCTTAATAAACCTCCATTGATTGAAATCTTTGCTTCACTTATTTTGAGTTGTCAAAACTAATATACTCCCTCAAAACCCATTGCCCAGAATCCCTCCTTGCCTCTTCTAGGGGCTGAAAGCCCCATGCAGTGCTTTAATCTCTGCCTGCACCATCATGTGGAATTCCCCTGTTGACTCTGTTTCTGTGAAAATTCTTTTCTTAAAAGGCCACTAGTTATACCGGATTAAAGTTCCATTTACACCCAGTATGATCACATCTTAAGTAATTACATTCGCAAAGGTTCTATTTCCAAACAAGGTCACATTTGAGGTATTGGGGGCTAGGACTTTAACATTTCTTTTTGGAGTACACAATGCAACTTGTGACACCTGCATTAAGTCACTCAATTCCCACACACACAAACAAAAACCAAACAACAACAACAACAAAACTATGAAGTAGGTGCAGAAAAAGTGCTTTCAAGGGTGTACTAGGCACTAGTGTTGGTGCATAGCTTCCCAAGGGGAAGAGGTTGATACAGGGCAAAGGGAATTCCAAGGGGAGTACTTTGAAGGTGATGATAGCAATATTCAGCAATGAGGTGTGTAACACTTTTTCTAGGACAAGTTCTTGAACTTAATTTTCTGACCTCGTGTGATTATTATCATATCCCTTTACTCAGATGAGGAAAGTAAGACTCAGAGAATTTAAATAACTTGTTCCAGACCTTACAGTGAGTAAGGATTTGAAGACAGATGTGAACTCAGGCAATGTGATGGCAAAGCCTGCAAGTTCACCTGCTGTATGAGCATGCCTGAATTTAGTCCAGATTACGTGATCCAATCAATTCCCTAATTTGTTTAGGCCAGTTTGAGTGGGGTTTCTGTCTCTCATCATTGTTCCCTCCTCTTATCTTTTGCCTTATTCTTCCTTGTGTTAGCTCACTCACACAGCCCCTGGGGGGCTACCCCAAGTTCTAGAATTACATCTTCTTTCTTCCTTCCTCCTACCTCCACATCAATACTCTTTGTGCATGATGCTAACTCTCAAGTGGGTTGGGAAAACACTAAGTGAGTAAATCAATACAGAGTTAGGTATTGTGATTTTCCTGAGGTTTCTAGCTTTTGGAAGCAGGTTGTTAACCCACTGACGCTCAGTCTGCAGAAGTTCAGGTAGGAAGATAAGGAGATGAAGAACTTTACCTTGAGTAGAAGAGAGCTTTCGGTTTGGGCATTTTTTCTTTAGGCATTCCAAGAAGATAATACGTGGAAGTTTAGTATTTGATATTCCCTGTTGGGGTACAGTTATTTTTTCTGGAGAGTAAGGATATAACTGTAGCTTATTGCTATTTTAGTTGATTCAAGATTTTTGTCTTTTTTAGCATAAAGTCTCTTCCCCTTGGAATTACCTTTGCCCCATGTTAACCTCTTAAGCCTTACATATAATAGAAAAATGATTCAGGTGCTTCAAATACTGAGGATTCTTAGCTAACTCCTTTTAGAATGAATTTTCCCTAATTAGTGTCTATCATTCCAGGAATTAGCATTTTTCCCCAAAGCCAGAGTTAGGTGTTATTCCATTTTTCTGCTGAGAATCTGAGCTCTTGGAGGTTAAGAAGTGAACCTATAAGAATCATCTTCTTAATGAGAGATGGTTTGATGCAATGGTTAAGCTTTAGCATCAGAGGCACTTGAGAATTGAAATTTCCACTGTGGCATTTATTAGTTCTAAGGCCTAAGACTAACCCAGCATTCTCATTTACAATTCATGCCATTTTGCAGAATTTGCTTAAGAATCAAATTATATATTGATTGTAAGACCTTTAACTCAAGTTCAATAAAATCTACTCAAAAAATGATGTTATTTTCTTATTTTTAATCTTTATATCCATCTTTCAACAGAAGAGAGTGCCTCATAGACAGTTTAGTGCTTCGCAAATTCGTAAATTCTATTTGTTTGAATGCACAATTTTCAGGCCAATTAAAACACTGACCTTCTAGGTAACTGGACCCTGAAGAGGAGGGTTATATCCAGTTCAATTTTCATGAATGGGCCTTTATTTCCCAGTGGCCCTGTGTGATGAGATAAGGTATGGTCTTCTTAGTGGTCTTGATATTGCAGCAGAGCTCATAATGGGGCTATCTTAATTTATCTAAAATCCCTTTGCTCTCTGGATTACTCATTGCAACTTGAAAGTTTGGGAGCTGCTTACTTGCTTCTCTATTCATAGGTCAGCAGCTCTTTTTCTGTCCTGTTTGTTTTAATTAACCAAATTAGAGGGGAGCCAAAAGTCCCAGCAGTGGCACTAAGGAATCTTATTTCATGTAGGATTATGAATATTTTATGAGAAGTCAGAAAGAAAGGAATTTATAAAAACTCCTCTCAACAAAGATGGAGAATTTTCCAAGTTGCTGTCCTGGAAGCATGGGAAGACTGAAAATTAGCTTTGGGTTCTGGCTGTGACAGTTTACTGACTACCAAATTTTAATCTGTGGGAAATGACTAAATCTCCTTACTTAGGAGATTTAAGTCCTTAAGTCTAAGGACTTAGTTTTCTTATTTACTCATTCATTCATTTATTCATTCATCGCTCTTACTGCGCACCAGACAGTGTTCTAGGCTCCCAGAGAGAGGGTAATAAGGGCAATAGACAAAAATTCCCTGTCTTCATCAAGCCCAATGTTTAACACAACTAAAGTATACAGTTGTGTGTGTGTGTGTGTGTGTGTATTATATACATACTATAATATGTATTATATTGCAGGCGTAAGCCACTGCTCCTGGCCTGGGCAACTCTTTTAGTGAGTTTTGCTGTAAAGAGAAGAAAAGGAATGGACCAGAGAAGATTTTTTTCTTTTTTTCTTTTTGTTGTTGTTTTTATGTTAATATTGGAGAAAGAGCAGTACATCTGTGTACTGCTGGGATGATCGGAGAAAGGGGGAAGTTGAAGATACAAGAAGGAGAGGGGAAAATTAGAAGAGCAATATCCTTAAATAAGCAAGGATATATATAATTACATATAATATATTATAATATATATATTACAAGGTATAGGGATTTTCCTCTGAGGAAAGGGAAGATAAAATCTTTGTGTAGAAGGGTGAATTTTAGATAGGGTCTCCTGGCTAAACCTCATTGAGAAGTCAACATTTTAGTAAAGACCTGGAGATGTGATGGAGTTTATACCACTAATATCTGGGAGAAGATTATTCCAGGCAAAGAGACTGCTGCCAGGGCAAGGGCTTCCAGGCAGAAGCAAAGTTGTCATGTTAGCGAAATGGCAGGGAGGCTGGTATTGCTGGAGTAGTGAGGGAGAGGGGTCAAAGGGGTGATGGGCTAACCTTGCAGGACCCTGGTTCATGTGATGAGGACCCTGGCCTAGGACTCAAATGGAGAGTTTTAAGCAGAGGGAGATAAGAGCTGATTTTTTTTTTAATGTGATTTTCTGGCTTTTTTTTTTTTTTGCAGGAACAGTTTGTAGTAGGGCAAGCACCAAAGCAGGGTGTGTTGTAATGACACGGGGGCGAGGTGGTGGCAGCACAGCTCAGGTCATAACAATGGAAATGGTGAGAAGCAACAGCATTCTGGATTTAACTCGAAGATATAGGTGAAAGAAGATGTATCTGAAAAGATTTGATGACGTATTAGATGTAAGAATAGGTAGAACTTAAGGATGATTCTAGTATGTTTGACCCCTGGTATCTCCCCTAAAACCTGCTTTCTCTGAAGCATTTTCTATCTCATTAAATAGCAAATCCATCCTGAGCAACAGGAAGGATGGATTTGCTATTTAATGAGATAGAAAATGCTTCAGAGAAAGCAGGTTTTACGGGAGATACCAGAGGTTTTGTACTGGAAATGTTAGGTTTGAGATGTCTCTTTGACTTTCAAGTAAAAATGTATAGTAGGCTGTTGAGCATAAGAATGCACACCAAAGAAAAGAGGTCAAGGCTAGAGATATAAATCTGGAAGTCACATATATCTGAATGGTATTAAAATCATCAGTGTAGATGAATAAAAACAGAGGTCTAAGGACTGAGCCTTGAGCTCTCCTTCACTTAGAGGTCAAGGACATATGAAGGAACCACCAAAGCCGGTTGAGAAAGAGTAGGTGGAAAGGTCAGAGGAAAACAATGTGAGTGTGGACTCTTGGAGTCCAAATGAATAAAGAGTTTAAGTAGAAGAGTCATCACCTGTGTTAATTGCTAATGAAAGTTAATGTGAGATCAAGACTGAGGATTCGCCATTGGAATTAGCTATATGGAGGTTATTGGTGATCTTTATGAAAGCCATTGATAAAAGCTTGAGAGAGAGTGCAGGAAGAATGTGTTAAATTTAGGCAATTTTTTTTTTTTTTGATACAGAGTCTTGAGTGTTGCCCTGGGTAGAGTGCTGTGGCATCATCGCTCACAGCAACCTCAGTTTCTTAGACTTAAGCCATCCTCTTGCCTCAGTCTCCTGAGTAGCTTGGACTATCGGTACTTTCCATGACACCCAGTTAATTTTTCTATTTTTAGTAGCTCTTGCTCTAGCTGGTCTTCAACTTCTGAGCACAAGCAATCCACCTGTCTCAGCCTTCCAAAGTGTTAGTATTACAGGCGTAAGCCACTGCTCTTGGCCTGGGCAACTCTTTCAGTGAGTTTTGCTGTAAAGAGAAGAAAAGGAATGGACCAGAGAAGATTTTTTTTTTTCGTTGTTGTTTTTATGTTAATATTGGAGAAAGAGCAGTACATTTGTGTACTGCTGGGAATGATCGGAGAAAGGGGGAAGTTGAAGATACAGGAAGAAGGGAAAATTAGAAGAGCAATATCCTTAAATAAGCAAGGGGATGGGATTGTGTGGGCCACAGAGGGGCTGGCCTTTATAGGAACATGAGTGAGCGCGAGGTGGTAGGAGCATATGGGCACAGAATCAGTCAGATTAGGTAGATGTGATGCAGGGACGTTGTGGGGGTGCTTTTCCATGTTCTCTGTCAAATAAAAATGAAATTCATCAGCTGTGAGTGTGAGTGAGGATGGAGCAGCAGTGTTAGAAGTTTGAGGACAGAAAAGACAGGATTAAACAGCTGTTTAGGGAAGTGGATAGACTAAGGAAATATATGATTGCTGGACAGCAATTGGGCCTTGAGGATAATGAGAGGTAAGGTGAGACCAGCCAGGAGAGTAGCATGTTTTTTTTTTTTTTTTCTGTTGGCTGAATGGGTGTTATTGCAGAGAAGCCAGGGGAATGAATTGAGTTAGAATTATGATTTTACCAAGTGAAAGTGACAAAGCAAGAGAGGGGCAAGGGAGTTGAGGGCAGGGGCAAGGGGCTGATGATGACGACTGACCATGGGATTTAAGGTAAGTAGGAGGGAAAAGACATGAGGGGTAGTGGAAAGGGGTTAGGATAAATAGATTGAAGATTATGGGCAACCAAAGAAAGGCTGAAGTTTGGGTTCAGAAGGCGGTGGTTAGAGATGGGAAAGTTTGAATTTGTGGTTATGGAAGGGTGGTGGTTTTTGAGAATGTGAAAGGCTGGAGTAGGATCAGAAAGGATAAAACTGGTGGGGAGAGGGAGTCAGAATACTGAGGAGCAGATCACAAGGATGGGTGGAATTTTCTTTGGGCATACTGACCTAGCAGATGGATGACAGGAGCTGTGTTGGAAAGAATGACAGTGATCCTGCAGCTCAGTCTTTGAGGGGTAGTATCTGACTTCAAGGAGTGAGTTAAGAGACTGAAAAAATTAGAGATAGTGGGAGATAGAGTTTCATGATGTGAAATTTAAAGCTTTGATTTATTTTGGTGAGGAAGGAGGAAGAATGGTAATAAAGCCTCCTTGAAGTGGTAAGAAGTGTGTCTACCCCACGTCCAGGTCCAGTGGCACAAGAGGTGGAAGAGAAGATAGCCACCATTTGAGAGACTTCAGAGTCCCCAGGGAGAGCCAGGAGTCATTCAGAGCATGAAGGTGGAGGAATGTTATTAGAAGAGCTCAAGGACACAGGAAAATTTTTCTGGAGAGAGAATTTGAGTTCCAGGGTTGTAGTGAAATGATTCCAGAAAAAGGAGAAGGATAGAAGATGAGTTCATAAAACTGGAGGGAGCCATACAAGGACTAGAATTAGTGGATTAGTGAATGGGGGCAAGTTGGAAGTCTTGAGCTTCATGAGGTGACTGATATGAACAGGTATAATACAATGCTTTTTTTATATTTTAATTTTTTCTTTATAAACTTATAGTGACAAGTTCTCACTATGTTGCCCAGCCTGTTTTTTTCTTTTCTTATTTGCCCTCCTCACTATCCATCCCAGCCTCTGATAACCATCATTTTATTCTCTGTCCCGATGAGATCAATTGTTTTAATATTTAGTTCCCATGTTTGCCTTTCTATGTTTGGCTTATTTCACTTAACATAATGTTCTCCAGTTCTATCCATTGTTTCAAAGAGTATTTTATTCTTTTTTGTAGCTTTATAATATTCCATGGTGAATATGTACCACTGTTTCTTTATCCATTCAATGATGGACACTTAGGTTGATTCTGAATCTAGGTTATTATGAATAGTGCTGCAATAAACATGGGAGTGCAGGTATATTTTTGATGTACTGAATTCCCATTCTTTGGATATATACCTAGCAATCAGGTATATGTCCTTGAAAAGCACTGAGATTATAGGTGTGAGCCACCATGCCTGGCCAGTAAGATGCTCTCAGTGGTGCTAAGGCAGGAATTAAGAGAGACGCTACCCATGTTGAAAGGAGGAAAAAATTATAAAATGGTTCTTACAAACTTGGCATTCAATCTTCTCTGTTCTTGAGACCTAGCAACTTGGGGCAAAAATGGATTTGAGTAAAAACTGCTATGCTGAACTCAAAATTTTGGCTTCATCCTGATGAATAAGACTTTGATTCTGAGTCAAGTACTTTGGAGTAGGGTCTTTATTCTCTTTTAAAGCTCTCCAGCATTCTCTGCAGCCCTTTTGCAAAGAAACTGTTGTCGGATGTTCTACCAGTTTCCCAGATGCACCTGTTCCCAGTCTAGGATGAAATCACAGCTACAACTGAGTTAAATTCTGGCACATCCAGCATCCCTTTGTACCCCTTATCATGCCTCATTTGGCATTCCCTCCACCATTTACTGATCTAGAGACAGCAAATGGTTTTCTTCTGTTGAGATATACAGCTATTAGTAGGAGAGAGGATAGAAATCGCTGCCAACTTTCCAGTGTCAGTTCTCTCCAGTTTTGCAAGTCACAGTGCCTTGGTGGGGAAATGCTGTGTCTACCAGCTAAGGAAGATAACAGAGGCCAAGAGAACTTCCCTAGGAAAGACTCTAGTGATAGATTTGGGTTTGAAACTCTGCCCACCACTTCCTGCCTGCTTCAATTTAGGCAAATGATTTAGACTTTTAAGCCTTTAAAATTGTTTTCTATCTCGGGGAAGGGTATACAATTCTAAGCTGCTGAATGACACATGGACTTGTGACTTAGGACACTCAATTTACATAATTCTTAGCCATATTTAATGTGTGTTGACTCCGTCCAACCTTCCCTTTCCTTGGCTTCTCTTACTCTAGGTCAGTGGTTCTCAACCTTCCTAATGCTGCGACCCTTTATTTCAGTTCCTGTGGGTTGAGACCCACAGGTTGACAACTGCTGCTCTAGGTATTCTGGGTCTTATTCCTATGTTAGAACTATACTATGCAGAATAATCATGTTGGAATGCCTAAGGGCTTTGCTCTAAGCCTCTAAGCTTTTTTGAAAAACTTACTCTATGTCCTCATCCTACTTGATGTAACTCATACCATCTAGATGGTAATGACCATTATCCATAACCTAGACCTCTCTCTGAGCTCCAGAAACATACATCTGCATGAAATTTCTGCCGAGACATTTCAAAGAGATCTTAACCTTGACTTTGCCACAAAGAAATTCATGTATTACTGTCTGCTCTAAATTGGGAGATCTTCAAGTGACTGGTATTTCCAGAAACCTGCCATTTCTCTTTCTTGTCTTTCACATTCAATCCATCCTAAAGTTCTGTCAATTCTATTTACTAAATAGATTTTGGATTCCTTCACTTTGTGCTTTTTCTCAGCTGCCATCCCAGCCATCATTGTCTCTGGCCTGGACCACTGTAAATATTGCAAAACAATTTGCCCAGTGTCCATTCCAACTTTGCCTCTCATCCATCCCTTTTCTTCACAAATAGAAAGGGCCACATTTTGAACTCATGTGAAGATGTTATCCCCTCCTCCTCACATTCTGGATTAGTAATACCCAATAGAGTGAAAAATCATTAGATGGCTTCTCACTGATGGTCACTCTGGCCAGTAAGGTGCCGCCCTGAGACTGTTTGCAAACTTAACCCCGCTTCACCTTGAGCTTCTCTCCCTTTCTGTCTCAATACTTGAACCCCATTCATCATTTAGCTCCTGCTGATCTTTCTCCCCCCGGGGGGCTTTTCCATCTGCTGGTTTCTGTACATTTTTCAGCTCTCAACTCAAATTGTGCTTTCAAAGGGAATAGTTTCTTGATCTCCCTTACACAAAATCTCCCTGGGCTAGATCAGGGTTTCAATCCTTTGGCACTGTGCAATTTTGCAACACTTAGAAAAGTTCACAATTAATATTTATTTTGGCATTTATTTCATTAATGCCTATATGCTGAGGCTGAGGGCTGTTAGATTTGTAAACAAGGGAGGCTTTTATCACCCGCACTTTCTGTGCCTTTGTGTCCTCATTTTGTGTGTAGTATTGGACTGTTTTTTTTTTTCTTTTTCCTGAAGACTTGATGAAAGTGAATCACCACAACAGGACAAGTCTAGGTTGTAGCTATGTCCCTCACACAGGAAGCGTGCCCAACACACATCCACTTGCACACTGTTCCCTCTGGGAAGGAAACCACCAATCCCCTCCCCCACTTAGATTCAGTTGACTTTTTCTGTCCTGCCCTTGCTGGAAAATTCTTCCATATTCTGTATGTGGTCTCTGGTCTCCTCCCTCCCTTTCAATTGTCCTCTCTCCCTGCCTCTGGCTTTCAGTACATGGTACGTTTTCACTATTGGATGTGCCTGGTTTTGCTCTTTCTCTCTTTCTCTTTACATCTTAATTATGATTTTAAATCCTGATTCTTCACTCCCATTCAGTTTGTTTCTGTAGGTGTTTTTGCAAAATGTAGGTTGTCATTTTGTGTGCAAGTCTTATGTCACAGAAATTGTATAGTGTTGTAACTATGGTTCTTTGTTTTTCCACGTGGCGCAATGCTTCCACACCAGCATAAAGTGCAGGTTAAGCGTTCCCTTCTCTGTAAAGTCTTCCTTGGTTCTTCCAATGTTGGGCTCCCTCTTCTGGGCTTCTGCGGCATTTGTTCATTCTTCTGTTAACTGTGATTATGGTCTCATTTTGCAATAAAAAAATCAATGTGCTTGTGCAATTGATTTATATACATTTATGAAATTCTAGCACCTAATGTAGATCTTGGAATATATGTGCTCAACAACATATGTTGAATGAATGATTAACAATGATAATAGCGCACATCTATTGAGCAAGAACTATGCGCCAGATACTCTTCTAAGTATTTCACATCTACTGAACTCATTTAACTTTCACAACAACCTTATGAAGCAAGGACTATTATCATTGTCATTTTACAGAGAGGGAAATTAAAACATGGAGTGTTCAAGTAACTTGTAAACTTCAAGTCATGCCAAGGCAGTCGGGCTCCAGCATCCAAGGTCTTTTCTTAACTGCTCTATGCAGCAGCCCTTGACTAATAAAAAGACTGTACCCAGGGCTCTTGACTTTCAGGCCAGTGTGCTTTCCATGCTACAATGCGGGCTCAATCTCTATTAATTCTTTTCATTACTAGGTGCCTGTCAGGTATTGCCAGCCACCTGTCCTCATGTCTCATTCATCATGTGAGGACTTGCAGGTGGGTATCCTTGTCCCGGTTTTTACAGATAAGGAAACTTGGCTTCTGAGAAATATGGTAAATTGCCTGCAATTTCACAATTAGTGGCAGAGCCAAAATTTGGACCTGGGTTTGGCTGAATTTACTGTTCACTTTCTTTCTACCCTACCACATAAACATGGGAGAGGCACCTGTGTCTTGCCATCCTGATTCCTTAAATTGTGGGGTTAACGGATGGGCCTTCGGTGGAAAGGTAACTGTTTCTTTGGCTTTGATGTGTTCCTAGGACTGTTAACTTATAATCTATGACTTCTTTCATGATCTTGTCATTAAGGGATTTGGAGTCTCTCTTCCAGAACTTGAATCTCTATCCTCATGCTCCTTTCTAGAAGTCTGTGTGTACCTTAAAACCAAATAAACACAAGGTGTAGAATTATAGCACCAGAAAGAAAACAGGTTGGTTTTTGGGATGTCAGGTGGAGGGTAGCATGAGTGGTTAAGAAGGTTCATGGAGAATATTGCTATCTGCTTTGTAGATTGCAGTATTGCTTGATTTTTAAAAAATACATTGAACATATATTTTATTTAACTTTGCCAATCAATACCATTTAATAAAACTAGAAAAAGTATATCAAATTTCGGAATTTGAAAGGACTTTTGGGATCAACTTGTACCCAGAGACCAAACACATCGTGAATTTCCAACCTCCCCTCACTCCTTCATTGTGGTGGCTGTTGATTATTTTTTGCTCGTCTGGTGGCAGTGCCCTGATTTCCTGCTCAAAAAGCATCTCTCCTAAAGCCGGGGCCAAGTGCATTGGGTGGAGCAGACTTGGGCCCTCCTCTCAGGGCTGGGTGTTGAGGTCACTTCACTGGTGGGTCATCACTCTTTCTAGAACATAGGGATTGATTTATCACTCTTCTCCACCTCACAGAGATTGATTTAGGGGTGGGTGTGACCTGAGCCTATCCAGTCAGGACCAGCAAAGAGAGAGTTTTCTTTAGTGTCTTTTTTATGTTGCAGCGACATAAAAAAATAATCCTTTTCCCTGTGATGTGGAGCAGAGGATGCAAACCTGGTGCCTAAAGGGGCTATAACCTACAGATAGTATACTGAACTCCTGGATCCAATTGTTGCCTGACACCAATTCTGTCCCTGAATGTTTCATTTCCATCAGCCATTGAAATGTGAACTCTGTGAAGGCTAGGACTTCATTTCTGTTGTGACCTCAGCGCTTACAACAGTGTTCAACAGACATTTGCTGAATAAATTCCAAATCTGACATTTCTCCTTTGTAGGGTATCTCAGTTTCCCATGCCTTCTTTTCCATGTGCTGACCACAAATCGCAGAGTGCCTTCACTGCTCTGTGACCCTGGCTTTGCCCAGTAGGCCTGACCAGTTAGTTCCAGGCTCTGATACAGGTATCTAGGCTGTTGCCCAAAAGAACAGAAGAAACTGACCCTGAGTCAATTCCTTAAGCCCCCATATAAACGTACCTCTATCCCCTTGTTGCTTACATACAAGGGTGAACACCCCTTTCCTCTTGCTGCAGTATTCTGCAAGTTAATTTCCCCCAATACAGGTAAATACTATGAAGTGATCACTCTGCTGTTTAGTGCTTTTTTCCTTGGAATCTCAACCAGCTCCATCTCAGGACAGTTTGGGGTGCTACCTTGTGGGAACTCCTCTGCTACCACATTTGGTGCAATTCCAGACTTGGGTTCTGTGGGATGAAACACCCCTCTTCCCTTAAGCCAAATTATTTGGTGTTTTCTGTTGTTGGCAATCAGAGGAATTCTAACTGATGAATATCCATAGTAGTTGTTATTAATCAATCATGACACTTTTTGTAGCAGGTTTAGAATCCTTTTTAATATTATGTTCCAAGAAGACATTATAAATCATTACTGTTAGCAGACGAGATGGAACTCACCTAGAATCCACATCAGTTTTCTGTTCCTACATAAAAAATAAAACAATTTTATCAGTTTCTAGCAACATAAATTTATTATTTCTCTAATACCTAAATTAGTGGTCTGGGCATGGCTTTAACTGAGTCCTCTGTTCAAAGTGCTATAAGATTTCAATCCAGGTGTTGGCTGGACTGTGTTTAATTCTGGACCATAGATACTCTTTCAAGCTCATGCAGTTGTTGGCAGAATTCATTTATTTGTAGCTGTAATACTGATGCCCTTGTTTTTTTGCTGGCTGTCAGCTGGGGGTCATTCACAGGTCCAGAGGCTGCTTGCAGATGCTTGTCCTGTGGCTGTGCTACAAGCCCTCTTGTAATGGGGCAGCTCAGTCCTTCCACCCTGTGGGATGACCACTCTCTTCAGGAAGGATCAGAACTCTTTTTAAGGGCTTTCATTGGATTAAGGCAGGTAACCTCACTTTTAATTCAAAATTAGCTGATTTGGGACTTCAAATGATATTTGCAAAAATCTCACTTTTGTAACATAATAACCTAATAATGGAAGCCAACTCTCATCAGACACTGGGTTCCACCCACACTCATTACAAAGGGTGTGTACACCTAAGAGCTGGAGTCATGGGAGGCCATTCAAGGATAACCTGGGTATAATCCAAATCCTCTGTTGTGCAGATGAGAAAATTGGGACTAAGAGAAGAAAAGTAGCTTGCTCAAGCAGTGTCTAGTGACAGAGCTGGAATCGACACTCTAGGTCCTCAGTCTCCTACTCTAGTTCTATTTGAGATCAGAACGAGCTATTTCTGAACCTTTTTTTCAAGGCTGTACAGGCTCATTTGAATTTGTGGGAATCATCTCATGTTTAGTTATCTTTGTGTCTTTCTCTTTTCTACAACTCCCACTGCATCTAGCAGATGGGTACACAAAAAATGCTTTTAGTGTTGATTTGATTAAGAAAATCCATTGGTTAATTTTTAGAAATTTGAAAGCTGAAATGAATTGACCTAATAGCCAACCCAACCGATGAGGAATTCAGAGACAGAAGGAAGCCTTGCAGGACACGGATGAAATATTAATAGAGTCACTGTCAGTGATAATAGCATCTCTTCTTCTGGTAGCTGCCGTGACCTTTAAGAGTTAAGCATCACCATAGGGGCTTTCCTAAAGGGCTGGGCCCCCTGCTTTTCAGCAACTGAAGCCACTTGCAAGTGATGGTCATGCTGGGGCTTGTGGAAGAACATGATGAATAGGTGAAAAGGACATTACAAATGTCAGCAAAGGCCCCCAAATGATTTTCTTGAAAGTTTTCTGGATTCATAACAAGTTTCACTTCACAACTGACCTAAGACATTTGGATAGACTTAAACAGACTTTGTTTCTCTTCTCATAGTTCAATCTCATTCATAGGAAATATGCATTTACCTGAAAACTAATGGGCCAGTAAATGAAATTATGAGGGTGCTAACGATATAAAAACGTTAAAATATGTTTTACCACAACTTTCTAGGGATTACATTATATTTTTTATTTATTTATTTTTTTACCCTCATATTAATCTGAAATTTATTTTTTTTATTAAATCATAGCTGTGTACATTGATATGATCATGGGGCATCATTCACTAGCTTCACAGACTGTTGACACACTTTCATCACACTGGTTAACATAGCCTTCCTGGCATTCTTTCAGTTACTGTGCCAAGACACTTACATTCCACATTTACGAAGTTTCACATATACCCTTGTAAGATGCACCGCTGGTGTAATCCCACCAATCCCCTTCCCTCTACCCACCTCCCCCCCTCCATTTCCCCCTTCCCCCTATTCTTAGGTTGTAACTGGGTTATAGCTTTCATGTGAAAACCCGCATTACATTTTAATGGAAAACACTTTCCTGAAATTTTGATGTCTATCTAATTTCTTGGAAAAGAGTCAAGTTCATTGACATCATCAAATTCTGAGCTTAATTCTGAACTAGCATATTGCCTAAAAAATAGTAGATTATTTAAGAATAACCAAGGCCAAAAAAGTGGTCACTGTGAAGGTCAGATATAGGGCAGGAAGGAACACGGTCCTTCCAAAAAATGTAATTATCTGAAAGGCATTTTTGATCAGTTACTATATAAGTTATCTATTGCTGTATAATAAATTACCTCCAAACTCAATGGTTTAAAATAAGGAACATTTGTTATCTTTCTGTGGTTTAAGAGTCCATATGTGACTTAGCTGAGTGCTTCTGGCTCAGGATCTCTAACAGGCTGTTCTCTGGGTGTTCGCTGGGGCTGTGGTCTCATCTGAAGGCTCTGCTGGAGGAAGATCCTCTTCTAAGTCCACCCATTTTGTTCCTGGGCTCTTGGTAGGACTCCTTAAGAGATATTGATTGTAAACATCAATTCTTTACTACATGTAAACATCAATTCTTTACTACATTAATTGTAAGCATCAATTCTTTACTACATGGTAACTCAAATAAGGCAACTGACAACATGGCAGCTGGCTTCCCTCAGACGTATGGAGAGGTAGGGGGAGAAAGAGAGAGAGAAGAATGAAGTCTTTTTGTATCTTAATCTTTTTAATCTTGATGGTGACATCTCATTACTTTTTACTCTGTTCACAGTAAGGGAGTCCCTAAGTCCTTCCCACACACAGGAGGTCATGGTGAGGGGATTATACAGGGCATGCTGACCAGGAGGCAGGTATCTCAGAAGTTGCCTAGCATATGAACAGAAGGAAATAGAAAAGTACCTGTTGAGATTGGACATTATTATAGTGTTTATCATTTGGAAAGGTATTAATCAGGCCCATTTATCAATAAGGTGCAGATTGATGCTTGGATTCATGCAGTACCCAAACCCTTATGTGAATGTGTAGGATTTGAGAGTAGATTTTCTTTTTCATGGTCATTGTCTTAATGCAGATAGAGGGAAGGCACTGGAGGAGCTCAGAAGTGGCCTATACCTTGCCCAACAGAGAGATCAGGAAAGACTCCCTTTAGAGGGCACATTTGAAATGGCGATGGTAGAGCAATTAGAGCAAAGTTGGGAAGAAAGGACATTTTATGGCAAGAGACAGTGTGAACAGAGGCCCAGAGGTGGGGAATGCCAGAGCATGCTGAAGGTCAACCCTGAAGGTCAAAGAGATATTATAAAACTGACATGAGACAAGGGTTCCTATCCTGTCCTCTCCACTATTTCTTCATCTCTCTGCATGTCACACTAGACAATGTGTCATTCTGGAAGCACAACTTGGTAATTCAACACAGTTCAGTGTCTTCATGCTTGTTTCAAGGAAATGACTTTAGAGCTAATTCCGAGCTCCTATGTGAAACACATGTATAAATAATTTTCCATATATTTGTTGCCAAATATATGTCTACTGAAGTCTGAAAGGTTGGCTTCATTATGTCTGTCTTTTTCCTAATTATTCTGGTCCTCACTGTATGTGAAAGTAACCAAGTTCTTGAGATGTTTGGGAAGAGGCACCATGGCCTACTTGATGAAAAAGAAAGTACCTGAATGTCTATAATTCTAATAAATCTGAGGTGCTAAAGTATGAGTTCTAGATAACAAAATGTGAATAACCATCCCCTGGTGAAGGTCCCTTTATCACTTGGATGGAAGGGGCTGGGAAAGTGAATGGCTGATTGGTGTTGGGAGCTGGGGCAGAATCTGGAGAAGGTAGGACTGGCTAAGGCATCACACTGTGAGAAGTGCATGGTCATCAGGTGTCCAAGGAAGAAGGAAGAAGATGCCAACAGTGGAGGCCAAAGAAAGAATCCTACAAGCTCAGAGCTGGAAGACCCTAAGAGTTTAAGACCACCAATTCTCTATAGAGAACTGAGGCATAATAGTTCAGTGGTAGAGTTGGAGCTAAAACCCAGGGCCTTGAAGAAAAAACTGAGTGACTAGCTCCATCTTGCTAGCAGAAGAATCAAGAGTTGTGCACAAGTCTAAAAGATATTTCTAGATACTTCCCCTCAGCATCAGCCTGTCTCTGCACAAGCCCTTTGTCTCACACCTCTGCTTAGCCAATCTTGATCTACCTTACATTAAAACAATGGTGAAAGGTAAAGATCCAGTTTCAATTTTCTACAAGTCACCAGCCAATTCACCCAGCACCATTTGTTAAATAGGGAATATTTTCCCCAATTTATGTTTTTGATAGGTTTGTCAAAGATCAAAGGATGGTAAGTGGCTGGCTTCATCTTTCTGTTCTCTATTCTGTGCCACACATCTACCTCTCTATTTTTGTGCCAATACCATGATATATATATATATATATATATATATTTTTTTTTTTTTTCTTTTCGGGTAGAGACAGAGTCTCACTTTATGGCCCTCGGTAGAGTGCTGTGGCCTCATACAGCTCACAGCAACCTCCAACTCCTGGGCCTAAGCGATTCTCCTGCCTCAGTCTCCGAGTAGCTGGGACTACAGGCACCCGCCACAACGCCCGGCCATTTTTTGGTTGCAGTTTGGCTGGGGCTGGGCTTGAACCCGCCACCCTTGGTACATGGGGCCGGCACCCTACCGACCGAGCCACAGGTGCCGCCCACTATGATATTTTTTGGTCACTATAGATTTATGGTGTAGCCTAAAGTCTGGTAGCCTGATTCCTCCTGATTTCTTCCTATTTCTGAGTAATGTCTTGGCTGTTCGAGTTTTTTTCTGATTCCATATAAAACATAGTACTGTTTTTTCCAGATCTTTAAAATATGACAGTGGTGCTTTAATAGGGATTGCATTAAATTAGTATATTGCTTTGGGTATATGGACATTTTAACAATGTTGATTCTTCCCAGCCATGAACATGGTATGTTTTTCCATTTGTTAACATCTTCAGCTATTTCTTTTCTCAGAGTTTCATAGTTCTCTTTATAGAGATTGTTCACATCCTTTGTTAGGTAAATTCCCCAATATTTCATCTTCTTTGGCACTACTGTAAAAAGAATAGAGTCCTTGACTATTTTTTCAGCTTGACTATCGTTGGTATATATAAAAGCTACTGATTTTTAAGTATTGATTTTTGTATCCTGAGATGCTGCTGTATTCCTTGATCACTTATAAGAGTTTTGCAGTTGAGGCCCTGGGGTTTTCCAGGTATAAGATCATATCATCTGCAAAGAGTGAGAGTTTGATCTCCTCTGACCTCATTTGGATATCCTTGATTGCCTTCTCTTGCTTGATTGCTATGGCTGAGACTTCTATTACTAAGTTGAATAGCAGTGGAGACAATGGGCATCCTTGTCTAGTTCCAAATCTGAGTAGAAATGTTTCAATTTTCTTCCATTCAATGTGATATTGGCTGTGGGCTTGCTGTAGATGGCCTCTATCAGTTTAAGAAATGACCCGTCTAAGCATATTTTTTTAAATGTTCTGATTATGAAAGGATTCTGGATATTATCAAAAGCTGTTTTCTGCATTAATTGAGAGAATAATATGGTGTTTGTTTTTTATTTTGTTTATGTTACATATTATATTTATAGATTTATGTATATTGAACCAACCTTGTAACCCTGGGATAAAACCTACTTGATCATGGTGTATAAATTTTTTGATGTGTTGTTGAATTCTGTTTGCTAGGATCTTATTGAATACTTTTGCATCAATATTCATTAATGATATTGGTCTGTAATTTTCTTGCTTTGTTGGGTCTTTTTCTGGTTTGGGGATCAGGGTGATATTTGCTTTGTGGAATGTGTTGGGAAGTATTCCTTCTTTTTCTATGTTTTGGAAAAGTTTATGTAATATAGGTACTAATTCCTCTAGTTTTGGTAGAGTTCTTATGTGAGATACCATACATTCCAGTAAGGGTAGCCCATATAACAAAATCCCAAAACTACAGATGTTGGCATGGATGTGGAGAGAAGGGAACACTTCTGCACTACTGGTGGGAGTGCAAGCTAATACATTCCTTTTGGAAAGAAGTTTGGAGAACACTGAGGGAACTAAAAGTAGAAATTGCAGCTGTTTGGTCCTGAAATTGCAGCTGTTTGGTCCTGCAATTCCTCTACTAGGTATATGCAAATGACCACAAATCATTTTACAACAAAGATATTTGCACCAGAATGTTTATTGCAGTCCAATTCACAATTGCCAAGTCATGGAAGCAGCCCAAGTGCCCATCGACCCATGAATGGATCAACACATTGTGGTTTATATACACCATGGAATATTATGCAGCCTTAAAAAAGATGAAGACTTTATCTCTTTTATGTTTACATGGATGGAGCTGGAACATATTCTTCTTAGCAAAGTATCTCAAGAATGGAAGAAAAAGTATCCAATGTACTCAGCACTATTACGAAACCAATATATAATCACCCACACTTTTATACAAATGATAAAACACAATTATAGCCCAGAATGCATGAGGGAAGAAGAAGGTGAGGAGAGGGGAGGGGGAAGGCTGAATGGAGGAACGGTAACCAGTAAGCCCTCACCTATTGTGCATATTGCAAGGGTACATGTCAAATCTATTAAGAGTAGAGTATAAAAGTCTTAACACAGCAATTAAGTAAGTGAGGTGGAGGCTATGTTAACTAGTTTGATGTAAGCATTCTAAATTGTATATAAAGTCAGCCCATTGTACGCCATAAATGCATTAATATACACAGTTATAATTTAATAAAAAAGTTAAAACAATGGCCATAGGAATCTCTCTTTCCTCAAATAAGTGAGTATCTATCATTTGTACCTCCCTATACAAACTCTTTCCTTTAGGTAAAAGTGCCCTGAATTTCCCCTAAGAAAGTCACTCTGCCCACTTGATTTTGTGCTTGGGTGTATTGACCCCATCTCCAGATTTAGGAGCATGTAATGATTCTCACTATTCTCTGCCATTAGTTTCAAAGAGGGGCGCAGAGTCCAGAAGAATAAATGAACCCTGAAGAGGTATTTTCTGGTTCTTCTGGAAAGAAAGGCTTTATCTCTTTCAACTGGATTTGGCCATGCTAGGCTTTGAGCTACTTCAGGCATTTGCTAGCAGGAGAGGGACGACCCTGAGGCTGAGGAAAACACACAGAGTCTGGGCTGAGACATGCAGAGAAACTAAGCCTGGTTGTTAGCATTTCAGCATCTAGATCTAAATACAACTGAAGCCAGTTTCAATCCTTGGAGTGCTTGGCTACTTCAGCCAATAACCTAGAGCGATCTTGTTAAAACATAAGCCAGATCATCTTACTTATCTGCTGAACACCCTGCAATAACTTCTCATAGGGTCTGATGGAAACCAGTGCCTTTATAATGACTTGCAAGGCTCTGCATGATCTGGTCTGCAGTTAACTCCCTCCCAACCCACGCTCATTCCTTTATTCCACTCCGGCCGCACAGTTCATTCTTGGTGTTTTTAAAGCAAGCAAGAAACGCTCCTACCTTGGTCATTTTCCTTATAATTTTTCTCTTCCTGAAACCCTTTTATTCCTTTAATTCTCTCGCCTCCTTTAAGTCTTTGCTCAAATGTTACCTTCTCAATGAGGTTTTCTCTGCAGTGAGGTTTAATCTTGCAACCCACACCACTCTCCTTGCCCAAACTTCTGATTCCTCCTTGCCTTTACCCTGCATTTTCTTTTCTTTTAAAAACGTAGTACATACACTTTTAATGTACTATATATTTTATTTATTTATTGCCTTTAATGTTTCATAGTTGCCTGTCTTTACTAGATTATAATTCTCAAAGGGCAGGAATTTTTGTCTGTTTGGTTCCTGTGTCTTCCAAGTCCCTAGAATAGTGCTTGGTGCTTATTTGTGGAATAAATGAATGAATGATTGGGGCTGATGCCTAACACACTGTGTCAGTCAGGGTTCTCCAAAGAAACAGAACAGAGAAGATCATATGCTGTAATATAGGAAGAGATTTATCATGAGGAATTGGTTCATAGGATTATGGAGGCTAAGAAGTCCTGAGTTCTTTCATTTATAAACTGGAGGCTGTGGAACCTAATGTAGGTCCAGTCTCAGCCAGAAGGCCCAAGAACCAGGAGCACTTGTGCTCAAGGGCAGGAGAAGAGAGATGGCCCAACAAGAGAAGAGAGATGAAATTTATCCTTCCTCTGTCTTTTTAGTCTATTCATGTCCTCAGTGGATTGTATGATGCCCACCCCGAATGCTTAAGTCCATCTTCTTTGCTTGGTCAAATATTAACTTCTTCTGGAAACACTCTGACGATATAAATAGATAAATTTATCTATTTATATCTGATAAATAATGTTTTTTTTTGTTGTTGTTGTTGGGGATTCATTGAGGGTACAATAAGCCAGGTTACACTGATTGCAATTGTTTTTTTTTTTTTCTTTTTTTTTTTATTGTTGGGGATTCATTGAGGGTACAATAAGCCAGTTACACTGATTGCAATTGCTAGGTAAAGTCCCTCTTGCAATCATGTCTTGCCCCCATAAAGTGTGACACACACCAAGGCCCCACCCCCCTCCTTACATCCCTCTTTCTGCTTCCCCCCCATAACCTTAATAGTCATTAATTGTCCTCATATCAAAATTGAGTACATAGGATTCATGCTTCTCCATCCTTGTGATGCTTTACTAAGAATAATGTCTTCCACTTCCATCCAGGTTAATACGAAGGATGTAAAGTCTCCATTTTTTTTAATGGCTGAATAGTATTCCATGGTATACATATACCACAGCTTGTTAATCCATTCCTGGGTTGGTGGGCATTTAGGCTGTTTCCACATTTTGGCGATTGTAAATTGAGCTGCAATAAACAGTCTAGTACAAGTGTCCTTATGATAAAAGGATTTCTTTCCTTCTGGGTAGATGCCCAGTAATGGGATTGCAGGATCAAATGGGAGGTCTAGCTTGAGTGCTTTGAGGTTTCTCCATACTTCCTTCCAGAAAGGTTGTACTAGTTTGCAGTCCCACCAGCAGTGTAAAAGCGTTCCCTTCTCTCCACATCCACGCCAGCATCTGCAGTTTTGAGATTTTGTGATGTGGGCCATTCTCACTGGGGTTAGATGATATCTCAGGGTTGTTTTGATTTGCATTTCTCTAATATATAGAGATGATGAACATTTTTTCATGTGTTTGTTAGCCATTCGTCTGTCATGTTTAGAGAAAGTTCTATTCATGTCTCTTGCCCATTGATATAAGGGATTGTTGGCTTTTTTCATGTGGATTAATTTGAGTTCTCTATAGATCCTACTTATCAAGCTTTTGTCTGATTGAAAATATGCAAATATCCTTTCCCATTGTGTAGGTTGTCTCTTTGCTTTGGTTATTGTCTCCTTAGCTGTACAGAAGCTTTTCAGTTTAATGAAGTCCCATTTGTTTATTTTTGTTGTTGTTGCAATTGCCATGGCAGTCTTCTTCATGAAGTCTTTCCCCAGGCCAATATCTTCCAGTGTTTTTCCTATGCTTTCTTGGAGGATTTTTATTGTTTCATGCCTTAAGTTTAAGTCCTTTATCCGTCTTGAATAAATTTTTGTGAGTGGGGAAAGGTGTGGGTCCAGTTTCAGTCTTTTACATGTAGACATCCAGTTCTCCCAACACCATTTATTGAATAGGGAGTCTTTCCCCCAAGGTATGTTCTTGTTTGGTTTATCAAAGATTAGGTGGTTGTAAAATGTTAGTTTCATTTCTTGGTTTTCAATTCGATTCCAAGTGTCTATGTCTCTGTTTTTGTGCCAGTACCATGCTGTCTTGAGCACTATGGCTTTGTAGTACAGACTAAAATCTGGTATGCTGATGCCCCCAGCTTTATTTTTGTTCCAGAGAACTGCCTTAGCTATACGGGGTTTTTTCCGGTTCCATACAAAACGCAGAATCATTTTTTCCAAATCTTGAAAGTACGATGTTGGTATTTTGATAGGAATGGCATTGAATAGGTAGATTGCTTTGGGAAGTATAGACATTTTAACGATGTTGATTCTTCCCATCCATGAGCATGGTATGTTCTTCCATTTGTTAATATCCTCTGCTATTTCCTTTCTGAGGAGTTCATAGTTTTCTTTATAGAGGTCCTTCACCTCCTTCGTTAGGTATATTCCTAGGTATTTCATTTTCTTTGAGACTATGGTGAAGGGAGTTGTGTCCTTAATTAGCTTCTCATCTTGACTGTTATTGGTATACACAAAGGCTACTGACTTGTGGACATTGATTTTATATCCTGAAACATGACTGTATTTTTTGATGACTCCTAGGAGTCTTGTGGTTGAGTCTTTGGGGTTCTCTAAGTATAAGATCATGTCGTCAGCAAAGAGGGAGTTTGACCTCCTCTGCTCCCATTTGGATTCCCTTTATTTCCTTGTCTTGCCTAATTGTATTGGCTAGAACTTCCAGCACTATGTTGAATAGTAAAGGTGACAGAGGACAACCTTGTCTGGTTCCAGTTCTGAGAGGAAAAGCTTTCAGTTTTACTCCATTCAGTAAAATATTGGCTGTGGGTTTGTCATAGATAGCTTCAATCAGTTTTAGAAATGTGCCACCTATGCCTATACTCTTCAGTGTTCTAATTAGAAAAGGATGATGGATTTTATCAAATGCTTTTTCTGCATCTATGGAGAGGATCATGTGATCTTTATTTTTGCCTCTGTTAATATGGTGGATAACGTTTATGGACTTGCGTATGTTAAACCAGCCTTGCATCCCTGGGATGAAGCCTACTTGATCATGATGAATGACTTTTTTGATGATAAGCTGTAATCTATTGGCTAGGATTTTGTTGAGAATTTTTGCGTCTATGTTCATGAGTGAGATTGGTCTGAAATTCTCCTTTTTGTTTGGGTCTTTTCCTGGTTTTGGTATCAGGGTGATGTTTGCTTCATAGAATGTGTTGGGGAAGATTCCTTCTTCCTCAATTTTTTGGAATAATTTCTGCAGTACAGGAATAAGCTCTTCCTTGAAGGTTTGATAGAATTCTGGAGTGAAGCCATCTGGACCAGGGCATTTTTTGGTTGGAAGCTTTTTTATTGTTTCTTTGATCTCAGTGCTTGAAATTCGTCTGTTCAGGAGCTCTATTTCTTCCTGGCTGAGTCTAGGGAGAGGGTGTGATTCCAAATATTTATCCATTTCCTTCACATTGTCAAATTTCTGGGCATAGAGTTTCTGGTAGTATTCAGAGATGATCTCTTGTATCTCTGTGGGATCAGTTGTTATTTCCCCTTTATCATTTTTGATTGAGGTTACTAGAGATTTTACTTTTCTATTCCTCGTTAGTCTGGCCAATGGTTTATCTATTTTATTTATTTTTTCAAAAAACCAACTCCTTGTTTCATTAATTTTCTGAATGATTCTTTTGTTTTCAATTTCATTGATCTCTGATTTTATTTGGGATATTTCTTTTCTTCTACTGAGTTTAGGCTTAGATTGTTCTTCTTTTTCCAATTCCATAAGATGGCTTGTGAGATTGTTGATGTGCTCTTTTTCTGTTTTTCGAATGTAGGCATCTAAAGGGATAAATTTTCCTCTCAAAACTGCTTTTGCAGTATCCCACAGGTTTTGGTAGCTTGTGTCTTCATTGTTGTTATGCTCAAGGAAGTTAATGATTTCCTGTTTTATTTCTTCCTGCACCCATCTGTTATTGAACAGAAGATTGTTTAATTTCCATGTCTTTGGGTGGGGTCGAGCATTTTTGTTAGAGTTGAGTTCCACCTTTAGTGCCTTGTTGTCTGAGAAGATACAAGGTAAAATTTCAATTCTTTTGATTCTGTTGATATTTGTTTTGTGTTCCAGGTTATGATCAATTTTGGAGACCGTTCCATGGGGTGATGAGAAGAATGTATATTCTTTATCTTTGGGGTGAAGTGTTCTATATGCGTCTAACAAGCACAGTTGTTCTAGGGTCTCATTTAAATCTCTTATATTTTTATTTAACTTCTGTTTAGAGGATCTGTCCAGCTCTGTAAGAGGAGTGTTAAAGTCCCCTGTTCTTATGGTATTATCAGATATCATATTGCTCAGACTGAGTAAGGTCTGTTTCAAGAATCTGGGAGCATTTAAATTGGGTGCATAAATATTTAGAATTGAAACGTCTTCTTTTGTATTTTTCCCTTGACCAATATAAAGTGACCATCTTTGTCTTTTTTGACTTTAGTTGCTTTAAATCCACATGTATCTGAAAATAAGATTGCAACTCCTCTTTTCTTCTGAATTCCATTTGCCTGAAAAATTGTCTTCCAACCCTTGACTAGGAGCTTTAATTTGTCTTTTGAAGCCAGGTGTGTTTCTTGCAGACAGCAAATGGATGGCTTGTGTTTTTTAATCCAGTCCGCCAATCTATGTCTCTTCAGTGGAGAATTCAAGCCTTTAACATTTATTGAGATAATTGATAAGTGTGGTAGTATTCTATTCGTCTTATTTGGTGAGAGTCCATTGCTTAGTTTTATCTTTTTCATCAGTGTGGAGGTTAGGTTCTGTCCTTTAATTTCTGAGTTCTTACTTTGCTGCTGATCCATTGTGGTGGTCAGTGTGCAGAACAGGTTGAAGTATTTCCTGTAGAGCTGGTCTTGTTGTGGCGAATTTCCTCAATGTTTGCATATCCGTGAATGATTTGATTTCTCCGTCAATTTTTAAGCTTAGCTTAGGAGGGTACAGAATTCTGGGCTGGAAATTGTTCTGTTTAAGTAGATTAAAGGTAGATGACCATTGTCTTCTTGCTTGGAAAGTTTCATTAGAGAAGTCTGCGGTCACTCTGATGGATTTGCCCCTGTAGGTCAACTGGCGCTTACTCCTGGCAGCTTGCAGAATCTTTTCTTTTGTCTTGACTTTGGACAGGTTCATCACAATGTGTCTTGGAGAGGCTTGGTTAGAGTTGAGGCGACCTGGTGTCCGATATCTCTCTGAAAGCAGTGTGTCAGAATCTTTGGTGATATTTGGGAAATTTTCTTTTCTTTCTTTTTTTTTTTGAAATTTTCTTTTATAATATTCTCTAGTATGGCTTCCATTCCTCTGGGGCATTCTTCTTCCCCTTCTGGAATTCCTATAACTCGTATGCTGGAACGCTTCATAAAGTCCCATAATTCTGACAGTGAACGTTCTGCTTTCTCTCTCTTCTTTTCTGCCTCTTTTACTATCTGAATTATCTCAAGAAGTTTGTCTTCTACCTCTGAAATTCTTTCTTCTGCATGGTCTAACCTGTTGCTGATACTTTCCATTGCATCTTTAAGTTCCCTAATTGACTGTTTCAGTTCCTTCAGGTCTGCTATATCCTTTTTATATTCTTCATATCATTCATCTCTTATTTGAATCTGTTTTTGGTTATTTTCCACTTTATTAGCAGTTTCCTTCATTGTTTCCATCATTTCTTTCATTGTTTTCAACATGTGTATTCTAAATTCCCTTTCTGTCATTCCTAACATTTCTTTATAGGTGGAATCCTCTGCAGTAGCTACCTCATGGTCCCTTGGCGGGGTTGTTCTGGACTGGTTCTTCATGTTGCCTGGAGTTTTGTGATTCTTCCTCATGAGTGATTTCTTTTATCTGTTTCCTTGCCGTAATTTTCCTTTCACTTCCTCTTGCTCTTTAAGTTCTTGTGCCTGTGGACTAAGGGTTACAGGACCAGAAGGGTGAGAAGGTTAAAGAGCTAAAAAGGGAAGAAAGAAAGGAGGACCGAGTGATAAGAAAAAAAAAATAGAGAAAGGAGAGGGGGTGGGTAAAAGGAATATTGACAAAAAGAAGAGAGGCACAGAAAGAGGGAGACAGAGCAATATAGGTGTACAGTAGGGTACTTTCACACAACCTTAAAAAAAAAAACACCTTATGGGGGTGCCCAGTTGGGTGGTTCCCTTGAGGTTAGCAGCTCTTTGCTAACCTGATCAGACACAGTACCCCTCCTCCACCAAGTAGAGAGGAAAGACAAAAATGCTATAAATCAAACCAAAACAAGCAAACAGAAAACTTTACGGGATAAAATTGGGTGAAAAACCAAATAATAGCAGTAGAAACACTAGCAAAAATGAAGTTCTAGTTATTGAAAAAGGCAGCAATGGGAAATTATAATTAAACTAGAAAAATTGAGAAAGAAAAAGGATCTGTATGGAAAAGGTTGAACTTAAAAAACAAAACAACATCAACAACATCAAGATAAACAAAAAAACAACCAAACCAAAAGAAAACAACCAAAAAACAAAAAAAAAACACAACCAAAAACAAAGCAGTATGTATATGTTATTGAATATTGTCTGGGCAACACGTGATCTTCTGGGGTATGAGATGTTAATCACAGTTCTGATACGACTGGAGGCTGCTGATTTCTCAAACCCCAGCAGGTAGACACCCTAAATCTCTCTTCAGCCCACTTAAAAGGCACTTTGGACTTGTAAACTTGCTGAGGAGAAGCTTTCCCAGGATAGTGCTTGTCACTGGAATCACTGCTGAAGTGGCTATCCACTTACCCAGTATGCCAAAACTGGTCTCACTCTGCCCCTGAGGGTTAGGGCTGCAAGGTGGCTCAGACCCCACCCTTAGGCTACTTGGTTGCTGGGTTACCAGCTGCCACCCGATTCTAGCTCTGTGACCCTGAGGGCAGAGCTTGCCGGGGCAGATCGCTCACAATGGCTCCCTGTGACCCACAGACAAACACTATTAGCTCTGTCTGGCTCAGCAGCTCAGACTGGGGCCCTAGACAATGGCCAACGTTCTCCGCACTCCCACTCAGGCTCTCCCCAAGGCAGTTCAACTGAGTGCCAAGTCCAAAGACACCAGAACAGTTCACAGGTAAGGCCTTTCTGGTTTGCAGTCTTGCTGCTAGTGAACTTACAGTTGCGGGCGGGTTTAGACGGATTGAACACACGCGACCACTTGTCATTTTTCCACTGTTTTAGTCCTCCTCTTGGGGTCCAGAAGTCTCTGCTGACTCCCTGTATCCTCACAGGGGTGATGATAGGCAGATCCCACCAGCCAGAGATGCCCAGAGTCCTATCTCCCCAGACTCACGGTGCCCAGACGCAAGGAAGCTGTTACTCGGCTGCCATCTTCTAGTCTATCCTATATCTGATAAATAATGTTTTATCTGATATCTGAGCATCCCTTAGCAGAGTCAATCTGACACATAAAATTAACCACTGCAGAGACAATGAAGTACAGGTCATCACGCAGAGCTGCTAACCTCTACTTGATCTCATTGGTCTAAATTGGACATAACAGGTGCTAAAAGGGCTGCTCTTTACTGAGATCTGAGTCTGATTCTCTTTTTTCTTAATGTTTGATTTACTTCTTTTAAATTTTTAAAAAATTTTGTAATGTTAGGGAGTCCACATGTTCTGTTTACATACTTTGTTTTTGCACAGATTGAGTCTACGTTACACATGTGCCTTTCACCCAGATAGTCTGTACTGTACTTAGTGGGTGTGAATTCACCCAGCCCCACCTTCCTCCCCCTGCTTGATTTTCATTGAGATTTACTTCCACTTGTGAACTTCAGTATTGATTGATTAGCTCCAATTTGGTATTGAGTACAAGTGTTGTTTATACTTTCTTGTGATGTTTCACTTAGAAAAACGGTCTCCAGTTCCATCCAGATTGTCATAAAAATACTAGATTGCCTTTTTTTTTTTTTTTTTGGCTGAGTAGTATTAATTTTATAAATCCATTTAAGTACTAGTGGGCACTTGAGTTGTTTCCATGTCTTTATTGTTGTGAATTGTGCCCCTATAAACAGTTGAATGCAGATATCTTTTTAATAAAATGACTTTTTTTTCCTTAGTGTATATAGTAGTGGTGGAATTACTAGATCAAATGGTAGGTCTACTTTAAGTTCTTTGAGGTATTTTCATACAATTTTCCATAGAAGTTGTACTACTTTGCTGTCCTACCAACAGTGTATAAGTGTTCCTTTCTGCATCTATACCAGTGTCTGTTGTTTTGGGACTTTTTAATGCGAATCATTTTCATTGGAGTTAGGTGGTATCTCTTAGGTGGTTTTGATTTGCATTTTCCTAATGATTAGAGATGTTGAGCATTTTTTCATGACTTTGTGTTGGCCATGAGCATATCTTCATTTGAAAAATGTCTGTTCATGTCTTTTGCCCAGTTTTTAATGGGATTATTTGGTTGTTTCTTGCTGATTTGCTCGAGTTCTTTGCAAATTCTGGTTATCAGTCCTTTTTCAGGTGCATATCATATGAATATTTTCTCTCATTCTGTGGATTGTCTATTTGCTCTTTTAATTGTGTCCTTGGCTGTGCAAAAGCCTTTTAGTTTAAGCAGATCCCATTTATTTATTCTTGTTCTTGCTGTGATTTCTTTTGGGGTCTTATTCATGAATTCTTTGCCTAGGCTGATGTCTATGAATTTTTCCAACATTTTCTTCTACAATTCTTATAGTTTCCTGCCTCAGATGTAGGTCTTTTCTCCATTGTGAGTTAATTTTTGTGAGTGGTGAGAGGTGCAGACCTGTTTCAGTCTTTTACATGTGGCTATCCAATTCTCCTGACAATATTTATTGAGCAGGGATTCTTTTCCCAGTGCATGTTTTTTCAAAAATCAGATGAGATTATGAGGATTATTTCATCTCTGCATTCTTTGTTCTGATCTGTAAGTCTACGTCTGTTTTTATGCCAGTACTATGCTGTTTTGGTTACAATAACCTGTAATATAGATTGAAGTTTGGTGTTGTGATGCCTCCCTTTTATTACATAAGGTCGTATTGACTATTTCTTCTGGTTTCATATGAAGCATAGAACTATTCTTTACAGATTTGCAAAAAATGGCATTGGTATTTTAATGAGAATCGCATTGAATCTATTAAGCCAAAGAACTCCCCATCTCTGGGAATATTCCAAGTATTGCTAGCCTCAAGTGACTGAGAATCCTAGAAGCAGGGAAAATTGTTCTTTTCCTATACCACATACGAGAAGGTTTATTTCCCCTTTTGTTAGGTGTTTGACAGCAGGGTTTTCCATTCTTCCCAGGAGAAACCCTACTGAATACCCTAGGGTGCTTCTGACTTTTGAAGCTCCAAGAAAATAATCACAGTGGCCCAGGTAACATATTTCTCATATTTCAGATTATTATTTTTAAAGACAACCACAGGTGGGAGGCTGAAAATTGAGAGCAGATTGTGTTGTGTGAAATCTGGTTCTCTAACTAAATCTGCCTCCTTCACAAGAGGGTAAAGGAAAACAAAAACCCTCAGGCTGCCAATTTCCCTTGAGAAAATTCCTGGAAAAAATATACATCTTTCAGTGGCAAAATAATTTATAGTCACACAGTTGGAAGGAAAGAAAAAACTTTCTGTAAGGAAACATATTTGTGAATACAGTTCTGCTAAAGATACAGCTGATTTACTTCATTAAACAGCTTAGTTAACATCTCTATGGATTAAGATGTAGATTTAATGACTACAACAAAATTGCATGTGAGCAGTAGCTCAATGAACATAGAAGGTTCCTCCTGTCTCTGATCATAGGCAGATCAAGGATCAAGGGTCATGGGTCCACTGGGTTGGTAAAGGATCCTTCTATCTTATTTTTCCATCTTCCATGCATGACTTTTGTCTTGCTGTCTAAGATGGCTCTTCATGCTATCCTAGTTTCACAACACATTTGACACTAACTTTTTTCTTCTTCTTCTTTTTTTTTTTTTTTTAGAGACAGAGTCTCACTTTGTCACCCTCGGTAGAGTGCTGTGGTGTCACAGTTTACAGCAACCTCCAGCTCTTGGGCTTAGGTGATTCTCTTGCCTCAGCCTCCCAAGTAGCTGGGACTACAGGCGCCCGCCACAATGTCTGACTATTTTTTTGTTGCATTTTGACCAGGGCCGGGTTTGAACCAATCACCCTTGGTATATGGGGCCGGCGCCCTTCTCACTGAGCCACAGGCACCTCCCCATTTGACAATATCTTATCAAAGAATCCTCTTAACAATCATTGGTGATAGTTATGACAGCCCCATGTTACAGATGAGGACATGAAAGCCCTGCAAGATTTAGAGATGGGACTGGTTGAAAAGAGGTCCAGATCTAGATTTGGGCCTGGAGTTTCTTCAGTTTAGACAGTGGTTTGGCTGCATTAGTCAGACTGGCCATAGATCTGAGTCTATGACCAAGTTGTTACAAAAACATAGACCCCAGAAGCTACTGTGGTTGGGTCAGTCTGAGAACTCCACAAGTTAAAAGGGAAGATAGAAATGTCCTAACAAGCAAATCATTACACACTTACTCAGTTGCTGAAGACAGAGGGCTTGGGGGTCCTGGTTATAAATGGTTCACTTTTGACTTTTGAATCCCTTCTCCAGGAACCCAAGAGTTCTCCTAATGGATATTCCCAGGAATTAAACTTTAATGTCCTTTTAACTTCCTGAAAGGGCTTTTATGCCCTATTTTTGAGTATCTCTTGTTACACTACACTGCTTTTGGCATCTTCTGCTAAGTTCTGGACTGGTTGAGCAAGTAATGCTGGATTGTAAACTCCACAGAGGAAGAAGTCATGTCTGTCTTGCTCAATTTTGTGCCCCCACCTAGCCCAGGGTCTGGCATAGAACACCCTGTCCCAGAAACATTTGTTGAAGAAGTTAATCTTTGAAAATTAAGTAGGGAATACCAAATACAATTTCCGTAACGTAATTATAAACACTAGACTTGAAAGACAACATTGAGAATCAGAGATGCAATTGGGTATAGGGGAAAGAACTCAGAATAAAACAACAACTACAACAACAACTAAAAATAGACATGAATATTCATCTTGGCTTGTGAGTCCCTGGATGAGGGATCTTGAGAAGGTCATTTGACCACTTTGAGTATCATTTTCTTTATCTATAAAAGGAGTCAATAACATAGAGTGAATTCACAGAGCTGCAGCAAGGACCAGATAAGATAATGTATGTAAAAGTACTTTGCATATATTTAGCCATTCTACATAACTCTGATGCGGAAATTCAGGAAAGAAAACAGTTATCGTAATGTGAGTTGTAGGAGAGTCATTTGCCTTGTAAACTAGCCAAGTAGAGCATCCTCCATCAATCACTTGATTCTAATTTATTGGGAGATCTTGAGGTTTTACTTTGTGCATTCACTAGTTGATATTATGGTAAAAAGCATGCATCTCTGCAAAGTTTCCCATGTTTTGTTGGGATGGCCACATTGCCTCTTCTGTTGATGGCTGGAATTGTAGGGGGCCATCAATAGGGATGGCAGGGAGGTAAGGCCACAGTGTACTCTCTGCAGGAGCCCTGTGTAAATGGGCATGAAGAGCAAGTGCAAGTTGGGATCTGTAGACCCCAGGGCTGCTGGCTGCTGGAAAATGCAAAATAGATATGGTTAAAGTAGTGCCGTAGGTTTCTCTGAGCCAGGGCATGATCTTTCATTAGTTATTTAACTCTTGGGAAACAAGTGTCTGTAGGACACCTGAGCTCATGACTGACCATTTCTTGCGGCTTATAAGAAGTTTCTGGGGGAGATCCCTTGGAGTGGGCTGCAGGATGATTGCAGCTGCTCCGTCCCAAATGGATGGAGGAGGACCTGGAGGCACTGAGGAAGCAGAGGCTGGTTGAGCTGCAGGGGAAGCATGGGAATCCTGGCGATGCTGCACAGCAGGGAAGCAGAAATGAGAAACAGTATCTTAGCCCAAGTTCTGGATCAGTCAGCCTGGGCCAGGTTAAATAACTTAGCACTTGTAAAGCCTAAAAAAATGAAAACAGCAGAGAATTACATTATACAGATGGAAAGATATGAACAACTAAGTGGGAGGGTATCAGAACAAGGTTTCATAGAAGTGCTTGAAAAAGTAAGCCAACAGACAGAAAAATAAACGACAGTTGAATTTAACAGAAAAAAGTAATGGACTCGGAATTCCTAGTTTAATTCTGAAAATGTAATTCTCAAGGTATTGAGGATAAATGGGAGATCCATACAAGGCTTTAGAAAGGACAGAGGAAATGATGAGAATTCTGGGGCTTTATATAATCTTAGAATTCTGTGGCACAGGGATAGGAATGGGGTGTGGTATAGTTTGTAGATAGGATCATGAGATCTGCAGTCCAACATGCCTAGATTCAAATATAGGCTTCACCTCTCCATCCCAGTGCAATCCTAGGTGTCTCTGATGCTCTGTTTACTCATCTGTAAAATGGGGATAAATATTATCTTTTGGTTATTGAGTACTTATTATATATGTTGGTGTTTGTACTAAACTGTTTACTTATATATCAGATTTAATTGAAAGTATCAGCCTTATATAGTGGTTATGAGGATTAATTAATATCATGCTTACAAAGTAGCTATTCCAGGCACATAGTTAAAGCTTGATATAATAAGTCTTTGCTGTAATTATCACCATTATTGGCTGTTATGAAATTTTGGATTTCAGGTTTGGTGCCATTGGAGGCTGTTTGAATCATACCCCTGAGAATTTATTGGAGTTCATTTCTACCTGGTCATTCAGTCTTGACTCATTAACCAGAGCATACTACTCTCTGAAGGGTGTGAGAGTTATCCTGGCTGGGAGAAAATGCAATCCAATAACTCTGAGATGTCACAACAGGTCCAAATCACCACCGAGAGACTCATCCACCAAGAGAGGAAGAGGGAATAAAGGATTGATCTGTGTCTGTCTTACGTTTAGATGTTTGCAAGATTCTTAAGAGTTCTGAACAGTTGAACCGCCTTTACTGTGGACAGTGTCATTGTTGAATTATACTTCTGACATTTTTTTTTTTGAGACAGAGTCTCTGTCACCTTGGGTAAAGTGCCATGGCATCACAGTTCACAGCAAGCTAAAACTCTTGGACTTAAGTGATCCTCCTGCTTCAGCCTCCCAAGTAGCTGGGACTACAGGAGTGCACTACCACCCTGCCCGGCTAGTCATTCTATTTTTAGTAGAGATGGGGTCTCACCCTTGCTCAGACTGGTCTCAAACTCCTGTGCTCAAGCAATCCACCTGCCTCAGCTTCCCAGAGTGCTGAGATTACAGGCATGAGCCACTGTGACTTGCCTAACCTCTTGATTAATATTATGGAAGTAGCTCTCTTTGAAGGACCCTTTTACTGTGAAGATTAAGAAAGAGAGACAACAAAAAAGAAAGGGAGCAAAGGGACCCCAGAGAGTTCTTCCCACAACTTGGAAGGCACAGTTCATAGCTTCTTTCTCACTCAAATTCTCTGGGAGATTAGACTTCAATTCAGCCTACCATACAACATCCTCTCAGGAGAAACCTTGACTTCCAATGTCTAGATAGCCAAGTCCTGCTTCTGAGACCCTCCAGTGAGGTTGCCATATAGGTTGTGTATTCATGAGAGTGACACATCTAAGAGAGGGGTACCATTACAATGTAGATATCATACCTTTTTTTTTTTTTGAGACAGAGTATCACTATGTCACCCTTGGTAGAGTGCCATGGCATCATAGCTCATAGCACCCTCAAACTTGGGCTTGAGTGATCCTCTTGCCTCAGCCTCCTGAGTAGCTGGAACTACAGGTACCTGCCACAGCACCCAGCTAATTTTTCTTTCTTTCTTTTTTTTTTTTGGGTAGAGACAGAGTCTCACTTTATGGCCCTCGGTAGAGTGCCGGGGCGTCACACAGCTCACAGCAACCTCCAACTCCTGGGCTTAAGCGATTCTCTTGCCTCAGACTCCTGGGTAGCTGGGACTATAGGCGCCCGCCACAACGCCCGGCTATTTTTTGGTTGCAGTTTGGCCGGGGCCGGGTTTGAATCTGCCACCCTCGGTATATGGGGCCGGCGCCCTACTGACTGAGCCACAGGTGCCGCCCTAATTTTTCTATTTTAGTAAAGACAGGGTCTTGCTCTTCTTCAGGCTGGGCTTGAACTCCTAAGCTCAAGCAATCCACCTGCCTTCGTCTCCCAGAGTGCTAGGATTATAGGTGTGAGCTACAGAGCCTGACCTCCAGACAAAAATTCTTATGTAAAAGTCCTAATTCCTAGTACTTCAGAATATGACCTTATTTGGAGGTAAGGTCTTTACAGAGGCAATCAAGTTAAGAAAGATAAGTAAAGCTAATCTTAATCCTATATGACTGATGTCTCTATAAAAAGGCTGTGGGGATCTTCCCAGTGCTGAGTTTTATTATGACAAGCTTGATACTAAGGTTCAAAGCAAAGTCTTAGGCTTACTTCTCTTTCTTTCTCCTAAGTGAATGAAATCTTTCTCCAAGTTGCTATGCCTGGGGTTAGGGAAGGTCATGTGGTGAATAAAACTGCCCTTCCTACCCTCTTTGATGCATCTTTTCCTATTATTGTGCTACAGCCAAGTACCATAATCTCTCACCTGGTTTCCTTAATTCTTGTGAGGGTGTTTTATGTAGACGGTTGTTCAAATTGAAATTTCTGCTTGGAGACAATTACTGGAGAGTCCTGTTCTCCCATCTTCCTCTATACTCTCTGATTCCTTTTATAGAAATAAAAATGTTCTAGTCAACAATAACTAGAACAGGGGAAATAACACGTATCTTAGCATAAGTCTTTAAAGCACTTATGTTGATTACTGAATACTGCTTGTTTATATATGAAAGTGATATTCTATTTAGTTCTGAAGTTATGCTTCAAATGGTATTTTATGATAAGAAGTCTATTAATTACAGTAGAACCTATATTAATTAACCAGCCAAAGTACTGTAACAACATAGGGAGGTGGTCAAAATAAGGTCAACATAGAGAGGTGGTCAAAATAAGGAACTAGGCCTATTATGTTGATACATAACGTGTTGCATGTCTGTTCTATGCAAATTAGGTCTTAGAAACTTAAGGAAATGGTCAATGTGAGGAGATGGTCAGTTGTGGAGGTTCTACTGTATTCTATTAATTCTAGTGAATTTTGTAAGAGGATTTAGTTAGGTTTTGGCTCAGCGCCTATAGCCACAGTGGTCATGGCGCTAGCCACATGCCCTGAGGCTGGCGGGTTTCAACCCAGCCTGGCTAAACAACAATGACAACTGCAACAAAAAAATAAATAGCTGGGCATTGTGGTGGGCGCCTGTAGTCCCAGCTGCTTGGGAGGCTGAGGTAAGAGAATCAATTGCTTAAGCCCAAGCTTTTGAGGTTGCTATGAGCTGTGACTCCATGGCAGTCTACCAAGGGTGACATAGTGAGATAGTCTGGTTCAAAAAAAAAAAGAAAAAGAAAAAGAAAAAAAGAAGAGTATTTAGCTAAATTAAAAAAAAAGATTTTTTTTCTAATTGTATTATAGGGAATACTGGTTTCAAACTGTTCATGATGTTTATCTTTATTATTGTTTTGAGAGCCCTCAACTAAAGTGGGGTTCCAATAAAAGAGCAACTAGCAACCCAGCCCTAATGAGAAACGAAGGGGAGCTGGATGTAAACTCTCACAGTGTGCCTTTTGTGAGGTACTCCTTATGCCCTGCAGATGTCCAGATGTCTAGTTGTCCAGGCCTTGGCCCAATTTCCCAACTCTGGGAGCTCGTTTATAGTGGCAGATGCTCTTGTGGATCTCAACATGTCTGGTGCATGTCCAGTTTATGCCTGGCTGACCGTTGTTCTGGCACTGGGAGATCAACCTTAGGTTTTTTGTATCTCTAGGAAGATCTAGCCTGGAGAAGACCTTAGTTCCTTAAATGGAAGGTGCAAATTCATGACATCATCAGAATAAGAAACAAGTTTAAGACTTTTTTTACATATAGACCCTGGGCAGGGAGAACACAATGAGCTGGGGGGGCAGTTCTTTGTCCATGGGTCATGCAAGATGGGAATGAACAGTGAGGGAGGGAGAGAGAGAAAGGGAGAGAGAGAGAGAGAGAGAGAGAGAGAGAGAGAGAAACAGATAGGGAGAGAGAGGAGACAGAGAACATGGTAATTAGCAGTACATGTAAAGAAATAGAGTGTTGATCACTTTAAGTTTGTGGGCAAATGCTTGTTCAAAGGAAGCACCAGGGAAGTGGAGAGCCCAGTCTGCAAGGTTGGAGAGAGGACTCTACGTTCTTATCCTTGATCAATTGCTTGAGCCACTGAGTATGGAAACTGTCAAGAGTGACTGAGGCTTGCTTCTAGAATGAGAAAGTTAACCTTGTATGTACATATTCAAATGAGTGCCAAGGCAACATACAACTATAACAATTCTTTATTAGCTAGAGATAGATAGATTGAAAGATTGAAAGATTCATCATCTATTTAATAAACATTTTCATTGCCCTTTTAAATATATATATGTGGATTTTAAGATGATCTCAACCTCAGAAATATTAAAACATGAGATAAATGTGCCTCTTAGAATTCAGACAATGGAATAACTGGCTTACAGATTAAAAAGGTTCTTGTGGTCCAGTTAAGTTTGGGAAATGATCTACACTTTTTCTCTTAGCAGCATGCAATTTACATTAGTATGTAATATCTGGGAAGCTTGGCAGTAAAGAAATTGATATTGGTAAACTCAAAACCTTCACTACTACTTGGCTTTGGAATTCTTTTCATGTTGGGCATCTTGTGAGAACAAGTTCTCTGGGCTTCATTTGGAAAATGCTGGGGTAAGGCAAATTTTGTTGATACTTCTCTGTGTGGACACAGCTGTTGGATTTTGTGATTTTTGAGGAAGAGAAATTTTCTTTTGTTTTGTCAGTCCATGGCACTGACTGGGATGACTGGGCAGATGTCCCTCAACCTGATGTTAGAGGGGAGAACCAACCAGGTAAAAGTCTTCTGTATGGCAGCTCTGCACTGCCTAGGGGTGTCGGCACGTTGACCAGCCTCCATTCTCTTCTGTCTCCAGGGTTCCTGGTGGCTTTAGATCATGGCTGGGGGCATTTAGCCATGCTAGGGCTGGGTGATTTGATAATGTGACTGCTTTTTATGACAGGATCTGGGGATGGTTTCCTATTGCTAACTACCTCTGGAGGTTCTGCTCAGTGATGAATGTTTTATGAAAAGCAGTCATTTGCAAGTGAGGCTGGTTCATGAGGCAGAAGAGCTATGTTACCCCTTCAGACAAATCCAGTTCTGTGAAAATTTGATAAGCTTGCCTGTTATTTAGGGTTTAGAGAGCTTAGCGTGTTTTTCAGGCTATTGGGAAAATTGCTCTGGGAAAATAGCCTCTTTTAAAAAACTTTTTCTTGAATGCTTCCGTGTGCTCAGTGTGAGGAACTGAGGCCCAATTCATAAACACTTCTGTTGCTATGACTTTTCACGTGTCTGTCATGTGGATCATCATGAAAATTTTGAGATGCATGAAAATCAAGAGACATAAAATCCATACAGGCGGAAACAGATGAAGCCCTCCCAGCAACACTGATGAACTGAGCAAGTTGAAATGGGTGCATGGGTGAATATGAAAGGATGTTTCTGTCAACTGCGTTTCTTGGAGGTGAAATAATAGACCATAGCATAGTCTGTCTCAAAACTTTTGTAGTGACCACCCTCATAACTTCTTCCTTCAAGGGCTCATCAACTTGAGAGTCACACCTCTATAAAATACGAAGGTGAATTTAATAGTCTCCTGAGGCTTTTTAGAGGTTCAGGATGTAAGACCTAGAGGACATTGCGCTGAGTAAAATAGTAAAATAAACCAGGTACAGAAAGACAGACACTATGTCATCTCACTCAGATGTGGAATTTAGAGAAGGGACCTCATGGAAGCAGAGAGTGGAACAATGGTTACCAGACACTGGGGTTTGGGGAGATGTTGGTCAAAGGACAAAATTTCAGTTTGACAGGATAAATAAGCTCAATAGATCTATCATACAACATGGTGACTAATGTTATGTTAATGATATGGTCTTGTGTTCTCAAAAATCACTGAATGAGTAGATTTATTTATTTCTTTTTCTTTTTTTTATTAAACCATAGCTGTGTATATTAATGCATTTATGGGGTACAAGATTTATTTTTTATTTTTTTATTTCAGATTGATATGAGGGTATAGATGGTTACGTTATATTGTTTGCATTTCTTAGGTATGGTTCAAGTTGTGGTTGAGCCCTTTTCCTGGGGGGTGTGCTGTATACCCTTACAATAGAGTAGATTTCTGTGGTTTTACTACCTCAAAAACATGATAAGTATGGAAGATAATGTATATGTTAAATAGCCAAATGTAGCCATTCCACAATGCATGCATATTTCAAAAACATCATAGTGTACATAATAAATTTATACCATTTTTTACCAATTAAAAAAAATTTACAAAGAATAAAAGGATCAGGCCCACATGAGAGAGGGCCATATTACAAAAGGAGGGCTGTATTACCCTTCTGGAGGGTGAAGGGCTCAACTGCAACTTGAACTTTGCCTTAGAAACGAAAACAGTGTAACATAAACATTTGTACCCTCATATTAATATGAAATTAAAAAAAAAATGGTGCCAGTGATTAGGCAGAAGTCACAGGAGGAAATTATTTTCTCCTCTCCGAGGATATCCTCTTAATAGCAACTAGGATACAGGTATAGGAAAATAGGAGAAGCATTTATGGGGACCAATGTAGCACTCAAGTTAAACTCCCCAAAGGCAGTTTGTGCTGATATAAATGTTGGAAGCATGATAGAGCAAGCTCCAGGAGTTCATCACAGAAAACCTGATGTACGGCACTGGACCTGCAGGAGGATATCGAAAGGGCAGGACACATATTTACAGTAGCTCTGCTAAGTATCCCCCTGACTCTACACCAGCTACCAACAGGACGCAGACTTTTGAAGATAGAACTAAAGAACACAGTGAAAAATGCTCATTTTGTGATTCTTATATGATAAGTTTACATAATTTCTATATTTATACCTCAAAAGAAAGTATGGGGAAAAAAGTGATATGCTATTAAGAAAAAATGATTCTGATTAAGTTTATTTTATCTTAACGGAAAAAAAAGAAGTTTTAGTGTTTTGGTCAAGAGTGCAAGCTCTTGAATTAAATTAAAATTCTGGCTTTACCACTTGATTGTGTGGCTTATCCAGGTTGTTTAAATGATCAAATAGGGATTATAGGTTTTTCATAATCTGGAAATGGGGATCATGTATTTCTTTCATAAGCTGAAAGGGAGATTATTTTGTCCAAGTCTCATGAGATAATGCAGTTTCTATATGCTGGCACTTAGAAACCCTATGTTAATGTTAGCTAATAGTAACTCTGATTCTCTCTAGGGCTGAACTAAACTTCATTACATGAAATAAGAACATCCCTGGGATGCCGCTGCTATGATGCAAGGATTCGTCTATCAAATAAGTTTTCAGGAGATTTACCCCCAATGTTTGATCATCTCCAGCATCTCTCTTGCAATTCTAAGGGCAAATACTTTTTTTACATATTTCTCTGCTTCCTTCTATGTTTATTATGTAACAGAAAATGTGAAAACTCACGAACGTGAGGGCAGCACATTCCTCACCTTTTGTTCTCTGATAAATCACTAGATTGTGGGGCTAGTTTAGATCAAAGTTACCTTGGTTTCTGATCACCTATGGTGAAATATTGCAGAATAATTTTCCTCAAATAGAAAGCTTATATTCATGTTAAATGGGTCTCTCTACTTCAAAATCACTTTTGCAAAGTGGAATCTGCAAAACTGCTTTGTATTACACTGGGTTGAAATTTCTCAAAATTAAAAAAAAATGTGTTTAGAGAGCCTACAATATGCTTTTAACCTTTGGGGAGAAAAGGGCAGGGAATCAATGAATGAAGATGTGCATTCCACAATATGATTATTAAAAAATGGTTTTATTTTATTTCTAACTGACAAATAAGAATCACATATATTTAAGGGGTACAGTGAGATGTTTTGCTACATGTGTACACTAGGGAATGATCAAATCAGGATAATTAGCATATTTATTTCCTCAAATATTCATCATTTCTTTGTGGTGAGAACATTTAAAATCTTGTCAAAATAGCTAAAAGACAGAATTTTAGATGTTCTCACAATATGCTTTTAAAATTATTTTGATTCTTGTGTCATCAACTGGAAACGAGAAAAATTGGATAGAGAAAAAAGAGCCTGCCTCTGTAGATTTCTGCAGGTACATCTTATTTTTACTGAAGAGAGAAGAATCTACACAAACTTAGATCTGTGACATATAAAAAATAAAAAGAAATAATGGGAAAGTGAAATCACCTAAGCAAAGTTTTTTTCCTCTGAAAAACAGAATTTATTATGTAAAGATTAGGAATATTTCTTAAACTCATACACAATTTTTATCAGACAGACTTGAGAATTTACATGTTAAGGGTCCTGACTATGGCTGGCAGACACTGAAGCACGAACACAGCTATTTTTCCCCCCGGGGAAAATCACATACATATTATTAACAATCCTCCCCTTGTATGATTTTCCTATGACCTTTTAAATGAATTTATTTTATTTTATTTTTTTAATTTATTAAATCATAACCGTGTGCAATTATGAGGTACAATGTGCTGATTTGATATACAATGTGTAGTGTTTAAATCAAACTGATCAACATAGCCATCTGCTGAAGTCTAAAGTTGGGGCTGTTAAGAAATCTTTATTATTTTCTTGGTGTTTCGAATCCCCACGTGGTAGAATAGAAACTGCTAAGCATCTGAAAATGATCACACTGATAGTCTCTTACCTGTTTGGCTCTAACCAATAACTTTAGGGTGTCCACAGGAAGTTTAAGAAGTCATCTGCAGATAGGAAAATGAGAAGTTCGTTGGATGAATCACGCTTGTCTTCTCCTTGTTAACGTTAATAACCTCAGATAGAACTGATTCCTCATAGATAAGCCAAGGTCAGGATATAACTTTGGTATGTGGGGCATAATGCAAACTAAGCTTTCCGTTATTATTGTATCTTTGGTTCTTTTGGTGATGTACTTGGGTCGTTATGAAAGTTTTCAGATACACAAAAATAAAAAGGTAAAATCTGGCCAGGAACAGTAGCTCACATTTGTAATCCTAGCACTCTGTGAGGCTGAGACAGGTTGAGTTTAGAAGTTCGAGATCAGGCCAGGCACGGTGGCTCACGCCTGTAGTCCTAGCACTTGGGAGGTCGAGGTGGGAGGATTGCCTGAGCTCACAGGTTTGAGAGCAGCCTGAGCCAGAGCAAGATTTGTCTCAAAAAATAGCCGGGTGTTGTGGCAGGCATCTGTGGTCCCAGCTACTTGGGAGTCTGAGGCAAGAGAATTGCTTAAGCCCAAGAGTTTGAGGTTGCTGTGAGCTATGACGCCATAGCACTCTACCAAGGACAACAAAGTGAGATTCTGTCTCAAAGAAAAACAAAAAAAGAAAAATGTTCAAGACCATACTGAGCAAAAGCGAGACCTCATTTCTAAGAAAATAGCCAGGTGTTGAGGAAGGTGCCTGTAGTTCCAGCTACTTGGGAGGCTGAGGCGAAAGGATTGTTTGATCCCAAGAGTTTGAGGTTGCTGTGAGCTATGACACCATGCACTCTACCGAGGGCAACAGACTGAGTCTCTGTCTCAAAAAAAAAAAAAAAAAAGGTAAAATGCATAGACAGAAACAAATGAAGTCCTCCCAGCAATACTGACAAGCTGAGCAAGCTGAAACTTGCACGAGTGAATCAGAAACACTGTTGACTGTTTTCTTGGGAGTGAAAAAATGGACCACAGTACAGTCTGTCTCAAAACTTTCATAGTGACCTAGGTATAGGTACTCACAGTCAAATAACCCTGTGCAACATAGTAAGTGAAAATTTCACTTTAAGTGGAACTTTATGCAGGGCCTTTTCTTTTTTTTTATTATTAAATAATAACTGTGTACATTAATGCGATCATGGGGCACCATACACTGGTTTTATAGACCGTTTGATACATTTTCATCACACTGGTTAACATAGCCTTCCTGGCATTTTCTTAGTTATTGTGTTAAGACATTTACATTCTACATTTACTAAGTTTCACATACACCCTTGTAAGATGCACCGCAGGTGTAATCCCACCAATCACCCTCTCTCCACCCACCTCCCCCGTCACTCCCCTCCCTTTCTCCCTTCCCCCTATTCTTTTTTTTTTTTTTTTTTTTTTTTGTGGAGACAGTCTCACTTTATGGCCCTCTGTAGAGTGCTGTGGCCTCACACAGCTCACAGCAACCTCCAACTTCTGGGCTTAAGCGATTCTCTTGCCTCAGCCTCCCGAGCAGCTGGGACTACAGGCGCCTGCCACAACGCCCAGCTATTTTTTGGTTGCAGTTTGGCCGGGGCCGGGTTTAAACCCACCACCCTCGGTATATGGGGCTGGCGGCTTACCGACTGAGCCACAGGCGCCGCCCCCTTGCCCCTATTCTTAGGTTATAACTGGGTTATAGCTTTCATGTGAAAGCCATAAATTAGTTTCATAGTAGGGCTGAGTACATTGGATACTTTTTCTCCCATTCTTGAGATACTTTACTAAGAAGAATGTGTTCTGGCTGCATCCATGTGAACATGAAAGAGGTAAAGTCTCCATCTTTCTTTAAGGCTGCATAATATTCCGTGGTGTACATATACCACAATTTATTAATCCATTCGTGGATCGATGGGCACTAGGGCTTTTTCCATGACTTAGCAATTATGAATTGGGCTGCAATAAACATTCTGGTACAAATATCTTTGTTATGATGTGATTTTTGGTCTTCTGGGTATATGCCTAGTAGAGGAATTATAGTATTGAATGGCAGATCTATTTTTAGATCTCTAAGTGTTCTCCAAACATCTTTCTAAAAGGAATGTATTAAATTGTATTCCAACCAGCAGTAGTAGAAGTGTTCCCTTTTCTCCACATCCACACCAACATCTCTGGTCTTGGGATTTTGTGATATAGGCTAATCTTACTGGAGTTAGATGATATCTCAAAGTAGTTTTGATTTGCATTTCTCTGATGATTAAGATGATGAACATTTTTTCATATGTCCATAGGCCGTGTGCCTGTCTTCTTCAGAGAAGTTTCTCTTCAAGTTCCTTACCCAGAGTGTATGATGCCCCATGATCATATCAATGTATACAGTTATGATTTAATTAAAAAAAAAAAAAGTTAAAAAAAAAAAAAAGTTCCTTACCCAGCCTGCGATGGGATCACTTGTTCTTTTCTTGCTTACACGTTTGAGTTCTCTGTGAATTCTGGTTATTAAACCTTTGTCAGAGACATAACCTGCAAATATCTTCTCCCATTCTGAGGGCTGTCTGCTTGCTTTACTTACTGTGTTCTTGGCTGTGCAGAAGCTTTTTCGTTTGATCAGGTCCCAGTAGTGTATTTTTGAGGCTGCTTCAATTGCCCGGGGGGGCCTCCTCATAAAATACTCGCCCAGACCAATTTCTTCAAGGGTTTTCTCTGCACTCTCTTCTAGTATTTTTATAGTCTCATGTCTTAAGTTTAAATCTTTAATCTAGTGAGAATTTATCTTAGTTAACGGTGAAAGGTGTGGGTCCAGTTTCAGTCTTCTACAGGTTGCCAGCCAGTTCACTCAGCACCATTTGTTAAATAGGGAATCTTTTCCCCACTGAATGTTTTTAATTGGCTTGTCAAAGATCAAATAACGGTAAGTAGCTGGGTTCATCTCTTGGTTCTCTATTCTGTTCCATACATCTACCTCTCTGTTTTTGTGCCAGTACCATGCTGTTTTGATCACTATGGATTTATAGTATAGTCTGAGGTCTGGTAGTGTGATTCCTCTGCTTTGTTTTTATTTCTGAGTAATGTCTTGTCTATTCGAGTTTTTTTCTGATTCCATATAAAATGAAATATTGTTTTTTCAAGATCTTTAAAGTATGACAGTGGAGCTTTACTAGGGATTGCATTAAAATTGTATATTGCTTTGGGTAGTATGGACATTTTAACAAGGTTGATTCTTCCCAGCCATGAGCATGGTATGTTTTTCCATTTGTTAACACTTTCAGCTATTTCTTTTCTTAGAGTTTCATATTTCTATTTATAGAGATCTTTCACATCCTTTGTTAGATAAACTACCAAATATTTCATCTTCTTTGGCACTACTGTGAATAGAATAGAGTCCTTAACTTTTTTTTCAGCATGGCTATTGTTGGCATATATGAAGGTTACCAATTTATGAATGTTGATTTTGTAACCTGAGATGCTGCTGTATTCCTTGATCACTTCTAAGAGTTTTGTAGTAGAATCCCTGGTGTTTTCCAGATATACTATCATATCATCTGCGAAGAGCGAAAGTTTGATCTCTTCTGACCCTATATGGATACCCTTGATCGCCTTATCTTCCCTAATTGTGGTGGCTAAGACTTACATTACAATGTTAAAGAGCAGTGGAGACAATGGGCAGCCTTGTCTGGTTCCTGATCTGAGTGGAAATGATTTCAATATAACTCCATTCAATACGATATTGGCTGTGAGTTTGCTGTAGATGGCCTCTACAGCAATGTCCCTTCTGTACCTATTTTATTAAGTGCTCTGATTATGAAGGGATGCTGGATATTATCAAAAGCTTTTTCTGCATCAATTGAGAGAATCATATGGTCTTTGTTTTTTAATTTGTTTATGTGCTGGATTACATTTATAGATTTATGTATATTGAACCAGCCTTGAGACCCTGGGATAAAACCGACTTGGTCATGATGTATAATTTGTTTGATGTGTTGCTGGATTCTGTTTGTTAGGATCAAATGTTGAAAAATTTTGCATCTATATTCATTAGTGATATTGGTCTATAATTTTCTGTAGCCTGAGACATTGCTATATTCCTTGATCACTTCTAAAAGTTTTGTAGTAGAATCCCTAGTGTTTTCCAGATATACAATCATATCATCTGTGAAGAGTGAAAGTTTGATCTCTTCTGATCCTATGTGGATACCCTTGATTGCCTTTTCTTCCCTAATTGCAATGGCTAAAACTTCCATTACAATGTTAAAGAGCAATGGAGACAATGGGCAACCTTGCCTGGTTCCTGATCTAAGTGGAAATGATTTCAATTTAACTCCATTCAATACGATATTGGCTGTGTGTTTGCTGTAGATGGCCTTTATTAGTTTAAGAAATGTCCCTTCTATACCAATTTTCTTAAGTGCTCTCATCATGAAGGGATGCTGGATATTATCAAAAGCTTTTTCTGCATCAATTGAAAGAATCATATGGTCTTTATTTTTAAGTTTGTTTATGTGTTGAATTACATTTATAGATTTATGTATATTGAACCAGCCTTGAGACCCTGGGATAAATCCGACTTGGTCATGGTGTATAATTTTTTTGATGTGTTGTTGGATTCTGTTTGTTAGGATCTTATTGAGTATTTTAGCATCTATATTCATTAGTGATATTGGTCTATAATTTTCTTTTCTTGTTGGGTCTTTCCCTGGTTTGGGGATCAAGGTGATGTTTGCTTCGTAGAATGTGCTGGGTAATATTCCTTCTTTTTCTATATTTTGGAAGAGGTTTAGTAGTATAGGTACTAGTTCTTCTTTAAATGTTTGGTAGAATTCTGACGTAAAGCCATCAGGTCCTGGGCTTTTCTTTTTAGGGAGATTTTGTATAGTTGATGCTATTTCAGAACTTGATATAGGCCTGTTCAACATTTCCACTTCATTCTGGCTAAGTCTTGGTAGGTGGCGTGCTTGCAGGTATTGGTCGATTTCTTTCAGATTTTCATATTTGTGAGAGTAGAGTTTCTTGTAGTATTCGTTAAGGATTTTTTGAATTTCTGAGGGGTCTGTTGTTATTTCATCATTACCATTTCTGATTGATGAAATTAGAGATTTTACTCTTTTTTTTTCCTGGTTAAGTTGGCCAAAGGTTTATCTATTTTATTGATCTTTTCAAAGAACCAGCTTTTGGATTTATTGATCTGTTGTATAATTCTTTTGTTTTCAATTTCATTTAGCTCTGCTCTGATTTTGGTTATTTCTTTTCTAGGATGTGTTCGATTTTGGAGTATGTTCCATGGGCTGATGAGAAGAATGTGTATTCAGTTTTGTTGGGATGAAATGTTCTGTAGATGTGCGTTAAGTCCAGATGTTGAATGGTTGAGTTTAAATCTAAAATTTCTTTGCTTAGCTTCTTTTTGGAGGATCTAACCGGCACTGGTAAAGGGGTGTTAAAATCTCCAACTACTATGGAAGTGGAGGAAATTGAGTTGCTCATGTCTGTTAGAGTTTCTCTTATAAATTGAGGTGTGTTGTGGTTGGGTGCCTAAATATGAATAATAGAGATCTCATCACATTGAGTATTACCTTTAGCAAATATGAAGCGTCCATCCTTATCCTTAATTATTTTGGTTGGTTTAAAGCCTATTGCATTTGCGAACAGGATTGCAATGCCTGCTTTTTTCTGCTTTCTATTTGCCTGGAATATAGATGACCATCCCTTCACCTTGAGTCTATATTTGTCTTTTAATGTCAGATGTGATTCTTGTAGGCAGCAGATATCTGCCTTGAGTTTTTGTATCCAGTCAGCCAGCCTGTGCCTCTTTAGAGGACAGTTTAAACCATTCACATTAATTGAGAGTATTGATAAGCCTTTGGAGAGTCAGTGGACATTTTTAATCCTTTTGTGACTGTGGAAGTTGGAATTTGATCAAAATTTTCTGGGTGGGTTTACTTTTGTGGTGGAGGATTACGCTGGTCTTTAGGGAGGATAGGTCTGAGAATATCCTGGAGAGCTGGTTTAGTTATTGCAAATTTCTTCAACATGTGAATGTCATTGAAGTATTTAATTTCTCCATCATAAATGAAGCTCAGGTTAGCTGGGTACAGGATCCTGGGTTGAAAGTTATTTTGTTTTAGGAAATTAAAAGTTGATGACCATCCTCCTCTAGCTTGAAAGGTTTCAGCAGAGGATCTGCAGTTATTCCGATATTCTTCCCCTTATAGGTAATGGTTTTCTTTCGTCTGGCAGCTTTCAGAATTTTCTCCTTCATATTAACTTTAGTGAAATTGATTATGATGTGTCTGGGGGATGTCTTATTTGGGTGAGTCATGCTGGAGTTCTGAAACTGTCTGCTATCTGAATTTCGGAATCTCTTGGCATGTCTGGAAAGTTCTCCTTCATAATCTCATGGAGAAGAGACTCTGTGCCTTGTGAAGCCACTTCGTCACTTTCGGTGATCCCTATAAGACGAATATTGATTTTATTCAAATTATCCGAGAGCTCTCTGAGAGAGTCATTTGTTTTTGCTCTCCATTTCTCTTCTTCTTTGAGGGTTTGGGAGCGTTCGAAAGCTTTGTCTTCAATGTCAGAAATCCTTTCTTCTGCTTGCTCCATTCTGTTACTGAGGGATCCTACTGTGTTTCCCAGATCTTTGAGGGATGCAACTTCTTGTCTCAGTGTGTTGAAATCTTTGGTCATTTGGTCATTTTGAATCCGTTGAATTCTTGAGATAACTTTTGGAATTCTAATTTGATCATATTTGCTATCCAGATCCTGAATTCAATTTCTGACATCTCAGCTATTTGTTTGTGCATGGGGTCTTGTGCTGTTTCTGCCCCATTGATCCTTGGGGGAGTTGATCTACTCTGATTATTCATATTGCCAGAGTTTTTCTGTTGATTTCGCCTCATGATTGTTTTTCACCATTGCCTCTGGCTGTCCTCAGAGTTGGGGAGGTGTCTCTCCAAGATTAGACCCCAGCGGGATCACTTTATTGTTGCTGGATCTTTGTAGGGAGTGACCCTGTGTAGTTCCTCTGGGGCTGCTCTAGCTATAGAGTTCTGGTTGTGGAAGCAGCTCCGGTTTGTGACACATCCGGATCCAGCAACAGGGCTGGGGGTGGTGCGCACGGTTCTGGGAGTGCCAGGCGCCCAGTGACTTTGGCACAGAGAGCCCGAGGCTCCAGCAGTCTCTGGCCAGGAGAAGAGCTCTGTGCAGAGGCAGGGAGGGCTCCAAAGGGCATGCAGCTACCAGAGTCCCTGTCCAGATGAATGGGCTAGTGTGGAAGCTGTGAGGACACAGGAGGGAGGACGCAGGGTTGTGTGGCTCCCGCAGTTCCTGGTCAGGGAATGTGGAGGCCCGGTTGGTGTGGGTCACCGATCGGGGGTCACTGCACAGCTCTTATGGAAGTCTGGGTGGCGCCATGCCCAGGAGTTTGAGGTTGCTATGAGCTGTGACGTTACGGCACTCTACCCAGGGCAACAGCCCAAGGCTCCAGTGTGCCAAAACCGTCTCACTCTGCCCCTAAGGATTAAGGCTATAAGGCAGCTCAGTCCCCGCCTTTAGGCTGCTCAGTCAGTAGGTTACTTTGACCCACCCAATCCTTGCTTTGAGACCCTGAGGGCGGAGCTTGCCAGGGCAGTTCTTTCACAATGGCTTCCTGCGCCCAGCTCAGTGGCTCAGTCTGGGGCCCCAGACAATGCCCAAAGTTCTCCACACTCCTACTCCAGCTCTCTCCAAGGCAGTTCAACTGAGTGCCAAGTCCAAGAACACCAAAACAGTTCACAGGTAAGACCTCTTCGGTTTGCAGTCTCACTGCTGCTTGTACTTATGGTTGCCGGAGTGATTAGGTCGATCGAACACACGCAACCACTTGCCAGTTTTCCACTGTTTTTGTCCTCCTCTTGGGGTCCAGAATTCCCTTGCTGGCTCCCTGTATCCTCAAAGGGATGATTATAGGCAGATCCCACTGGCCAGTGATGCCTGGAGCCTCGTCTCCCCAGACTCGCTGTTCCCAGTTGCAGGGAAGCTGTTACTCAGCTGCCATCTTTAATCTCCCTCCTGGTCTATAATTTTCTTTTCTTGTTTGGTCTTTTCCTGGTTTGGGGATCAGGGTGATGTTTGCTTCATAGAACGTGTTGGGTAGTCTTCCTTCTTTCCCTACCTTTTGGAACAGGTTGAGTAATATAGGTACTAATTCCTCTTTAAAGGTTTGGTAGAATTCTGACGTGAAGCCATCTGGTCCCGGGCTTTTCTTTTTACGGAGGTTTTGTATGGTTGATGCTATTTCAGAACTTGATCTGGGCCTGTTCAACATTTCCACTTGATTCTGGCTAAGCCTTGGAAGGTGATGTGCTTCCAAGTATTGGTCAATTTCCTTCAGATTTTCATATTTCTGAGAATAAAGTTTCTTATAATATTCATTAAGGATTTTTTGAATTTTTAAGGAGTCTGTTGTTATTTTGTCTTTGTCGTTTCTAATTGATGAAATTAGAGATTTAACTCTTTTTTTCCTGGTTATGTTAGCCAAAGGTTTATCTATTTTATTGACCTTTTCAAAAAACCAACTTTTTGATTTATTGATCTGTTGTATAGTTCTTTTGTTTTCAATTTCATTCAATGCTGCTCTAATTTTGGTTATTTTTTTTCTTTTACTGGGATTGGGGTTGGAATGTTCTTTCTTTTCCAGTTGCTTGAGATGTCCCATTAAGATGTTAACTTCCTCTCTTTCTATTTTCTTGAGGAAGGCTTGCAGTGCTATAAATTTCCCTCTTAGGACTGCCTTTGCAGTATCCCAGAGATTCTGATAATTCTTGTCTCCTTTGTCGTTTTGTTCCAAAAATTTGGCAATTTCCTTCTTAATCTCATCTCTGACCCAGCTATCATTCAGCATAAGGGTATTTATCTTCTATGTTTTTGTATGAGTATGCAGTTTCCTGTTGTTACTGAGCTCAACTTTTATTCCATGGTGGTCCGAGAAGATGCATGGAATAATTTCTATTCCTTTAAATTTACTGAGGTTAGACTTGTGACCTAAGATGTGATCGATTTTGGAGTATGTTTTGTGGGCTGATGAGAAGTGTATTCAGTTTTGTTGGGATGAAATGTTCTGTAGATGTCTGCTAAATCCAAATGTTGGATGGTTAGGTTTAAATCTAAAATTTCTTTGCTCAGCTTCTTATTGGAGGATGGATCCACCACTGCCAAAAGGAGTGTTGAAATCTCCAACTATGGAGCTGGAGGAAATCAAGGTGCTCATGTCTGTTAGAATTTCACAAATATGAAGTGACCATTCTTATCCTTCCTTACTTTTGTTGGTTTAAAGCCTATTTTATCTGCAAATAAAATTGCAACACCTGCTTTTTTCTGATTACCATTTGCCTGAAATATGGATGACCGTCCTTTCACCCTGAGTCTATATTTATCTTTTAAGGTCGGATGTGACTCTTGTATGCAGCAAATATCTGGCCTGAGTTTTTGTATCCTGTCAGCTAACCTGTGCTTCTTTAGAGGACAGTATAAGTCGTTCACATTAATGGAAAATTTTGATAAGTCTGGTAAAATTTTGGGTTTCGAGTTTTTCGAAAGTCCAGTGGACATTTTTAATCCTTTCACCATTGTGGAAGTTGGAGTTTGATTAAAAGTTTCTGAGTGAGTTTACTGTTGTGGTAGAGGATTGGGCTGGTCATTATGGAGGATAGGTCTGAGAATATCCTAAAGAACTGGTTTGGTTATGGCAAATTTCTTCAACATATGAATGTCATTAAAGTATTTAATTTCTCCATCATAAATGAAACTTAGTTTAGCTGGATACAGGATCCTGGGTTGAAAGTTATTTTGCTTTAGGAGATTAAAAGTTGATGACCACTCTCTTCTGGCTTGAAAAGTTTCAGCAGAGAGATCTGTAGTCATTCTAATATTCTTCCCTTTGTAGGTAATTGATTTCTTATGTCTGGCTGCTTTCAGAATTTTCTCCTTCATATTAATTTTAGTGAAATTAATTATGATATGCCTGGGGGATGTCTGATTAGGATTGGGTCATGCTGGGGTTCTGAAACTGTCTGCTATCTGAATTTAAGAATCTCTTGGCATGTCTGGAAAATTCTCTTTCATAAGTTCATGGAGAAGGGCCTCTGGCATCACTTTCAGGGATTCCAATGAGGCAGATATTCACCTTCTTTGAATTATCCCAGAGCTCTCTGAGAGAATGATCCACTTTTGCTCTCCATTTCTCTTCCTCTTTGAGAATTTGAGGGCATTCAAAGGCTTTGACTTCAATGTCAGAAATACTTTTTTCTGCTTGCTCTACTCTGTTACTGAGGGATTCTACTGTATTTGTCAGATCTTTGAGGGCTGAAAATTCTTGCTTCTGTGCATCAAAATGTTTGCTTTTGTCTTTAAATTTGTTAAATTCTTGAGATAACTTTTGAATTTCTCCTTGAATTTCTAATTCTGACTTTTGAATTGCTCCTCGAATTTCTAATTATAAATTTTCCTCCATTCTATTAATCTTGTTTGCAATCCAAATTATGAACTCGATTTCTGACATCTCGGCTAGCTGTTTATGAATGGGATCTTCAGTTACATCTGCCATATCTTTCCTTAGGGGGGTGGTTGTATTCTGGTTATTCATGTTACCAGGGTTTTTCCCCTGATTCCGCCCAATGATTGTTTTACACTGTTTGATTTTTCCCCTGGAGCTTTGTCTAGGACCCATAGAGTGCTATGGCCTGAGAAACTGGGGACCTGTTTGGTGTGGTGGGGCTAAGTGGTTCTGTCTTGTTTTCAGCTGGTCTCTGTTCAACCCTAGTGAGACAGTTACTCTGGGTTGAAGTTTCAGCTGTGGAGAAATATTAGCAATTAAGTCACCCTACCCTCCAGGCAACAATTGGAAAAGGAAAATCAAACCTTCCTACAACCACACACCCAGGGCACCACTTGAATTGTCCTTTGGCAATTGGCTCCTTTCAAAAGTTCCAAATCAATTGTCTCATTCAGCACATGTCTCAGGTGGGAGAATTTAAAAAGTCTCTTGCAACTGGATCGCAGGAATCCTGTGACAACTCAGATATGGCTTGCTCTGGTGCTCCATGGATCAGTAGGACCCACCCAGCAAATAGATTAGTCTGGAAAGGTTGATGCCTCCTTCCCCACCTTGCACATCTGTCACATCTAGTCACTGATAGCCCCACAGGGCTGTGACCCAGTTGCCTCTAGGGAACAGATACTCCAGGGGTTTGCCCCTTCCTGAATCACAAGGAACTCTATATCTGCTCAGCCAGGCCACTGTGCTCTGCCTCTATCCAGCAGGGGGAGGTGAGGCCTGACAACCTCGGGTGCTTGATGGAGGCTAGGGGGTGTTCACTCAGTTCCAGCCCTGCCCCTGATTGATGTTACTGACAGAACAGAACAGAACAACTTTGTGGGAATTTATTTCTGTCCCTGCTAAATTCCCCTGCAGAAGAGAAGCTGTTTTAAATTCCCAGAGCCTGTGCCTCAGGCCCTTTCTTTTCTCCTGAAGGTTTGTATTCAGTTAGCTGTCAGTTCTAGCCTCCTGTTTTCCTTTGTCTATAGACTGACGATCCCCTGAGGGCCGGGTGCATCTTAGGCTCAGTAAAGCGGTCCTCTGGGTCAGCCCTGCCCTGGGAACTTCCTGGCTCTGCGCGTGTGTTTCTAGTCCTCCCGCTCAACCCAGGCCAGCTGCCTTAGGCAAACCCTTTACTCACGGGGCCTGTGTTTCCATCCCAGGATGTTCCACAGTGGTTGCCACCTGAGAAGATGGCCAGCCTCCTCTAGTTGCCCAGGGAGACAGGGGTGTGGCTTCAGAATATCCGGAAGTGAGCCCTATTGTTGCCAAAAATGGCTGCTGCTGCCGTGTGCCTTGGGGCACTGCCGCTGCAGTGTGGTTCCCTCTCAGTCAATCATCCTCTGCTCACTCCCATGCCACAGAATCAGCACTGACCAGCTGCATTCTAGGCCCTGTCCACACCCCTTGAGAAATCACCCAAGAATCTGGACTCCTGGGTGACAGGCCTCCAGACGTCAGAGTGAGAGTGGAGGGGAGTGCTGGGAGCTCAGAATTGTAGGTAGAATATATACAGTTCTATGCAGTTTTATGCCTGGTAGGAGAACACCGTGGCACCCTAGGAGGGGAGGTAGGTCCAGTTTTTAGAGGGTCTCTCCCGTGGAGTGTAGTGGGAGGAGCTTTGAACTCTGCTCGTTTGTTTGTGGGGAACTCCGAGTCATTCTCATGGGGGAGGGGACTCCCGTTTGCTTGGTGATAGATTTTGTACTTTTTGTTTGTATCCTTGGGGTTGCAGCTCGCCTCAGCGGGGTTGATATGCATTCTTCAACCTTCTCTCTTGGTGCAGCTCTAATCCACCAGGTTATTTGCTAAATTTCTGTCCTTTAACTCTCTTGCTGGATGGGAGCCTCTGTGGAAAGCTGGCTTCAGTCAGCCATCTTGTCTCCACCCTTTTGTGCCTCTTGTTCACGTCACCTACGTGGCCCAGTGATGACCCACAGCAGGTGCTGGATAAAGTGTTGCCAAATTGAGGAGAATCTTGAAGATAAATGTGTAAATGAAAATTAACTAATGAAAAAAATGTATATACATACATATGTGTGTGTGTGAAGTTTATTCTGTTTTGAGTTAATAGTTAATTATTCGCAAAGGTAACTACATTATATTCCCTTATAGATGAAAATGCCCCACAATTTCCACCTATTCTTTACTGAAGAAGGGAAATATTTTTTGTTGTCTGCATATTCTGTTTTTCAGTTTTAAAAATAAGCCCCAAGGCCAGATGCAGTGGCTCACGCCTGTAGTCCTAGCACTCTGAGAGGCCAAGGAGGGTGGATTGCCCTGAGCTCACTGGTTGGAGACCAGCTTGAACCAGAGTGAGACCTCATCTCTAAAAATTGCCAGGCATTGTGGTGGTTGTCTGTAGTCCCAGCTATTTAGGAGGCTGAGGCAAGAGTTTGAGCCCAAGAGTTTGAGATTGCTGTGAGCTTTGATGCCAGGGTGAGGGTGACAAAGCGAGATTCTGTCTCAAAAAAAAAAAAAAAAATATATATATATATATATGAAAAATAAGCCCCAGGAAATTTACTTTGAAGCGCATAAGGCAATGAGATGAATTAATTGATAGATTAAGAGATAGATAGATAAATAGACACGGGATGAAGCAAGTTTATTAAAATGTTAATGTTGAACTCAAGATGGCTACATAGATGTTCGCTGAAAAATTCTTTAAATGTTGTCTGTTTCATAATGGGAAAGAAAAAGTATCTCAGTGTATCCCTGCCCCAGATACAGTTTAAGATCAATCTCCAACACTTTCTGTCCTTTTAGGAGTATGCCAGTAGGGTGGATGACTAGGAAGGAAGCAGTCGAGAGACTGCTTGATTACACACTGATTAAGCAATAAATGGTATGCTTATATTATGTGTCATTGGTCAGATTTCCTTCAGTAAGAATTGTGAACTGACTTGGTTAATAAGGAGTTTGGGTAGTTAGAACTCCGGCTTTCTACCTTCCTTCCCAACCCTGCCATCTGGATACTGGTCTCAGGGGATTAAGTACAGTCAGAAGTGGAGTGAGATTCATGGGTGTTACTTGTTGCAACAGGAGAAATCATTTACTTGTTTGTGACTCATAAACCTCTCATCTGAGGAAAGGTGCCCATTCCGTGGGTCTGTTTGATTCTGTAACCTTATTTGGTTTTGGGTGGCTCTCATTAAAATAATGGTAACAATAATTAGAATCTGAATGGGTGTTTCCTGCTTATAAAATCATTCCATTTGCTTACTTCATTTCATTGTCACACCATGCACTGAGGCACATAGACCAGGTCATATTATGCAACACACCTACACAAATGTGGGGATTGAGGTATGAGGGCAAATTAACGAGCTGAAATTAGAATTTTGGTTCCTGTTTTCTAACTCAGTTATGCTTATTTCATGTTCAGCTGAATACGCAGGCAAATTCTCATTGTCTAATTTTGCCAAGAAGATAAAGCTGTGGAAGAAATACGGAACCAAGGAAAGCCATGTAAAGTTATTCTCTGAGAAGATGCATCTCACTGGGGTTGAATTCCTGCCACTGAATTCTTCTTTACTTTGGATTTCCTGGCAGGAGAATTAAAGAGATCTGTGAAGTCAGACATTCTGGTGTCTGAAACTCAACTTCACCACTTTCCACCTGTGACATCAAGAAAATTGTTTTGCCTTCCTAAACCCAAGGCTTTTCATCTATGAGATGAGGCTAACTACAGCACCTGCCCCATTAAGGGCCTTTTATGAGTATTATGAGTAAATAAAATAATGCCCCTGAAGGGTGTAGCTCAGAATGTAGTGATAGTACCTGTTTACAGGTATTGGTGAGAATTTTACTGACCAATCTCACTTCTGGATATCTATTAAAAAGATTGAAATCAGAATCTCAAAGAGATAGTATTTCCACATTCACTGAAGCACTATTCATAATAGCCAAGATTTGGAAATAATCTAAATGTCCATCAGTGGATAAATGGATGAAAAATGTGATATATATATATATATATATATATATATATAAAATGAAATTCAGCCCATATGAAGGAAATCCTGCAATATGCAATAACATAAATTTTAACCTTGGAGACATTAAGTGAAGTGAATAAGCCAGTCATAGAAGAACAAATACAGCATGATTCTGCTTTATATAATCATATAAAATAGATTCATAGAAGCAAAGAATAAAACTAAAAGTTGCTAAGCAGAAGGTATAAAATTTGAGTTATGCAAGACAAATCAGTTGTAGAGATTTGCTTTACAACATGGTGCCTGTAGGAGACAGTACTGTCTTATACACTTAAACATGTGTTAAAAGGGCAGCTCTCATGATGTGTTCTAACCACAATAAAATAAAAAATATAATAATTCGTAAGCAGACTCTACACACAGAAGTGCTTCTCCTATATCTGATATAATTTAACTTTCTATCTAACTGGAAGGAATCACATTAACACATTTTTGAAATCAGAAAATTCTCATGATAAAAAACTTTAAATGCTTTTATAGTTATCAGGAGAAACTTCCCGGTGAGTCGTTACATAGGATGGGCTTCCGTGAGGGAGGCCAAGGAGGACTTTTAAAGTTGTCACCCCTTAGACTCGGCATCCGTCCGTCCGTCCGTCCATCCATCCATCCATCCATCCACCATCCGTCCATCCATCCTTCCGTCTGTCCATCCATCCATCCATCCATCATCTCCCCTGCCTTCGCTGAGTGCCTCCTCTCTGAGTGTCTACTACACATTGGGCAGGTCCTGCTGTGGTGGACGTTGCAGGCTACAGGAGAAGACAAATTAAGAAATTGCACCAATGAATGTACAACTACACCCTTGGTGATTGCTACAGAGCGTATCACAATAGGCCCAACTTAGCAGAGAAGCATCCCTGGGATGGTGGGTAAAGCTATGCCGAGACGTGATATGGTGCTGAGACCTGAAGGGGAGTGGAGGAGCGACTAGGTGAGACAGAGTGAGGAGGGTGACAAAGTGGATCAGACGCTGGGATCAGGAGCAAGGACCCTGTGACAGACGAGTGTGGAGGCCTGAAGAGAGCCCGTGGGCTGCAGCAGGGGGAGTGAGGGCCAGAGCAGGAGGAGGCGGGGCAGTCTCGGGTTTAGATATTACTCCAAGAGGATGGGAATCCACTGGGGAGTGTGGGCAGGGCTGTCACATAGCTCCTGGAGTCAGTTAGTGTAAAGGGGCAGGGGCCTGGCTGGCTAAGCCACCTTCATTCACAGAGCTGAGCCCACGGTGGGAAGAGCAGAGATAAGATGATCTGTGGGAGAGGGCATCTACATTCCAACTCAGTGCCCAGCGTCTGGGGAGCTGTGAGTCAGCAGGCCTTGGTTTCCCTCCTCTGGGAAGCGTGTTGAGGGAGCAAGAGAAATACAGACAGTGCCTCAGCAAGTGCAAATACCAGGTGAGATGGTGAAGTCAGGAAAATGATGATTTTTATTGACAAGCAACCCACTAAGCCAATTAAAATTTACTCCATTATAAATGTTCGTTCTTACCTAGCTAGCACCTTTCATCCCACATGATCTTCAATTTAATGTTTACTTGATTCTCTTATAGCATTTTTACATGAATATGAATCTGTAAACAACCAACACAGAGTTTAATATACTAATGATGAAATAAGAGCACTAAAAACACGGGATGGCTACGTCCTTTTTGTCAGTCTGGCCAATGTCTTCTTGTATTTCCCCCGCTTCTTATTTGCAGAGAAGACCTTCAGAGAAGGAGTCATTAGGTGTCCTTGATATTCACATTCCCAGCACACTCAGGGATGCCTGTGGGGCTAATTAATTCCCAGATGAGCAGGGAAGAGTCCTTGCACATCCATGTGCCCCCTTCAGAGATGCATCCGCTTGTGAACATCATGTTTCATAGTAAGCCTTCTTCCAGAGGGCTGCGGATTTCTTCAAAGCCCTGTGTTAAGAGTAAATAAAATCAGGAGGGGAGACTGTAATGTAAAAGGGGCTGCTCCAGGGAGTGTTTTTTCCTCTGCCTGGTTGATGGCAGTGTTATCATTCCCAGCTCTATCCGATCATTGTCCCTGTCTGTTCATGAGTGGAGGGGGTCAAATACATTGAATTGCTTATAGCAGGTGGTTTTTTCCTTTATAGAGGAGATTGAGATTTTCTATCATTTTATTCCTGTCTGTACTCATGCACCTGTACATGACCCATCCTATACCCACCTGCCTACCCTGTTTTATGAAGTGGAAGATATTTTTATGGGCTCTAGGGATACAGCAATGACTAGGAGAGATGTGCATTCTGTCCACATTCTGTGCTCCTCATCTATCTTGAGAGATATATACAAAGTTATGTTATTTGAAAGTGATTACGATAAAGGCCACAGCAGTAGAAAGGCAGGTGCTATAAGAGCACGTTGTGGGTTTAGTCCTGGGGGTTAGAGAAGCCTGACACGTGGAAAAGGCCTTTGGATTTTTCTTTTTTTTGAGACAGAGCCTCAAGTTGTCGCCCTGGGTAGAGTGCCATGGCATCACAGCTCACAGCAACCTCCAACTCCTGGGCTTAAGTGATTCTCTTGATTCAGCTTCCCAAGTACTTGGGACTACAGGTGCCCGGCAGAATGCCTGGCTATTTTTTGCTTGTAGCTGTCATTGTTGTTTGGTAGGCCCAGGCTGGATTTGAACCCTCAGCTATGGTGTATGTGGCTGGAGCCTTAGCTGCTTGAGCTACAGGCGCAGAGGCAGGGAAAAGGCATTTGGGATGAGACTTGGAGAGTGGATGGGAGTCGACGAGGTGATGGGAGGGGAGGAGGAAAAAGGTGGCAAAGGCACGAGATGGCAGGTGGCTGGGAGTTTTGTGGTAACTTAAGGGAGTGAGTGGAGGTGAAGAGTCTGAATCTGGAGCTCTGGTCAGGAATGAGGTCAGATCAGGCCTGCCCTGTCAGCCTCATTCAAGATATGCTTGGTTTCTAATCCTAGAAGACAGAGAAAGTTATTAAACCCAGACCACTAGCTGTTAATTTGATCAGGCCAATGTTGTCTAGGAAATTGCGTGTGAATGCCAAAGGATGAGTCCAGATTCATCTCCTGTGACTTCACTTACTCAGTCACCCTAACCTGATCCTCATGTTTACTGGGCCCTGTAGGCATCTGCGTTTGCAGGACTGGCCCAGAACATTGGGCAGTCCCTCCCACCACGTAACTTCTAAAGCATGTACAAACCTCTCATGGGGATAGAAAAACAATACACAGCTCTGGCTTCGCGAAACTTGAAATTTAGTAGGGGAATAAGACATTTTCACTAAGAAGTTTCTCGACGGCAACAGGTAAATGATAAATATTATTTTTGCTATTAATATAACTGCTGAGGTTGCTCCCTCTAGAGGGCTGTGTCTAGGGTGGGCATACAGGTGCCCCTCAGTAAATGGTTTTGGGTGAATGATTCACAAGCCAGTGAACAGTCTGGAGACTGGCAGCGCAGAGAAATGAGAGCTGTGGGCCAAGAGAAATTATGTTCTTACCAGGGAATGTCTCCAAACGCCTTCAGCATGGGCTTGTTCACGTACTGCAGTCTGTGCTTGGCACACAGTGACCTCACCAGAGGTGCCACTTTGTGGTAATTATGACGCGGCATTGTGGGGAACAGACTAGGGAAACAGACAGGAAATACAAAAAGTTAGATGGAAGAGAAGCCCGAGGGAGCTTTGTTTCCTCTATTACCAAATACAATTATTAATGTAACAGCAGTGCCGACCCACATTTGACCTTGAACAATACTTCTGGTCTGGGAAGTTCAAAAACTCTTCCTGAAATTCTCTCATCTTAGCTCTTGACAGCTCTGGGAGCCACACGGCAAATGCTTGGAAAGTGCTAATGAAACTAACATGCGCTCCATAGAATATGTTTATTTTTGGCCAGGTCGGATGAACGTTCCGGTTGGCTATTGTTCCAAATCACCAGGAAGGGCGCGAGATACTCTCTTCCCGATATCTGTCTTTGTCTCTCTTTTCTTTTTTCCTTCTAACACCTTCTTCATGAATATATAGGTATATAGGGAAATGTCCTAAGATTGGAATAAGACAATGGCTTCTAATCTAAAGGTTTTTACTAACCAGTCAGGTGACCTTCTTGGGTTTTCACCTCCTCATTGATAAAATATGAATAGTAATACTTCCTTATTTTGCTCAGGTTTTTAAGGACTAGCATGTAAGAAAGGTTGAGAAAATTCTGTGAACTAGTCAAAAGTCTTTTCCTTTCTACGACTATCCCAGGTATGGTTTAGAACAAATAAGAAGGATGCAAAAGCCTCTTCCCTGAATATTCTGGGGAGATAGGCTCTCTGGGTGACATCCTTTTCTCTTTCTTTTTTGCATGTGCGGATAGCTGATCCATTGATAAAGTATTGCCAGATACCATTTGAAAATTGCATCAGAGACTGGGATTCATTGTTGATTATTTTGTAATTTTGGCTGTAAAGAGACAGGTATTTAAGTCATAACTAAATTTCAACACAACTTGGTTACCCAAGTGGTGTGATTTTTCTTTGGTTTCACCAACAAACCAAAGATGTAGGAAAACAGCCACAGATTCCTAAGCCTGTAGGTATCTGGAAACTGAGACAACTGAGTCACTGGTACTTTCCCAAGAATCCAGTCTATATTCAGAATTGTTAATGCTTCTTTCCTTCCCTCCTTTCTTCCCTACCTCCCTTACCATTGACGCTAATAGAAAAAGAGAAACCTTTAGAGCATTCTGATTCATTCCCCCCACCCCTGAGACCCTAAACCTAAAGCTCTGCTCTAGACTATATTTGGGTTGCTACACGTGACTTCCCTCACTCCTTTTGTGGACTATTTCTATCACTCACTGGTGCTCGATTTGGAAGTTCAGGTGCCCAGTGAACCAGTCATTGAAAAAGGACTGTTCAACATTACAGGTGGCCAGGACCTGCAAAGAGAAGGCTTACATTAGATAAAAGTGAGCCCAGTGTCAAACAGAGAAAATGTTTATTTATTCTTCCATTTAGTGAATCATTTGAGGAGTGCTTTTTTTTTTTGTGATAAAGTTTCACTTTGTCACTGTCAGTAGAGTGCTATGACATCACAGCTCACAGCAACCTCCAACTCCTGGGCTTAGGTGACTCTCTTGCCTCAGCCTCCCGAGTAGCTGGAACTACAGGCACCTGCCACAATGCCCGGCTATTTTTTGTTGCAGTTTGGTGGGGGCCGAGTTCAAACCAGCCACCCTCGGTATATGGGGCTGGCGCCCTACCCTCTGAGTCACAGGTGCCCCCCCCATTTGAGGAATGCTTATTGAGATCCTATTTAATGTAAGAAACTGTGAGGGACATAACAGATACACAGTCCCAAGTCTAAAGAACCTGTGATTTAAAAAGGAAATTAGATGTCTTGCTAAGAAGTACATACAAGGCAATCTGTATAAAAAAGTCACTATAGACCCAAAGATATGGAAGATTGAGGTATCATAAATGAGGATGCTGGCAGATGGAAGCAGGATTGTAGCATTTTGGTAGGGATTACAAGGGTAGGATACCAATTTTACAGAGATGACCTGCAGAACTTCTAAATAAGGAGTGAGGTGTTCAAAGGTCCTATTCTAGGGTTCTGTGCATGGAAGCATATTCCGGTTAAAGCGGTTTCCTTTAATCCTATGTGTTGTAGTTTAAGCATTAAAAACACCATCCTGAGACAGAGTTCATAGCTTCTCTATGCTGCCAAGATTAAGAACCCTCATGACTATCACTTTAGTTTTTTAAAGATTTTATTCCTGCTGAGGTTGCTGCCATTTGAAATGCTAAATCTATGTTGTTTCACAGTAGTGTTCCCACAGTGTAGTTCACAGAATCTTGAGGGTCCCCAGGGTGCCTTAATGAAATCTGCAAGGTTGAAACTATTTCCATAACACTTCTAAGACATTATTTGCCTTTTTCATTCTCATTTTCTTATGCTTGTATAGTGGGATTTTGTAGAGGCTACTAAACATGGGAGGGCATCATCACTCTGATGTCAGCATGCATTAATTTCATGTCTGCAAACTTTTTGTATAAAGTGCCAGTTAGTAAATATTTTATTTTATTTTTTTTGAGACAGAGTCTCACTATGTTGCCCTGGGTAGAGTGCTGTGGCATCACAGCTCAGCAATCTCCAACTCCCGGGATCAAGCAATTCTCCTGCCTCAGCCTCCCAAGTAGCTGGGACTATAGGCGCCTGCCACAACACCCGGCTATTTTTTGGTTGTAGCTGTCATTGTTGTTTGGCAGGCCCAGGCTGGATTCGAATCTGCCAGCTCCGGTGAGAGTAGTAAATGTTCTAATTTTTCACAACTACTCAACTCAGCTGTGGCAGCATGAAGGAAGTCACAAACAGCATGTGAATAGTGTGTGAATGGATCATACAATATGATTATGGCTGTGTTCCAATAAAACTTTATTTATAAAAACAAGCAGTAGCCTTTGGAGTGTGGATTGGCCTTTGGAGTGTGGTTGACTGACTGAGCAATTCCAGGGGTCCTCAAACTACGGCCCGCGGGCCACATGAGGTGGTGTGATCATATTTTTTCCCGTTTTGTATTTTTACTTCAAAATAAGATGTGTGCAGTGTGCATAGGAATTTGTTCATAGTTTCTTTTTTTTAAACTATAGTCCAGCCCTCCAACGGTCCAAGGGACAGTGAACTGGTCCCCTGTTTAAAAAGTTTGAGGACCCCTGGTTTAGACCAAAGGCCCTATAATCAAATTGCCTCGGTTTAAGAACTGTTTCAATCACCTAGCCGTGTGAACTTAGGTTGGTTATTCAACTTCTTTGTGCCTCAATTTTATCATCTGCAAAGTAAGAACAATTATGTGCTTTTAAGGTTAAACAATTTCTCATATAGATAAATGTGAAGCACTGGATGGTGCCCGGTCCCCAACACCTACTCTTTAAGGTGCAGTATTATCAGTTGTGGTGACCAGTTTCTAAATCAGTGTGGTCTGAAGGACCCTTCCTCCACCATTACCTGAGTACTGAGCCAGTCCCGGTTCTCCTCTGCGCTCATTGTCATGGATATGTGGCTCATCTGGGTAACATACGCAATCCAGGGACTTTCAAGAAACCTTGTGGGGGAGTAAAAGGGGGAGGTGATGAGTCTTTGGGGTTTTTCAGTAGCAACCACGTTGCTGGGCTTGCATAATCCCTGGAAGAGCTGGCTGAGCATTGGCGGGAATGAGAGAGAATCAAAGCTTCCAGTAATGCAGTGCTCATTCTTTCTCCTCTTTGAAAGCCCGTTATGCCCTTCATAGCTAGAGATGACACACTAAGCATTTAGCTACGTGACCTTCCCTGGTGCCACATACAGAGCAGAGCTTCTGAAGTTTTCTGTAGCTCTGGTGCAAAGAACAGAAACACCAGAGGAGCTCAAGGGCATGTGCAAAGTGGTTGACAGCCTGGGCTTTGTCCTCAGATGGAGCTGGATTCAAGCTCTGCGTTGGCACTGGCTTTAGCCCTAACTTGCTCCAACATAACTTTGGGCAAGTGATTTAATCTCCTTGAACTTCAGTTCCTATAGCAGAAATGTAGATGATACAATCTACATTGGAGGTTGTGTGAGGATTACATCAAGTAAGATAAGGCGTGTAAAGCCTTTAAGAAAGTGCCTGAACAGAGCAGCTGCCATTATCCTCACAGTTACTTAGCATTTCGAAAAATAATGCAACACAATGAGGGAGAAATACCTTGGGAAGTTGGAGAGGGCTGTTCAGGCAAAAGCAATAATCCAAGGTCATTTCAGTTTTGGAAAAATCTCTGGTCATAAGAGGACTTTAAAATATTCATGCCCTGGGCAGCACCTGTGGCGCAGTGGGTAGGTTGCCGGCCCCATATAGCGAGGGTGGTGGGTTCGAACCCAGCCCTGGCCAAACTGCAACAAAAAATAGCTGGGCATTCTAGTGGGTGCCTGTAGTCCCAGCTACTTGAGAGGCTAAGGCAAGAGAATCCCTAAGCCCAGGAATTGGAGGTTGCTGTGAGCTGTAATGCCACAGCACTCTACTGAGGGCAACGAAGTGAGACTCTGCCTCAAAAAACAAACAAACAAACAAAAAAATTCATGCCCTGGTATTACTTTTGGCAGAGACTATGATGTCTAACTAGTTTTAAGGACTTGGGTAATAGCTGACATGCTTCAATTGGGGGTCAATGAAATGGGAACAAATAGAATTCAGGCAAATTCTTCTTGCAAGGAACTTGTCTTGTTTAACCAACCATTTTAACTATTTTTTCCCCCACATTTGCTTGAAAATGCCTCAGTTCCAGGAAATGGGGCATGGTGTTAAGATTTTTTGCTAAAGATAGATGGCTCTCAGAAGGAAGGTAAGAGGACCATCTGGGTTGTGGTAATAAGAAAATATTCTTACTTGACCAAATATATGAGCAACAGGGTTCCAAAGACTCCATAGAAAGGGCCAAACATAACGAAATGTCGGATGTAAAAGCTGCTAACCCAGGCGATGTCCTGCAGAGCAAAGCACTCAAAAGTTAGATGTCCGGAGCATAGTTTCATTTCCTCTTCATCTGCCTGGGGTTCCTTCACTTACTGGCTAAATCTTATGTCATATTACTTAAGGAATCTAAGTCTCAAGGGGATCAAGAATTTTCATTTTCCCTCTTCTGTCTGGTCTGGTTTCAGAGAAGAAGCGAAGTTACTCACCCCCCAGTCTCTTCTAAGGTACATCGTTTGCATAGATGTCAGATTGAAATACACAGGCATGAGAAGGGGTAACCCAACTAAAAAGGAACAAAAAAAAAGACGGTGAAGAAATGAGCAGAATGTGACCCCAGAACAGGTTAGCAGGATTCCTAGCTATTCATTGTGCCACTCCCGCAATGCTGGCCCTGAGAAGGGATGCAGGGCCACATCCCGGACCCCACTGGCCTTTCCAAGTCCGAGAAGCTGAACTAAAACTTTGGGCAGTGTCTCCAGGTTCTAGCTCCACCTCAGAGGCCAGGGAAACTTTGATGATGGGAGTAATATTTTTTTTTTCTTCTTCTTCTTCTTTTTTTTTTTTATTGTTGGGGACTCATTGAGGGTACAATAAGCCAGGTTACACTGATTGCATTTGTTAGGTAAAGCCCCTCTTGCAATCATGTCTTGCCCTGAGAAGGTGTGGCACACACCAAGGAAGATGGGAGTAATTTTTGATGGAGGCTTCTCTGAAGAGCTTCTGCTCTGAGTTTTCAAGTTTTCTCAAGGTTGAAGGTTGTTAGAGTCCTTCAGTTTTCCAAAACTCTGGGGATTAGGCTCTGTCACAATTTTTCAGGGTGGCAGATGTAAAGAAGTAGTGCTGATTTTCTTCTCAAGGAGTTATTTACCTGCTTCTCCCCTAGCACCCTCGAGGCTGCCCACGTCACACAGGAGTCGTAGGGACACCCTTTGGCTTTTGGCAAGGACTATGTCCTGGGTCAAATTCCTTTCAGGATCCTCTGAGCCCTTTTCTCCTTGACCAGGTCTTAACCTTGGCCTAGGAGGACTTTAAACTGTCAGTACAGATGATTCATCTACCCCACACTAAGAAACCTGAATACACATTACCCAATGTCCTGACTCTTGGAGGACCTCAGCCCTCTTTCATTTCTACCTAAGAAAGCTCAATGGTCAAAATAATTTACTATTTATTCCAGCCTAAATCTGACCATAGGCATCTGACCTCCTTTTTTTTTTTTTTTAGAGCATTTACTTTAGAAAACTCACAATCATTCATCCTTCTTCTCTTCTTTTGCAATGTATCTTTTAGAACTCAAAAATGTGTTTCTTAAAGACCTTAAGGGAACTATTCGTCTTTCTGAGACATAGTCATCAGGAAGGTGAGGGTCTCTGATTCCTGGACTCTAGAGGGCAGGAGCCCAACTTGGATAAGCGCCAGTCAGCAGACAAGCTGCCCTGGACTAATCACATCGACCATCTCCTACATCCCTTCCCAACTCACCAACATCTTTCAGTAATTTTCCTTTAGTATGCCCCAGAATTTAAAAAGCCTCTCTCCCACCTTTTGTTTCTGCAGAATTAAGCTCATCTTTTACTGAATTCTTTCGCCCGTATTCAGTATCTTAATAAAAATTGTCTTACTCCCTTTAACAAATGTTTTCCTCTTTGTAGTGTAACTAGGACTCATTGGCACCCAAGATGTTAACCTGGTATTTGCAGTGAGGGCCTCAGTGAAACAGCTCCTGGGGGGCAGCAGTTTGTGAGGTGGGCATTCTGCAGCGTGTTCACACTCACGCATTGCTCATTAGCTACCGGCATATTGCATCACTGCAGGCAGGCAAGGTAAAGAGACATTTCTCCGCAAACACTCTGACAGCTTTTTCTTGTGCATACACACATCTAATTAGCTACCTTTCAAATTGGGGCACCAGGGTCATCATTTCTCCAAGAGGTGGGGCAGATGATGAGTATGGGATGGGGGACTATGAATGCCAGCTGTGGAGGAGCTAGCTGGGATGATCGCCCCACCTTTCAAAAATTCCCCCACTGCCCATCTCATGTATATCAGTCAAATCGCCTGCAACAGTGTTTCTCAGCCTCAGTGCAGTGGGCATTTTGGGCCAGATAATTACCTGTGATGAGGGGCTGTCCTCTGTACTGTAGAATGTTGCAATGCGTCCCTGGCTTCTACCCCTTAGATATCAGTACCATCCCACACTTCTGTTGTGATGACCAAAATATGTGTCTGGACACTGTTAAATGTCCCCTGGCATCAAAATTGCCTCCTGGTTGAGAACCACTGGTCTATAGCAGATGTCTGGTTCCTTCCCCAATCTTGCTTTATTTCCCAGTGTGTCAGTGTGTTTCAGACAGGCAATTTCAGAGTTCCTAGCAAACTCTCTTTGTGAGCTGCCATGAGCTTGATTTTGGTTAAGAGCAAAGGTTTTTTGCTTATGATGTTATTTTATTGGTATCAGAATTACCAGCCACCTCCATTTTCCTTCGGGGCTGGCCTGCGTGCTCACACGGAGACATATGCGTCTCCTGCCTTCCACAGCCGCGAGTGCCAGGGAAGATCCCTTCTTCTGCTCAGGATCCTGGCAGATGCCTTTTATTCCTGGGTGTCTCCATTTTCCATTATCACACTGTAAATGTCTCAGATTGTTTTCCCATCTCTCTTCCCTCCCTGTCCAAACATCACTATCCTTTTCAGGTTCAGTCTTCCCAGGAGAGTCCCAGATGCAGGACCCTTGATGGCAGCTGGGCTCCCTCCCTCAGGGGGCCTCGCTCTCCTTCCCTGCTCAGCACCCAGAGTCAGGAGACATTTCCGTTTGCAGATTTCTACCTTATTGAGTCTGAAACAAGACATACTGCTTTTGGCAGTAATAGTAAGACCTGGCTGGTTTCCGTGAAAGTGTTCTGGTCATGCCTTGTGGCTTGACAGGGGCTTGCTTCAAGGGAATGGGGTGATAAGAGATGTGGCTCCGACAGACTCACCTGTGTAGAAGTACAGGTGCTGCTTTTCATAGTCGATGTATTTGATTTTCTTTTTGCCATACTGAAATGGGGAAAGAAAAACACAAAATAAGACAAAGCATTTATCATCATCACGCTCCAGGACAGGGGTCCTCTAACTACAGCCCATGGGCCACATGTGGCCTGCTGAGGACATTTATCTGTCCCTCTGGGTGTTTTTGCCACTG